>NW_012267217.1:19403866-19416729 GCF_000151885.1 Dipodomys ordii
AGGCTTCTACTCACGCCGAGTCTTGGATCCTGGGTTGTCTCTGGTCTGCAAACTGCAGGATGAAGCTGTCTGCTCCTTGTCGGTTCTTGCTGGTGTTGAGTAGAATCCGCTCGCCCGCTGCATCTGGCTCCTTCGTCCCGGACTCTCTGTGTGAGCGCTCAGGTATCGCCCGGCTGCAGTCTCCACCGGACCCTTCTGCCGCCGCCACCGGTGGCGGCTGCTGGCTAGCGATCAGATGTGTATTCTTGCCTTGGCTTCCCTCTCCTGTGTAACTCTCTGTCCTGTGATGGCACACTTGGTGTGTTTCTCTGGCTTGGGACTGTTCACTGGAACTCTAAAACTGCTTTCTATGCGAGAGCTTGTTCAGATTCCAGCTTCTCCTCCGCCATCTTGTCCTAGCCCATTTATTTATTGGGCAATTGTTTCTTTGTTTATTTGCTGTTGGGGGATTTAATTTTTTGAGTTCCAGGTATATTTTAGATATGAGACCTTTGTCCATTGTATGGCTAGTGAAGAGCTCCCAATCTGTGGGTTTTCTGTTGATCTTGCTAGCTATGTCCTTTGAATCAGCTTCAGTAAATTGGGAGTAGAGTCCATGGGATTCTTTAAATACAAAAACATGTCATCTGCAAAGAGGGAGAGTTTTATTTCATCTTTCCCTATTTGGATCCATTTTATGTTTGCATCTTGTCTTATTGCTGCAGCTAGGCATTCTAATATAAATTGAAGAGAAGTGGAGAGAGTGGACATCCTTGTCTCATTCCTGAATTAAGAGGATATGGCTTTAGTTTTTCACCATTAAATATAATGCTAGCTGTAGGTTTGTCATATAAAGCCTTTATTGTATTGAGGAATGTTACATGGATTCCTAATTTTTCCAGAACCTTCATCATAAAGGGATGTTAGATCTTGTCAAATGCTTTTTCTGCATCTATTGAGATAACCATGTGATTCTTATCCTTGCTCTTGTTTATGTGATGAATTATATTAATTGATTTGTGTATATTGAACCAGCTTTGCCTCCCTGAAATGAATCCTGTTTGATCATGGTATATGAGTTTTTGAATGAATTGTTGAAGTCAACTGGCCAAAATTTTGTTGAGAAGTTTTGCATCAACGTTCATCAAAGAAATGGGTCTATAGTTCTCTTTCTTTGATGAGTCTCTGCCTGGTTTTGGGATGAGGGTTATGATGGCTTCATAGAATGAGTTCGGTAGTGAACTTTCTCTTTCAATTTCATTGAAGAGTTGGAGGAGTATTGGTATGAGCTCTGTTTGAAGGCCTTGTAGAATTCCACTGTAAATCCATCTGGCCCTGGGCTTTTCTTAGATTGGAGGTCTCTTATTGCTGTTTCTATTTCAATGTTTGATATGGGCCTGTTAAGATGGTTTAACTGATCTTGGTTTAGTTTTTGCATGTCGATATTTGCTAGGAAAAGGTCCATTTCTGCCAAGTTCTCAAATTTCTTAGCATGAAAGTTTGAGAACTATTCCCTTATAATGTTCTGAATCTTGGTTGTTTCTGTTTTGATGTTTCCATTCCCATCTCATCTCCATTTATTTGGGTGTGTACTCTTCCTTTTCTGATAAGGTTTGCTAAGAGTCTGTCAGTTTTGTTAATTTTTTCGAGGAACCAACTTTTCCTTTTGTTGATTCTTTCTATGGTTGTTTTTCCATTCTAATTTGTTTAATTCTGATTTAATTTTAATTATTTCTTTCCATCTACTGGATTGGGGTTTATCTTGCTGCTCTTTTTCAAGGATGTTCAGATGTCTCATTAAATTGTTGGTATCAGATCTCTCCAATTTGTTAATGTAGGAACTCAGAGCTATAAACTTGCCTCTGAGTACTGTCTTTGCTGTGTCCCAGAGGTGCTGGTAAGTTGTATGTTCATTTTTGTTGAATATCATGAATACTTGAATATCCTTTCTAATCTCTTCCATTACCCACTGGTGATTCAACAGTGTGTTGTTCAGCCTCCGTGTGTTACAGGACTTTCTTAGGTGGCTTTGGTGTTGAGTTCTAATTTTATTCCCTTGTGGTCTGAGAGAATGTTATATCTAGTTGATCTATGCAGTTGTTTAAATCTGTGGTTTCTCTGTTGAGTTTTTGCAGAGTTGATCTATCTAGTGGAAATAATGGCATGTTAAGGGCTCTAACAATTGGATCTATGTGAGATTTGAGGGAAAGTAGTGTTTCTTGAATAAAGTTGGGTACTCTGTTGTTTGGTGAATAGATATTTAGAATTGTAATATCCCCTTGAAGGAGAGATCCCTTAATTGGTATGTAGCAACCTTCTTCATCTCTTCTCAATAATTTTAATTTGAAGTCTATTTTATCTGCTATTAGCATTGCAACTCCTGCCTTTTTATGGAGGCCACTTGCTTGGTAGATTTTGTTCCAGACTTACACTTTCAAAATATGTTTGTTTTTATGGCAAGGTGTGACTCCTGAAGGCAGTAGATAGAAGGATTTTTCTTTTTAATCCAACTAGACAGTCTATGTTGCTTAATTGGAGAGTTAAGTCTGTTAATGTTGAGAGAGAGGACTGAGAGGTATTTGGGAGTTCCTGCCATTTTATCCACCCTTCTTGGGGGCTGTGACAACTGGGTTCTTCCTATGGTTCTTGGATTCTCACTTTGGGTGCAGTTTCTTGGCCTTTATTGTGGTCTTGTTGGTTTTCTATGTGTGACATTTTTAAGTGTCTTTTGTTGGTCTGGTTAAGGGCAGATATATTGTTTCCATTTTTCTTTGCTATGGAAGGTTTTTATTTGACCTTTGGTTATGAAGGAGATTTTAGCTGGGTACAGTATTCTTGGTTGATAGTTGTTTGTCTTTAAGCCATGGCATACATCATTCCAGGCTCTTCTTGCTTTAATTGTCTCTGTTGAGAAATCTGAGGGTATTCTAATTGGTTTCCCTTTATAGGTGATTGATCTTTCCTCCTTAACAGCTTTCAGGATCTTTTCCTTGGTCTGAATTGCTCCTACATGGATTTTAATGTGACGATGGGAAGTGCTGTTCTGGTCTGATCTATTTGGGGTTCTAAAAGCTTCTTGTATCTGAATAGGCCTATCTTTTTGCATGTTTGGGAAGTTCTCTGATAGGATCCTGTTACACAAATTTCCTAGACCATTAACTTCTGTTTCTAGGTGCTCCTCTACATCCATTATCCTCAGATTAGGCCTATTGATGGTGTCTTCCAAATGTTGAATAGATTTAACATATTTCTTGGATTTGTCTTGGATAGTTGTATGCTCTTTCTCTATAATATCTAGACTGTCTTCAATCTCTGAGATTCGATCTTATGCATGGTCTAACCTATCGTCAAGGCTTTCTACTTCATTTTTTATTTCTTTTCCTTCTAATTGGTCGGCTTTGATGGCTTCCAATTCTTTGTTGGAGCTTTGTTTTAGATCTTGTATGAAGTTCTTTACTTCCTTGGTTTTCAGTGGTTCTCAAATCACTTAGTGATTGGTTATGGTTTCCTTGGATTCCCATTCCTTCTGTCGGGTTCCATTCAGCATTCCCTTTGTAGTATCCCTGAATTCTTTCAGCTGTCTGTTTATGGATTCCATGAATGCCTTTATTGATCTTTGTCTATTCTCATCCTGCTCTCGCAATTCCTGTATTACTCTTTGATTAGCTTCCTCACGTTCACACAATTCCTGTAGTTCTCTTTGACTGTTCTCAGGCTGCTCAAGCAATTCCTGACTTTCTCTTTGCCTGTTCTCAGCCTGCTCAAGCAATTCCTGTCTTTCTCTTTGACTGTTCTCAACCTGCTCATACAATTCCTGTATCAATCTTTGAGTAGCTTCCTCACACTCATGACATTCCTGTATTGATCTTTGGTTTGACTCCTCTCTCTCCCTATCATGCTCACACTGAGTCCTTTGCAGGTTTTCAATCTTTTCATTCACCATGTTTACCAGTCGTGTTTGTAGAGCTTTTTGGAACTTTCCTATGGATTTTTCCTTTTCTGTTCTGTCACCTTATTATCATGAGTGGGAATTGAGATACCCGGACTTGCCATTTTTCTTGTGTTTTTCTGGCTTGTTCTGCTCATTTCACATGAAAGTAACACCAATTTTGTGCTAGAACACTATTTTAAGGCAAGCATCAACCAAATTCCGGTAGTTCCACAGTCAAAAGGCTGCAGATACTATCTAGTTCAACAGATACAATCTATTCAACATCATACAAGTATGTATTAATGGACTAAGAACAGCAAAGAAGAATTTGGCAAACCAGATTGGGCAGAATGATAAGAGAGAGAAAAAAACAGAATGAGAAAAAATGGAAAAACAAAAATTTAAATTTAAAAAGTGGAACTTAACAATTATCTAAGTTTAAAGATGATACTGAGAGAAGAAAGGGATAGGATGAGAGGAGGAGTGGGATAGAAAGGGGACATGAAAAACTAAAACCTAATTTTTTAAAATTATATAGATATAAAGAGATAATACTGCTACTAAAGAATTTAAGCCTAAGAGATTTTGAATTCAGTAATAAATTTCTGAATTAAGTGTATACACAATGGAGGGAAAGGTCTAATAATCAACATCGGGTATATATTTGAGGATGAGCAAAACAACAATTAAGTCAAGCAAAAAACAACGAAAGAAGAAAAATGAAAAGAATGAAAAAAACAAAAAAAGGACTAAAAGGTCAGTAGAGATAAAAAAAAAAGCATACACACATATACACCTAAAATAAAAATTATGAGAGGAAAAAAAAGATTAATAGAAAACAGTTTTTTAAAAAAATTAAAAACTAAAAAAAGTTACAAAAAGAGTGCTTTGATTTTTGGGTTTTTTTGGTGGGGTGGATGGGAAGATCCTGTATCTCCCTTGTGTCCATAACCAGTCTCTTGGTGAGTCTCTGATCTGCTTGTGGTATTTGGTTTTCCTGCAGCTTGATTGGTTTCTTAAGTCAGTTTGTTTGAGCAGGCAGAAAAATGCTGTTACCTAGGATTTTGTGATCCTCCTCCCAGGCTAGTTCAGTGGGAGGGAGATCTGCTTTGAGTATCACTAAAGAGGGAGATGGCTGTTTCCTCTAGTTTGGAGATGCTGTGATGAGGCTAGGTTCTGGGTAGAGTTGAGGCCTTTCAGCTAGTAGTAGCTTTTCCCTGAGGGGCTAGCTTCAGAGACACTCACAGAGTCCAGCCTGGAACCATTCTCAGGGTTTATGTTTACTGAATTTCAATTGATTGTCTAGGCTGCAATAGGGAGGGGCAGCCTCTGGCTCTGTTTACCCAGTGAAGAAAGTCACTCCTCCGGAGGCAGAGCTGTCTCTGCCTGGGCTGGATGACTTTCCCCTGGGTAGAGCTGAGCCTGGCAGGTCAGGTCAGGTCACTGTGACCTGCAAAATGACTCTTTTGTTTTCTTCCAAGGCTGAATTGGAGCTAGTTGCTCAGCCAGGCTTTTGTCAGTATCAAAGATGGAGATCTCCTGTCGGGGGGAGGGGTGGGGTGACCTTCCCTCCTCTGCTCCCTGAGAAGGAGTGAGAATGTCAGGATTCTACTCACGCCAGAGTCTTGATTCCTGGGTTGTCTCTGGTCTGCGATCTGCAGGATGCAGATATCTGCTCCTTGTCAGTTCCTGCTGGTGTTGAGTAGAATCTGCTCACCCACTGTGTCTAGTGCCTTTGTCCTGGACTCTACTGTAGGGATGGCAGCTATGGCTGTCACCACAGCCGCTGCCGCCACCGCCACTACCACAGCCATGGCTACCAGCAAGTGCTCAGATCTATCTCCTTGCCTGGATTTTCCCTCTCTGGCCAAACTCCCTGTACTGTGATGGCACACTTGGTGTAATTCTCTGGCCTAGGACTGTTCACTGGAACACTAAAACTGCTTGCTATGCGAGAACTTGTCTAGCCTCCATCTTCTCCTCTGCCATCTTCCTCGGACTCCTCAATTTAGTCCATTTTGTGCCTTGATTTTGTTAAAACAGTTGAATTTCCTATATAAAATTATTGTTAGCCATTATTTTTAAGTTTAACATATGTTCATACAAATTCATGAAATTGTGCTATGATCTGATTTAGGGTAAGTGGCCATACTTTTCTGCTCAGTTCATATTTTGATTCCATTAGGATATTACTGAATGTAGTGGTTAACACTGAGGATACGCGAATATGTCTAATCTATTAATTGTGTTTACCATGCTTCTAGAAATGCAAAAGAGGTTGGGAACTGAACTTAGAAGTAGAATTTAGAAATTATTTCAATGGCTGAACAATCACTTTAATGAGAAATCTGTTTAGGATAGATGAAATTTGAACAAAAATGCATTTCAAGGAATAAACAGGTATCTGGGTTAAATACCAAATTAATAGCAATAAATAATTGTAAAAATCCATAATACATGTGAGCTTTCCATAAATAATGCTGTGGTGACACCCAATAATACTACTAATGTCTAAAAAAATGTTAAAGATAACTTTCTATAACATATAACATAAAAGAACTTACATTCTTTTTTTTTCTTTTTTTTTCAGGTAAGGGGTAGGTTTATTCAGTAGACCTGATGGGAACAAGCAAGGTTGGCACTCCACATGTCTGGGAAAGGCGTGGGAAAGAGAGAGAGCTGGGAAGAGAGGAAAAAGCTAGAAAAGAGCAGAGAGAGAGAGGTAAGAACAGAGAGAGAGAGAGCTAGAATAGAACAGAGAGAGCTAGCTAGCAGAGAGAGCTAGAAAAGAGCAAGAGAGCAGAGAGAGAGAGCAGAAAAGAACTGAGAGAGCGAGAGAGAGAGCTAGAAAAAGGCAGAGAGAGCAACTGGGCCTGCGCTAGGCCTTATCTAGGAAAGAGCTAGAAAAGAGCAGAGAGGGGTAAGAACAGTAGCACTCACGTGGTATTCAGGTAAGGGGGTAGGTTTATTCAGTAGACCTGCTGGGACCAGGCAAAGTTGGCACTCCACGTGGCTGGGAAAGGCCTGGGAATGAGAGAGAGCTAGGAAAGAGAGGAAAGAGCTAGAGCAGAGAGAGCTAGAAAAGAACAGAGAGAGAGAGAGCTAGAATAGAACAGAGAGAGAGCTAGAATAGAACAGAGAGAGAACTAGAATAGAACAGAGAGAGCTAGTTAGCAGAGAGAGCTAGAAAAGAGCAAGAGAGCAGAGAGAGCAAGAAAAGAACAGAGAGAGAGAGAGCAGAGAGCTAGAAACAGAGAGAGAGAGCTAGAATAGAACAGAGCGGGAACTTACATTCTTTACTGACAGTTATCCTCATCTGCTGCCTTTTCAGGAATTTTCCTTTACTTCTTTGTTTCCCCCCCACCCTTTTCTTTTCTTTTGTTTGTTTCTTTGATTCTGGGACTTGAACTCTGGGCCTGGACACTGTCCCTGAGATTCTTTTGCTCTCTACCAGTTGTGTCACAGTGCCACTCCAGATTTTTCTAAATAGCTTATTGGAGATGGGTCTCATGGACTTTCCTGCCAAGGCTGGCTTTGAACTATGATCCTCCAATCTCAGCATGCTGAATAGCAGGAGTTACAGGTGTACACCTGTATCAAGCTGAATTCTCCTTTCTTTTATTAAAGTTTCCCCATGCTCTTGGTCTTTAACCCAGCTTAAAAGTCATACATGCTTGTAATCTATTTACAGTTAGATTAATTCATTTCATATCAACACTATGAAGAAGACACTATTATTATTTCCGTTTTCTTTTTTCTTTTTTATTATTATGAAAATACCATACAGAAGGGTTACAATTACATGAGCAAGGAAATGAGTACATTTCTTATCAAGCATTGTTGCCTCCTCCTTTGTTTCCCCTTCTCATCCCTTCCCATCTCTGTCCCCCCCTGCCAAAGTTGTAAAGTTCGTTTTTTGAAATAATGTCTTGTACATCTCATTGTTGCAATGGGTCCTCCTATATCCTTATTTAAACAATTTGTTTTTTCCCTTCCCCTCCACAAAGTATACCAACATCAAATACAGTGAAAATGGGGGTTATACTGTGGGGGAGGGACATACAAAGCAACAAAAAATCATCTTATAAATATGTTAGAAACAATCACAAGAAAGAAAAACATTTGAGTCCTTGTCTTGGGGTTCATTTCACCTAACACCAACTTATCTGACCGTTTCTGCTTGTCTCAGACATTTTTTCATTTTAAAGAGGAGAAAATACAGTAGAATAAGATAAAATAACTTGCTTGGTTAATGTCTGGCCAATGGATAATTCAATTCCATCCCTCTGTCTTCAGAATTCCTTCATGGAACTGCTAGTCTATGCTGTCTTATAGATAGTTTGCAGATGTGTATTTCTGAGACCCCAGAAAATAATCAGCAGTGTGGTGTAGAGTCTCATCAACTAAGACTGAGACTGAACAGGCCCTTACCTTTTGAGAGATATCAGCAATTTTAGGTTATACTATAAACAGACCGAAAAAGTCACTTGTGAATCTTGAAGACGCAATGCTTAGCACCTAATCCATGAAAGACTGAGGGGCACATAATTTGAATCACACTATATGTAGAGTGGCAGGTATGTGCACCAGTTGGAATCTTTCTGCATGTATGTTCCATTTAATTCACTAGATTCAAAGGAGGACAGCCCCCTTTGAGTAATGAAAATATATAGCTTTTCATTTATCTATTCTGTTCTTTCATTTATCACGTGCACATATAATTTCTAAGAACCAAGGACCTGGTGGTTCCCCAGGTCACATGTCTTCAGGAAGATATTCTGATATGATATCTAAGTTAAAGGGGGGAAAGTACCTGTTATATGTCTTTTAGTCCATTTTCTCTCTAATACACTGCCAGCCAATAACAAAGAGACACAATCCAAACAGAACTGTACTACTGATTTATACTAAAGAGTATAAATGAAATACAACCTAATTTTATTTGGGATGATTTTTTCTGTTGGTATTTCCTTTCTACATTTCACATTTCAAACACAAGAAATGGCTTTTTTCAATTAAACTGGAATGTCCATTCTACATGATGTAAGGATGACTTCCATCATTTCTCAGTTTACTAGAGTGGCCTCCTTTATGATGGTGTATATCTTCTTGCTGAGGGCTTTTGTGGCCTAATTCCAATATGTGATATTTGTACAGGCTGGTAGAACATACTATAGCTACTAGAGTACCTCACGGAACTGACCAAAATGGAACAGACAAAAAAATATATAAATAAAATGATTGCATGTTAAGTTCTCAATATCTGTAACCTGGTAAAAATGTGTTTAAGTCAGTGTACTTCTTACTAAACCTGCAATTTTCTGTGGATTTTTCACATAAGAAACCTAAAAAGAATGAGATAATAGACGCCTTGTGAAAACAATAGATTTTTCTTTTTCATTTATATCATATAACTCACTAAATCTGATGAAAGTGACATACAGATGAACAGAATGTCAAATAATATGTGATTTGATGTATGCTGTATATACTGATAATAAAAATGATCTATCCTTTTCTTAGCTATTATCCTTTAGATAAGATGTACAAATCGTTATGTTGAAAACAAACTTTACAACTTTGGTGCTGGGGGGAGGGGGAGGATTGGGTGAGGGGACAGGGGGAGGATGAGAAGGGATGGGAAGGGGAAACAAAGGAGGAGGCTACAATGCTTGATAAGAAATGTACTCATTATTTTGCCCTCTGTTCAGTATTTTCACAATTAAAAAAATCAGAAATCTATTTGGTTGCAATGTTGAATAATCACAAATTTTATATATCTAGTCACGTTAAAAAAAAAACTAAAATTACTTATCTCAGTTAAGATGACTCAATTGTAGTTGACATATTTATGAATGAGTTTAGTTTGCTTACTGCAAATTCACCTAAGTTTAACTCTATTTCACTCAAATGAACAAAAGAATGAAAACAAAAAAATGAAAAATGAGTTTCAAATTGCATTCGAAACCCTTTTTTTATAATACATACTGTTATTGTAAAGTTACTTAAATAAGTGCCATCACCTTCTTTCTTTAGAAAAGAATAGTATTATCTGAATTGTAGGATTATTTTTAAGAAAATATATATTCCAACTCATTTTCCCAATACATTACCTTATATGTTACAGCTTTTAATATATGTTAGACATAGTTCAGTTCATTCTGTCTTTTACAATCAGTCATTTAAAAATTACATCATTTGTCCAAACACAGCTCTTTCAGAGAAATGCAGCTTTTCATTCTAAGTTTTTTTCTGGCTTCTCACGGTACATTTAAGGAAATATAAAACACTCTTCAGAATAGCCTCTTTAGTGTGAATAAGTTCACATTATTAACCTATCCACCCACCCTACTCCTGTTTGTGATGTTTAACCTACTGAGAGCTCATTTCGTTCTTCCTTTATACTTCTAAGTTCTATCATTTCTCAAGGCTGAACTTAAGTCCTCCCTGAATAGGAATCAATTCAACACCCTACAACCCACAATAATCTTGTTCTTGAATGGTTTAAATATTTTTCCAACTCAAATTGTCTCTTTGCTCCAAAGACAGAATAGCAGTATACACCATTTCTTGAACTGCAGGGTTGACAGTATTCTAACAAAAGATCATCCTTTTCTATATAGCTTTTATTTTGAATTTTTGATTGTAGCATAATCATAACATCTCAATAATTACCTTATAATCAAACATTGTGAAAGAGTTCAAACTTAAGTTTTACTAATTGTGCACTACAAAACACAAAGTGGCTAGAAATAGTTATTGGTTTGATAGTAGAATTTGAGGCATTAATATATTTCAAAGTTAAACAGTGACTGCAATTTTAGTAGATGTACACTTGGCTCCAATAAAACTGAATATGCAAATAGAAGTTCAAAAGTTTGAGAGAAAAGGATAATTGAAATTTCAAGTAACATATCAATGGGGAAGTGTTGCCAATGTCCCCAATGTAAGAACACAAGTAACTGAAAGATAAACTATACTTTAAAAATCATACTACTCCTGTACACACATGGTGTATATAGAAGAAAAAAAATATTTGCTTTAAAGTGAAGTAAAGAGTGGGCATTGGCATCCAGGATACCACATTCAGGAAGGAATATAGGGAAATAACATCTCCTAAAGATATTCTTTCTTCTGTGGCAACAGGTTCAGGATAGCTGCCTTTATGGATATGGGCACCTCACCTTTTAGAATAACAATTGTCCATTTAAATCTCACTGTTCCCATTATTGCTGTCTTTTGCTAAGGTCCAATCTGTTATGTTTTCCTACTTACTTTAAAGTATGTAGTCATTTAGTTTTTTAGTACTCAGCTCTTGAATCCAAGTCACATTTAAGAGAGTAGAATGAAACCCTCAGAGATTCATTGGCAAAAAGAACATTAAATCATTCCATCCTGTAATGTTTTCAGGGTGTCTGCTTTGACTCCAAGGTCTATGATCCATTTGGAGTTGATTCTGATGCAGGGTGATATATAAGGATCTAGCTTTAGTATTCTATAATTGATTAACCAATTTTGCCAACACCATTTACTGAATAGGCTGTCTTTCTTCCATTCTACTTTTTTAGATTCCTTATCGAAGATTAGTTGGCTATAGGTCTGTGGGTTCATTTCTGGATCTTCAATTCTATTCCATTGGCCCTGAGGTCTGTTCTTGTGCCAGAGCTAAGCTGTTTTGATTACTATGGCTTTATAGTATAATTTGAAATTTGGTATTGATATTCTTCCACCACTATTCTTTGTGTTAAGGATTATTTTTGCTATTCGGGTCTTTTATTGTTCCATATGAATTTTTGGATTGCTTCTTCTATTTCCTTGAAGAATGAGGTTGGAATATTGATAAGTATTGCTCTGAATTTGTAGCTAGCCTTGGGAAGTATTACAATTTTCATGATATTGATCCTTCCAATCCAGGAGCATGGGAGGTATTTCCACTTTCTAAGTACAGTTTTGATTTCCTATTTCAGGTTTTTAAAGTTTTCTTCATAGAGATACCTCACTTCTTCGGTTAAGTTAATTCCTAGGTATTTTTTTTGTGGGGCTATTATGAATGGAGTTGCTTTCCTGATTTCAGCCACGCTTTTCTCATTGTTGGCATACAGAAAATCCATTTATTTTGAGGATTAATTTTATTCCCTGCTACTAGGTCTCCTTGGCACAGGCCGAAATTTTCTTAATAGAGACCCAGAAACATAACAAATCAAAGAAAGGTTGGACAAATGGGACTGCATGAAGCTACAGAGCTTCTGCATGGCAAAGGACATAGCTAGCAAGACCAATAGAAATCCCATGGATTTGGAGAAAATCTTCACTAGCCATAAAATGGACAAGGATGTCATATCTAAAATATACCAGGAACTAAAAAAATTAAAGCCCCAACACCAAATCCTCAAAGAAACAACTTCCCAGTAAATAAGTGGTCTAAAGACTTATTGAAGAGGAAAGAAGATGGCCAATCGACGCATGAAGAAATACTCAACCTCCCTAGCCATAAAAGAAATGCAAATCAAAACCACATTGAGATACCCTCACCCCAGTTAGAATGGTTATAATCAAGAACTCTAATAACAATAGATGGTGGAGGGGATGTGGACAGAAGGGAACCTTACTACATTGTTGGTGGGATTGTAAACTTGTTCAACCACTTTGGAAAGTAGTATGGAGGTTCCTCAAAAGACTCCACATAGAGCTCCCCTATGACCCAGCAATCTCACTTTTGGGCATTTACCCAAATGATCACAAACAAGACCATACTAAAAAGGAGGACAGCGCAAGATGGCAGGGGAGAAGCTGGAATCTGAACAAGCTCTCGCATAGAAAGCAGTTTTAGAGTTCCAGTGAACAGTCCTAAGCCAGAGAATCACACCAAGTGTGCCATCACAGGACAGAGAGTTAGACAAGAGAGGGAAGCCAAGGCAAAAAAGACACATCTGAGCGATTGCCAGCAGCAGCC
>NW_012267217.1:19428434-19444151 GCF_000151885.1 Dipodomys ordii
AAACCAAAGGAGGAGGCTGCAATGCTTGGTAAGAAATGTACGCATTATCCTGCCCATGTAATTGTAACCCCTCTGTACAGTATGTTCACAAATAAAAAATAAATAAATTAATTTAAAAAAATGACCATACTAAAGCTATCAGTACAGCTATGTTTATTGCAGCATTATTTACAATAGCTAAAATATTGAACCAACCCAGATCCCCCTCAGTAGAGGAATGGATCAAGAAAATGTGTTATATATACCCAATGGAATTCTATGCCCCCATCAGAAAGAATGGCATTGCCCATTTTTTAGGAAATGGAAAGACTTAGAAAACATTATATTAAGTGATGTAAGCCAAGCCCAAATAAATAGAGGTTGCATAGTTTTCCATATTTGCAATAACTAGTATATGTCTGAAACAAGCAGAAACAGTCGGCTAAGTTGATGTTCGGTGAAATGAACCCCAAGACAAAGACTCAAATTGTTTTTATTTCTTACTATTGTTTCTAATATATTTATAAGATATTTGCTGCTTTGTATGTCCCTCCCCCATGGTATAACCCCTGCTTTCACTGTATTTGATGTTGCTAGAATTTGTGGAGGGGAAGAGAATATAATTGCCACAACGAGATGTACAAGACGTTATTTCGAAAAATGAACTTTACAACATTGCTAGGGGGTGAGGGGGATCGGAGGGTTTTGCCATGGAGGAGAGATGGGAGGGGAGGAATGATAATGGAAAACAAAGGAGGAAGCCACAATGTTTGATAAGAAATGTACTCATTACCTTGCTCATATAATTATAACCCCTCTATACAGTATTTTCACAATAAAAAAGTTATTAATTTAAAAAAACATGAAATCAGGCATAAAAACTTTTCAGCACTATGTCAATGGGAAGTGTCTTCTACACATAGAATTTTGCTAAGCCCGTCTTCCATACCAATTTAGACAATAATTAATGCTGATCCCCATCCTTACAACTTTTGATTCCATAATACATGAGTGTGTCATTTGTTCCTCCTCCATGTCCAGGGAAATCTTTTTTTTTAACCTAATTTTATTGTCATGGTGATATACAGAGAGGATACAGTTATATAAGTAAGGTAGTGAATTTGACATTTCCTGTCAAATACTATCATGCCTCCCTCATTTTTCTCCCACTTTCCCTCCCCAATTCACCCCCCCCCACCGCCAAGTTGTGCAATTCATTTCCAACATGTTTCCTTGTGAGTATCGCTGTTGCATTGGTTCAACATTTGTTCTTTGTTTCACCATTTTGTTGTTCCCTTCCCTTCCCTAATATAGACAAATGTATATAAAAAGTACTGGGTACCAAAATTAAATATAGTAACAACAAGGGATATAACATAGAGGAAAATGAGGGGGAAAAAAAGCAAGAATAAAAGAAGTAACTTCATGTAGTACATTAAAAACTATAACAAAGGAAAACCCCTTGTTTCTATATCTTGGAGTTCATTTTGCTTGCCATCATCTCATATGGTCACATGTACATGGCTATTGAGCTATTCTGTTCATCTGCTAAGATTATCCTAGATGTATACTAACTATTGAAAATGAGGAAACCATGTAGCCTCTGTTTCTTCGGATCTGGCTTAGTTCACTTAATATTTTTTTCCATGTCTTTCCATTTCCTTACAAATGGAGTGATGTCATTCATTCTGATGGAAGCATAAAATTCATATATATATATATATATATATATATATGTGTGTGTGTGTGTGTGTGTGTGTGTGATATATATATATATATATATATATATATATATATATATATATATATATGTGCCATATTTTCTTGATCCATTCATCTACTGAGGGACATATCTGGGTTGGTTCCATATCTTAGCTATGGTAAATACAACTGCAATGAACATGTTTGTGCTGGTAACTTGATTATGGCCTTGTTTGTAGTCATTTGGGTAAATGCAGTGACTTCTTTCATTTGTAATTAGAACTGTCGGAGTAGGTGCATGGTTGCCTAACCCAGTTTAAAATTTACTCACCAGTTCAACGGAGTTGATTCAGACTCCCTCTTCTTCAGGCAGTGTTCATTTAGGGAATTCATGTGTAGAGTCCAATGTTTTCTTCAAAGTTGTGGAGTTTAAGGTAAAAGATGACATTCGATCTGTATTTTCATTAGTGGGGATTGAACCTAGAGCCTTTCACTCCTGAGCAGGAACTCTACCACCTGACCCTTGCTCTAGCCCTTTGTTTACTTTTGAGATAAGATTTTTCTAACTTCACTTTTGAGGCTCAAATGAACCCAGTGAGCGACATAACCCCGCCTTCATCTCCTGATTAACTTTTGTGTGACATCAAACCTAGCTTAGGGTATTATTCTTCAGTATAGAAATAAGAAAAAAACAAATAATCAGATTAATACTGAGATAAAACTGAAAAGAAAAAAATTAACAAGTGACTCCAGCTAAGCAAATTGGCAAAGTATACCTTAGATTTCTCTATAAAGCTCATTGACATTTGATTAGAATTGTGCATTTTTGGACTAATCACAAATCCCAATTTACCTGTTAGATTCTCAGAAATCCTATGCTCCGATTTACTTCCTAATTATTGCAGTTCTCCTTCTCTGTTAGAAGTATCAAAAAAAAAAACATTTCCAGAGGGATTTTTAACCATAAGTTTATCAAGAGGTTGTAACAATATCTTAGAGTTCAAAAGATTAACTAAAATATGTGAAAACTGTTTGTTCCAAATGTTGCCATTTTTCTTGCTCCAACTTCCAAAACACAAATGTATTCTTCTCTCACATACAATGAAGAAGTACAAAGATATGGGATTATTAAATTGTGGATATCATGTATCTCAGATGTGCAAATACCTAAAGAGAATTCCATCAGTCACATATGAACATCTGTATAAATTTCATAGGGGATCCTGCAGAAGATGAACCTATTTGTAAAGCAATAAATTATATGTGGTTGTTTTGCTTAATGTCAAAAAAGAAGTATCCAATGTGACCTAAAGAATATATAATGCATACTCTTCGTCACATTTTGAACGATTATAACATTTATTTTCTGAGTTGTTTGTTGATTACACTGTGCCATCTTTGTTCACAACTGGCTTTTCAAAGTTTGCTGCTAACATTTGATGAAGTCATTTAGCTAATCTTGTGTGTGTGTGTGTGTGTGTGTGTGTGTGTGTGCATGCAGGGGTGGGTCATGAGCCTTGAACTCAGGCCTTGAGCTCTGTACCTTTGCTCTTATGCTCAAGGTCAGCACTCTACCTCTTATAGCCACAGCACCACTTCTAGTTTTCTGGTGATTAATTGGAGACAAGAGTGTCACAGACTTCCTACCCCAGCTGGTTTTGAACCACAATCCTCAGATCTCAGTCTCCTGAGTAGCTAAGTTTGCAGGCATGATAGCTCATCATTTTGATCTGCTGTGATCCCAAATGATTCCAGACAAATCTTTGATCATTTTGAACTAATTAACATTAAAGCTAAACTTTGGCACCATTTAAAAGAATTTTGAACTTTGGGATTTTTTTCTAAAGATTTCTAAAAAGACAGGTTATCAAGTCTAGATTAAAAAATAAACATACTGTAAATCATTTTCCCTGTTAGGCAATTACTGCATAATTAAATAATTATCACATGATTCTCATCAAATAATTGCATGTGGCCTTTAAGCAAGCTTTCTGTATTTTGAGTTTCATATTCAAGAATAATTAGTTAGAAAATGTTTTCTTAAAAGGAAGGATTATTTATTAAGTTCTTATAACTTCAAGTAACTATATAGTTAAATATATATGTGATAAATGTGTTTGGTTTTGAAAATGGTCCTAAATCTCCATTCTTGCCTTTACTGTATCCTTAGCAATGTAGCTTAGTAGCATTTCTCCTCATGAAGTAGATTTCGTGACCTTATCTTCTTTTTTTTTCTCTATCTGCATTTGGACTATTGATATGCTTTTCCTAATAACTAGTGGTAGATATTTCAATACTGAAAATGTTAAGGAGACTTTTCACATTCGTGCTTAGTTGTTGGATCGCTACTCAGCAACCAAGAGAACACATATGGATCATCTTGCTGAAGATGAGATGCACGGCTAAACTATTCCAGCCACCAGGAGATCATAGTGAATGTAAGACATGAACGGAATCATCATAGGAAAGTCATTCTATAACTGACCTCATAACTAACCAAAAATTAAGTGGAAATCTTCCTGCTTCAGTCAGCAAAACTACAGTCCTAATCTGTACATTTAGAACAATAATGAGCATTTATTGGCTTAAGTCACTGAGATTTGGAATAGCCTATTATAAGTCAATGGACTATTCATACAATGCCTTTCTGATATACTTCCAGAAGCAGAGAACAATTCAGCAGAACACAAGTAATATGATTTCCCATTACTAGCCACATAATTGAATCTGAATAACTACATGGCACTCAAATAAAAAGTGTCCCCAAGATTATATTATGAAATATTTTCTTTCCTCTGCATTGTATTTCTATTATATTTCATCACTCTACCTAAGATGAGAAAAATCTATTGATTATTTCTTTCTACATTCACTAATTTTTCTCATGGTCTTATTACCATTGTCAAAGGATAACCCATTTAAACACTGATCAAACATGCTCCCAACTGTTCATTCACACAGCTCCTGCCATAATTCAGAAGCATCCTATCTTCTCCAAATAAGTACTGGATGTGAGTCTTTCTCCTCAGATGATTCTGCAACACATATCTAACTGTATTCTTTCCATTCATGAAAAAGGTCTAACTAGGCTCTGGTGACTGATGCCTGTAAACCTAGCTATTCAAGAGGCTGAGATCTGAGGATCACAGTTCAAAGATAGCCATGACAGAAAAACATATTAGACTCTTATTTCCAATTTACCACCCCAAAACTGGAAGAAGAACTGTGGTTCAAAGAGGTAAAAAAAATCATACAATGTAAAGAGTATAAGAGTTCAGGGAGAATGAATGAATGATTATAGCTTGTTTGTTGAACATGCACATGTATTTCTTTCATGAAGATATTATTGATTTATTTTTACTACTAGGAAGATTATATTAAAAACTGTGATGTTCTAAAAAAAAAGCTCAGGGAAACTGTCTAAGCCCCATGACTGACAATAAACAGAGAAAAAAATACATAAATAAATCGTATATAAGACTTAAGCTCACATACCGATTGTACTGGGAGTTTATTCCCTTTCTTTCTGTGTAGTTCACATACAAAGTCTCATAATATAGATAAAATAGTATTCCTTACTTTACTAAAAGTTTTACTTTAAAAATGTTAAGATAATTGATAAGATTATTGGTGATTAAAATTTCTTTCTATTTAAACATATTAAGTAAAAATAATAACAGCCACAGTTTCATGGTGAGTTGCCTGCTGAGTTAAACCAGTTTCTCTCTGCAGGTGTTAACATAGACATGAACGTTCATTCATGTCTTTACACATCCAGTGCTGATCTCATGTATGTTCTCATGTTCCCTGTCTCTCTCTGAGTGCTGTTTTTTTCCCTCAAGTTGCTTTTAACCTTTTCCTTAAGATTATACTTCTACCTCAATTGCTATTTTTCCTCCCAATTATAGCAAATCTTTATCTTATAGAAACATGTATTTAAAATTACCACCTAAGTGAAATATTACATGATAATTCAGCTTGAGATTACTTCTCATCTATATCTTGTCAAAACTTCATGTTGCTATTAATATGATACTTAACCTCTGAAATCCTTTCTTTATTCCTTCCTTTCTTCCTGCCTTCCTTCCTCCCTCCTTACCTTTCTTCTTTCTTTCTTGTCTTACCTGTATTCTTACCTTTGAGTTCTTCGAAGAGAAAGGACTATATGACTTACGTATGCTTAATCTTAGATTCTAGCATCGTACCTGAGAGTAGACACAAGTCAATATATTTTATGGTGAATGTGCAGATTTTTTTCTCACCAATACTAGTAATTTGTTCCACAGAGTAACTTCAGTAGGCAATTCACAAGCAAATTATTTTCTTTGTAATAGTTGAAATATTCAATGTTATATTTTATATTACTAGCAATCTTGAGATTTGTATTATTATTCCCAGTTTCTAAATGAAGAACCCTGGAGAGGTAAAAAGGAGTTGACCAAAGTAACAGAGATCCTTGACCTCTTCAACTCTATTATTATTTCACTTAAATAGAATCAATGAAATTTAAGAAAAAAATTAATTAGAATAGAGCATACATGTAGTTTGTATGAACTTGGGGAAATTTACTTGTTCTTGTATGTTATCATTGTAGTAATTTGATAATGATAGTAACAAGTTATGACTGGCCCAAAAACATTATTGTGAAAAGAAATATTGTGAAATAAATTTTCAACACAAAGATTTCACAAAAGTTGAGTTATTAAGTTCAGTTTAACATATTTTATCTCTTTTCTACTTAGCCTCATACCAAATATTAGAAATGAAAAATAAAAGCCAGGTGCCAGTAGATCACACCTGTAATCCTAGCTACTCAGGAGGCTGAGATATGAGGATTTCGGTTCAAAGCCAGCCTAGGCAGGAAATAATCTGAGACTCTTATCTCCAATAAACCACTCAGAAAACCGGAAGTGGCACTGTGGCTCAAGAGGTAGAGCACTCTTCTTGAGCTGAAGAGCTGAGGAACAGCGCCCAGGCCCAGAGTTCAAGCCCCACAACTGACAAAAAAAAAGAAAGAAATGAAAAATAAAAGTATATTTGGCCATCTTAAAGCAGTCAACATCATAATCAAATATTAAATAATTTCTTCACTGAGAACTTCACAACCCAGTGGTAAGTGAAAAATTGTTATCTCTTTATACCTACAGTTCCCTGTGTTAGATAGCATAGTATATTAGCAGTGAAAAATAACTACTTGGTTGAATTAATGAAGATTTACTGTCGAAGAAGCCTATTTATTTCCAAGATTCAAATTCAAATTACAGAAATATACAAAGTCATTTTTTATGAATACAACAGATTCTTTGTGTCAATTCTTACTAGATTGTTTTGCTTTCAGTGTAATGGAGTACCCTAGAGTTTCAATTCCAATGTTAAGAAGGGGTCCATAAAACATACAATTTTTTTCCTACTCTTTGGACTAGTGGCATAAATTTACCTTTTTGCACTTTCCACTTGTTTGCCTAAGTAAATCACTGCACTGACATGTTAAGATACAGAAAAGCAAAATAAGTACTTGTGGTTTTTGGAAGAAAAATATGAAGGTAATATGATACAGGGGCTCATGATGACAAGTTAGATATTCTCCTTCTCCAGGTATATCAAGTATGCTTCTAGTAATACTTTGCTATAGCAAAGATTTTTCCTAAATATCTTTCAAAGCAGCAACACTCATGAAAATGTGTGCTTCATTCCTTTAAAGTTGTATTTTCCATAGTTGATATGGTGATTAAAATGTTGGAAGTTCTCAACTTCTCCTGGAAGAAATGTTTTCCGCAGCACTTGAACTGTACCATTGCATTTGTGTACAAATTATTTACATCCCTCTCATATTATTTAATATACAACATATCATACTTTGTAAAATTATTGGCAGCAGTTCCTTTGCTTTTGTGGAACCCTGTGAATTCCCAACCAGGAAACATTTTTCCCTCAGTCCTTCAACTGGAGCAGGAAAGTGTGCATGTCTTTGTAGGACAGGTGATAAAAAGAAGTCTTTCTAATACAAATTACTTGAAATTATCCACTGGGATTGGGTGTCACTGCTCCCTATCACAGCCTAGTGATAACCACAGCTGACTAGGAAACAAAGAGACCAATCGCAGTGAATCTATTTGGTCCATGGTTGGTAGAAATGATGAGATCTCATTTTCTTGTCCTGCAGTTACCTTTCTGCCTTCGACTCTGTTTATATTCCTCTGCAGGAGAACAAAATGAATAGTTACATTTCTCATAAAAATGCATCCAGGGATGACGATATGTGTGGATATATAGATATTTATAAAATCACTAGTGTGCTGTACAGAATTATCAATATAGGCAGATGGCTGTGGGCAGACAATGAGAAATCTGTATGTCTGTCCTGTCAAGCATCTGCAAGAGTCAAGAATTGTAACAAGTTCACAATTGGGTTTAAATATAGAAATATAGTTAGTATGATATTTGGATTAAGGTGTTTTGTCTTTTATCATTGTTTCTAACCAATTAACTCTGGACTATGCCCTTGTGCTCTTTCCCAAATGATTCTTTATTTTATTTAATTTTTATTTGTTTAAATTGTATCATAAAGGTGATGTAGAGAGAGGTTACAGTTAAGTCAGTTAATGAGTGCATTTCCCTTTGAACAGTGTCACCTCCTCCCTCATTTTCTCCCAGTTTTTCCCTTCTCAGCCCCTCCCCCCCACAAGTCATATAGTTCATTTCCAACACGTCTACTGAGTATCCCTGCTGAATTGTTCTTTTTGTCTCACCATTTCTGTGCTTCCTCATTTTAAAGGTTCCATTGTAGCCAAATGCCCATAGCTCATATTTATAATCCTAACTACTCAGGAGGCTGAGATTTGAGGAACAGGGTTCAAAGCAAGCCAGAAAATAAAGTTCATGAGACTCTTACCTCCAATTAAGCTCCACAGATCCAGAAGTGGAACTGTGGCTCAAATGGTATGATGCTAACTTTGAGCCAAAAAGGTCAGGGACAGAACTCAGACCCTGAGTGTACTTACTCCTTACTCCCCTCCCTTGCCCCTCTCTGGTCGCTGTCTCTGTCTCTCCCTCCTTCCCTCTCTCTCTCCCTCCCTCCCTCTCATTTTATTTTCCTCTCTCTCTCTCTCACACACACACAAATACATTAAATTCTAATTATGATTTTTGTATGTATATACACTTAAGGTTGAATATTTCTTTATAATTTTTTGTGTTGAAGAATAGGCTATTTTCAAACTGCAATTTGATAAGAAAAACATTGTAATTTATTATTCATAAAATAAATTTTACATAAAAACATGTGTAATTCTTTAGGTCCCATGGTTTCCCTTATTTGCAATATCTAGTATTTCTATGAGTCAGGCGGAAAAGGTCAGATAATGTGATGTCAGGAAATTGAACCCTTAGATATGTATCTTAATGTTTTTTTCTTTCATGCATGTGTTTCTAATGCACTTATAAGATTATCTCTTTGTTGCTTGGTATGTCCCTCCCCCACAGTATAACCCCTGCTTTCACTATATTTGATGTCAGTATAACTTGAGGAGGAGATGGGGAAAAACCAGTTGTTTAAAGATACAGGTGGACCTGTTGCAACAATGAGAAGTACAAGTTGTCATGTCCAAAAGGAGCTTTACAACGTTGGTGCGGGGGGGGGGGAAGGGGGGGAAGGAGAAAGATTGGGATTGGGGGGGAGGGGGGAGGCTGGGAAGGGATGTGAAGGGTAAACAAAAGGAGGAGGCTGCAATGCTTGGTAAGAAATGTACGCATTATCCTGCCCATGTAATTGTAACCCCTCTGTACAGTATCTTCACAAATAAAAAAAAAGTAATGAACTCATAAAAAAAACATGTGTAATTCTTATAAGTTTTATATTTGGGTGAGAAAAAGCCAATATTATAAGAAGCCATTGAGCCTAATGTTTTCTCTTTTTATAATTAAAAGGGAAAAAAGATACATCCCTCTATAGGATGCAAAGAACCTGTAGAAATTCTGACAAAACAAACAATTTCAGTTTTAGGAAATTTTACATAGTGAGGTTCTTAATCATGTCACTGCATTGTCCAATTTTCTGTTATCTATCTTTTCATTGCAGTTATTTCATACTCTTCAAGAAAACTGAGATCGTTATTGTCAGGTATGTACACAATGCAGTAATGTTTATAGTTTTAGTTAAAAAAACAATGCACATTGAAATTATGAGTGGAAAATCACTAATACAGAGATTTAGCTATATCTATCAATCATTTATAAGAAGTTAAATAACCTGGGAGTACAGGAAACAAGCCCAACATGGACAGAAAAAGTTAAATGTTAGATAATTAGGCTAGGTTGTTGGTAGCATATAAGTGAAAGTCCTTTGAGAATGTCAACTACTTCATAGCTGCAGATTATTGTCGAAAGAATTTCCCAGAATTGTTAAATAATAAATTTGTCAAAAGAAGTAGCAGATTCTTAAAACACCCTGTTAAATACTGGTAACTCAATCATTTCTTTGAACACCAACATAAAACTCATGCTATCTTGTGTTATATACCACAACAAAATTAGCCACCAATTATGGTTTATGAGCTGTGAGCTGGTGACCTACAGGGGAAAGAATCTCTAGTTACCGTGGTAAAATATCTCACTTAGAAGTGTACTGAGCATGGCTGTCATGTTTCTCACATTTCAGAAGCATGGAATGATTTTATGGATAGTCTTGAACTACAGAATATAGAAAAGCCAATTAATTAATTGTTTTTGTAAAATTTGATTGCTTCCTTTGCAACTAAAATCATTTCTATTTTCATGTTTTTTATTGTTGTTGTAAGGGTGATATACAGAGATCTTACAGCTATATGTCAGGTAATGAATTACTACATTTCTTTTTGATGAGTGTCACCTCTATCCTCATTTCCTCCTAGATTTTCCTTCCTGAAAACCCACCTTACAAGTTGTATAGTTCTTTTCAACATAGCATCTAGTGAGTAACACTGTTGCATTTATTCACTTTTGTCCTGCCATTTAAGGCCTCCCCCAACCCCCCAAAAAAGATAAAGTTACATAAAAGACAAAAGACACAGAAAGTAAAAACACCAACAAAGGAGCAAACAGTACATCAACAAAAATGACAAAAATTCTTGTCTTTCATTCCTTGGAGTTCATTTCAGTAAATATCATTATTTTATATGACCATATGCACATAGCTCTTGAGGCCTTTGTGATCCTCTCCTAAGAATATCTTCCTTTGATCTCATTGTAGGAATATCTAGAGTCCTGTATAATTACTATATCCAAGTGTTTTTTTTCTTTTACCATCTAGTGTATATACTTTTTAATTTGCAGGCATTTTCTAGTTACAACAAATGAAGGAAACCATGCAAACTACATTTTAGCTTACCTGCTTTATATAATATTTGTAGCATGTCTACACTAGGTACGAACTAAAAAATAATTGTTTGACTTCATGTTCCTACCTTACATTTTCAGGAAAAAAATCTGAAAAAATGCTTTCTTACTCAAAGCAAGATTGAGTGTTATAACCCAGTAACACTATGGAGTCCAATGCACCTGCTAATAATGGCTGCTTTCACCACAGGCTTGGCCTACAATCTCTTTGTTAGGAAAAACAGCTTTTTAAAGTCTAATTATAATCATTTTGCATGATTATGGTGTTTTACAAAGAATTACACTAAACATAGTGTTGCTTATAGGATATCAAATAATGACACACACATGCATGCTCACACACGCACACACATGTTTTTGAACTCAATGATAGCTTAGACTTCCAAATTGTCCATCACGAAGACACTATATTGAAAAAGGGTTTTCTGTGGCACAGATACAATGTACTAACATAGAATTTGGATAAAAATTAAAATTTCACTGATAGGTTTTAATTTGCTTCAGAAAGCAATCAATAACAGTGTATTCCTCTATCTGAACTTTTTGTTTCTTTTATTTTCTAGAAAAGTTTGGTAATTTTAGAAGTCAAACTCTAGATGAATCTTTATGGTATTGACAGTAATGGTGGCCAAAAAAAAAGACAGAACTGACAGACCTAATAAAAATTCTTCTAATCATGTCTGAGCAAGACTATTGTTCAGAAACAAACATATACTCTAGCTGCACTTTTATTCTTTTTTTAACTTCTTATTTTTTAACATTATTTTATTGTAAGGTGAGATACAGAGGGGTTACAGTTACATAAGTAAGGTAGTGAGTACATTTCTTATTGAATACTTTTTTAAAATTTTATTATTTTTTTATTGTGAAAATACTGAACAGAAGGGTTACAATTACATGGGCAAGATAATGAGTACATTTCTTATCAAGCATTGTAGCCTCCTCCTTTGTTTCCCCTTCCCATCGTCCCCCTGGCCCCCACCCAAAAATGTATTTCCTGCAAGAACCTGTGAAATGAGCAATTAATTGAAAACTCAATTAGAAAACTCAACAATCTACTATCTTTTCTCTATTATATTTCTTGTGTCTTTTAAACTACCTACACTCAGTGTTTTAAGTCACTTGTAACCTAGCATAAACTTTCTCTTTGTATTCAACACATATCCACACAAACATTTACACACATGAAGGGGAACTTAACATAGTTCCAAATATATGTTTGTACATATATATGTATACATAGATGAATAGATAGATATCCAGTTTCATGATTTTCATTCCAGAAACTTCTTTTTAGGAATCTGTTGCTAGAATTTTCTAGGTGTTATGAGAATGCTAATAAAAGATTATAGCATTGGCTGCATATATAGATTGTCATGCTTTTTGGAGGTGGAATGATTTGCATACATAGGGTCTGCAAAAAAAAAAGGTCCTCATAGAAACTTAAAAGCCAAAGTAAGGTTGTTTGAGTAGCATGAAGATATACTGAAAATTCTAAGTGTCACATGATGGTAGATTTACTTTCTTTGTAGGGTAGACATTTATGATTTGTTTAAATCCCTCTCTTTTAACTAGGAACTAAAACCATCCCCCTTACCACTACCACCACTACCACCTCCACCTCCTCCTCCTCCTCCTCCTCCTCCTCCTCCTCCTCCTCCTCCCCTCTTCCTCCTCCCCCTCCTTCTCCTCCTCTTCTTCCTCCTCCTTTTCTGCCTTCTTCCTGTCTTGCTGTCTCTGTCTGTCTCTCTGAGTTCTGAGGAAGAAATTGCTGAGTTAATGCAGGGATTGAAGAGGAACCTCTCCCATTTTCAAGCCTGAATTTAAATGAGGTAAGTCAGACAAAGAAACATAAGTCCCAGGGTTTCCCTAATTTGCAATAATTAGTAGATGTCTAGGATAATCATAGCAGATGACTGAATAGCTAGATAGCTATGTACGTATGACCATATAAGACGATGCTAAGTGAAATGAACTCCAAGACATGGACACAAGAGGTTTTTCTTTGTTTTTGTTTTTAATGTATTACGTGATTTCTTGTTTCTTTTGTGTGTTCTTCCCCCTATGACATATCCCCTGTTGTCACTTTGATTTTGGTATGTTGGTTTTGAATATACGTTTATCTTAATTAAGGAAGGGAAGGGGAACAACAGAATGGTGAAACAAAGGACAAGGGGGAGTCAATGCAACAGTGATATTCACAAGACAATACTTTGGAAATGATCTATACAACTTGTGGGGGGGACTGGGAGGGAGGGAAAGTAGGAGAAAAATGAGGGAAAGAGTAACAAGTTTATTACCTTACTTATGAATAAATTAAAAAAGAAATGTGCTAAAAAGGGAAGGCCCTATTTCAGAAGTTACATTTATATTTAGTCTATTCAATTATATGTACAAATTGGCTTTTTTTCCCCAAAATTTATCACAATTTTTAAAATACTTTGATGCTTCCCTCTTCAGGACTACAAGGAATGGCCTCTTCTATGAATATTTATCATCAATTTGTTGTAATTTGAGAAGGACCAAGCATCAAAACTTTGAACAAGAATCTAGATAGTATTGTCACCCAAGAATGGCTAAAATCATGAAAAACTCTGGAACTCTATTTTGAATTACCAGGTAAGTGGTCCTTAGTCTCCTCAGACTTCAGACTTCAGCTAAGCAGGTCTTTATATTTGCATATTTTTGTTGGAGAAAGGAAAAGATTTTATGAATGAAAAAATTTGAATGCTTTAGTGGTAGAGCATTTTCAATTTCTGGAAGTTTCTCACAACCTTCCAGCACTAAGAGACACAATCTCCTCTGTTTCTGTGTTAATAGGAAGAGAGAGGAGTTGTAAGATGCTATTGAGAAGATATTTTTGAAGTTCCCCACTTGGATTTTACTGTCTTCCCCCGCCCCCATTAAATAAAGGAATTGAGCCTTAGAAAACGTTTCCAAGCAGCCAACTGTTCTTTTTGTATTTTTAAAATTTTATTATAAAGATGCTGTACAGAGGGGTTACAGTTACATGAGTAAGGTCATGAGTACATTTCTTGTGGAAAATTGTTAACCACTCCTTTGTTGTTCTCCCACTATCCCTTCCCTCCCTCCATTCCTCACACCCCTCCACCCCCAATTGCAAAGTTCATTTCCAACATACTATTCTTATAACAGACTTTCTCTAACTTCTCAAGCCAAGCCCTTAACTATCTCTCCTGCCTGGAAAAGTACAAAGGGGAAGGTAGGACTCTAACTCAGATTAACATAATAAAGCAAAGGCACTTGTATCAAGGCTTTGTTGTACTCATGTACTTCCATGTCTCATTTTTCCTTTTCCTCTCCTTCCTTAAAAAGGCTAAATTTTAACTGCTTAAATTGAGTTGTCATTTATGCAATATACAATTTAACAATTGTATGATTTCATGATGTATACTTTGTTGGACTATCCAACTTTAGAAAAATGTTTTATTCCCAAAAAGTTCTTTCTACATATGTGCAGTTGAGTTCACACCTAATCCTCACCCAATCTCAAAGATCTGTTATTTGCCTCTGTACATTTGCCATTCAGCATTTAATTTGTAATCAATGAGATTATGTCACATGTAATGTTTTGTGTATGGTCATCCACTTGCCACAATGTTTTTCAAATATTGATAAAGAGAATGCTTTGTGTAATGTGGCTCCAACTTAATTTTGCTTTGCCAATATCTTTTTTTACAAAAATGCTTCCTAGGGTTTGTAGAGAGTTTCTTTAAATTTTATGTCAAAATGAGGAAAGAATTGGAATATTCTATTTATCAGCCCATAACACTAATGATATTGCACTTACTTGGATATATAATAATGTATTTCAGCAAAATTTATAACCTTTAAATGCAAATATTGAAGTTCTTGTTAGTTTTTCCTAATATTTTACTCATTTGAAGTTACAGTGAATGGATTACCTTTAAGCTTTCATTTTTGGATATTTTATAACAAACCATTTTAAAACTGTTTTCTGTATATTGATCTTCTAATTTTGCATGCTGAAGTTGTGTGCATTTGTATATGTGTAGTTCATTGGATTTTTTATACAAATTTTGTTATTCATATAATGTTGATAACTTCCAAATAATGTTGACTGCATGTAGGAAGACTGTACATCTTATTTTATTTCAGTTTTGGAGAAATATTTCAGTGTTTTACCATTAATAGTAATTAAGATCTGGCCATTTAGCAGATGCCTTTATAAAGAGAAAAGCATTTTCTTCTTTATAATTTTTGTCAAAAATCGGTAATGTATTTGCTCAATTTATTAATGTATTGAAAGTATGAACTGTGCATATTTGTTATTGATCCTATCGACTGCTTTTTAAATTTATAAATACCCTTGCATTCTTGCAATAATTACATGCAGTCATTGATTTTAATCTTTTATTGTATTTTATTGGATTCAGTTTGCTAATGTTCATAGATATAGATTATATATATAAATATATATTCAAATTCTGTTTTAAAAAGCCTTTGTCTGTCATAGCTAGCAAGATCAATAGAAAGCCCACAGATTGGGAGAAGATCTTTACTAGCCATACAACGGACAAGGGGCTCATATCTAAAATATACTTGGAACTCAAAAAATTAAACCCCCCAACAACAAATCCCCAAAGAAACAACTGCCCAATAAATAAGTGGGCGAAAGACTTA
>NW_012267217.1:19445161-19459011 GCF_000151885.1 Dipodomys ordii
ATGTACGCATTATCCTGCCCATGCAATTGTAACCCCTCTGTACAGTATGTTCACAAATAAAATAAAATTAAATTAAAAAAATATGCAAAAAAAGCCTTTGTCTGAGATTTAGTATTAATATACAATTGATCTCTTACACTAAATTAAGTTGTGCTATGTCTGTATAACTATTTTCTGAAAGTTAGTCTTTTAAATATCCAATAGAATTCACTAATGAATATCAAATTGGTATGGTCTTTTTTTGAGGAAACACTTTAATTAGTAATTTAGTATCTTTGCTTGGTGTTGTTCTATTCTAATTCTCCATATCTTTCAGTTTTAGTAATTTATTCTTGGTCACAACCTACAGAACAATTTTTTAGTTGTACTTCAGGTCTTATTTTCTTACATTTCCACACAAAACAAGTGAAATAAAATCTGTGCAGTCCTGCACAGAATATTAGCAATGTGTAAATGATACATGAGATATAAAGTATTCTTGTTGAAAAGCCAGCACAGTACCACTGTATTTGAGCTACTCTTTGTAAAACTAAGCCCTGAGAACTATCCTTTTTAAATAATGGACACTCTTTTTTTAACTTTCTAAAGAGGCAAGCAAAACAAATAAACATGAAGGAATATGGATATTGTTACCTTCTAGAGAAGAAATCTATGTCTTTCAGTGGGAATATTATATACCAGGAACATTCCTCAATATTTGAAGTTAAATATTGGATAAAGAACCAGACGCCAATGTCTCCACTTGTAATCTTAACTACTTAAGAGGTTGAGATCTAAGGATTCCAGTTCAAAGCCAGCCTGGGAAGGAAAGTTCATGAGATTCTATCTCCAATTAACCACAAAAAATCCTGGAAGTGAAGCTTGGGACCAAGTGGTCATGTACTTGCCTTGAGCACAAAAAGCTCAGGCATAGTGCACAAACCCTGAGTTCAAGACCTAGAAATGGTACACCAAAAAAATATTTGTTAAACCAGGTGCCTGTGGCTCACGCATGTAATCCTAGCTACTCAGGAGGCTGAGATCTGAGGATTGCAGTTCAAAGCCAGCCTGGGCAGGACTGCCCTTGAGATTCTTATCTCCAATAAACCACCAGAAAACTGGAAGTGGCACTGTGGATCAAGTGCTAGAGTGCTAGCATTGAACTGAAGAGATGAGGGTCAGTGCTGAGGTCCAGAGTTCAAAACCGACCAAAAATAAATTATATATATATATATATATATGTATATATACATATATATATAAGTATATATATAGTATATATATAGTATATATGTGTGTATTTATATATAGTATATATGTGTGTATATATAGGTTAATTTACTTTTGTACTGTTTTTAGTCAATTCAGAATCATCTATGAGAGATAAGAAATAAGAATTGATTCATCTATGAATTTTGTTGTTGTTGTTATTGGTCATGGGGCTTAAACTCAGAGCCTGGGTGTTATCCCTGAGCCTCTTTGTGTTCAGGGATAGCACTCTACCACTTGAGCCACAATTTTACTTCCAGTTTTTGAGTGATTAATTGGAGATAAGAGCTCAAGGGGACTTTTCTGCCATGGCTTCAAACTGCAATTCTCAGATCTCAGCCTCCTGAGTAAGCAGGATTATAGGCATGAGCCACTGGTGCCTGTCTATATATCTATGAAACTTTTAAAGTTAGCCTGAGGCAATACAGTACCTTCTGGATATGGAAACAACCTTTATAGATAAATATTCCCATTTTAGTGCTTAGAAGTCATAATATACATATATATATATATTTATAAGCCAGACACCGGTGGCTCAGATTTATAATCCTAGCTACTCAGGAGGCTGGATCTGAGGATCATGGTTCAAAGCCAGCCCAGGCAATAAAGTCTGTGAGATTCTTATCTCCAATAAACCACTAGAAAATATAAATATACATATTTATATTTATAAATATACATATTTATATACATATATTCACATATGCTGTATACATATATATATATACCTTACCTACATATTGAATGTTCACTATTATTTTCATGATTTGCAAACAAATATTCACATGTATAACCAATATGTACTTCCTCTTCAGTTGTGTATGACCTAACAAGTACTTAATATATTTTCAAATTAATGTCATTGGTAAGGTAAAAATACATATTCTAATGTATAGAACAGAAGTCATATGTTCAAAATATTTCTTCCTTGGTAACATGTCAATCTTTTTTTTCTATGGGATTAACTATAATGATAAAGTTAACATGGTTGACATATTTCCATGGTATATCCAAGTTAAAGCATTTGAAATTATGGCAGCAGTAAATAAGAGTCAGGTAATGTACACTAATCATCAACTGTCTAGACAATTTTTCAGAAACAGAAGATTTATCCATTATCAGAGCAAATGGTTTGTCAAGCCATGAACTGCTTGTCTACAACTATGCCAGCATGTTCTACATAGGAAAAAATAGCAAACTGGATTTACATATCTACTCATATTTACTCTCTTTAAACCCCAAATCTTGGTCTGAAAATTATCTGAGTTTATAGACAATAGTTTAAACAGTAAATTATTTTTCTACTAATCAGCAGATTGGAGACATGCCTAAGAATTCAAATAGTTCATTTTTAAATGTTTCTAGCTATAACAACTTCAATTTGAAATGAAATTTCCTTCAGAATCTGGATGGTGTTGCAAGATCCAGAAATAAGAAAATTACAATAAAACAGTTATGTTGATTAAATACTAGTTGTCTGTACATGAATGTCTATCAATTATATTTTTTCCTTTTAGAAAAAGCAAGCCAATTTATAAACAAAATATATAAATGTAGACTTACAAATAAAGTTTGAATTGGAGTGCACACTGAAATATTGCATGACTTCATGTTAACCCTTTATGTTTCAGAATACTATCTATTCCAGGTGTCTTGGTGTCCACATGATCTTACCTATCAAGAGACTGAGATCTGAGAAATGACATTCAAAGCCAGCCCAGGGAGAAAAGCCAAAAAGATTCTTATCTCCAATTAACCAGAAAAATCCCATATTGGAATACTAGAGGTGGGATCCAAATATTATAACACCAGTATTAGAATTTAATAAAGAGCCAAACAAAATTGCTGAGCGAAAGCATAAGGTCCAGAGTTCAAGTGCTATCACCAATACACAGACACAAAAACACATATTTTTTATATTTTCTTTCTTTTTTTTAAATTGTGAAAATACCATACAGAGGAGCTACAATTACTACATGGGCAAGATAATGAGTACATTTCTTATCAAGTATTGTTGCCTCCTCCTTTGTTTCCCCTTCCCATCCGCCCTCCCACCAAAGTTGTAAAGTTTGTTTTTTGACGTAACAATTTGTACATCTCATTGTTCAAGTTCTATTACCAATACACAGACACACAAACACACACATGTTTTTCTAAATGTGTGAATAATGATTAAATCTTTATTAGAAACTGTTTTCTTATAAAATATTTATTTTATGAAATTATCATTTGTATAAAATTAATTTATTACTTTTTATTTACCATAATATTTTATTATATTTTAAATTTATTTGGATGGTATTGTGGTATGAACCCCTGTTTTATACTTGATAAACATTCAACTTTTGCTTTAATTATTTTTCAGGTAAGATATGAAATTGTTGATAGCCTGATCACTAATAAAGGATCCTCTTTGATCTACTGCACTTAACCTCCAAAAGTCATAAAGAATTTGAATTATGTTTCTAAAAGAGGACTGAAGGCCTTTCAGAAAAGCAAAACAAAAAAAAATCTATGGAAGAAAGACAATAAAGCTATGCTAGCTTTATGTTTGAATTCTCAGAAATTCTTGAAACTGATATTAATATTTTTATAAGGACAAAAGCTAGTGCACTGGGACTAAAACTCAAAAGATTAGAAAAAGGAGTTTGGAGAACAGCAATGGCAATTTATGCAGCTTTTCAATTTTGTCATAGCACTTGACTTTACCTCATACTTCTCCTGGAAACACCAGCTAAATTCTGTGCCAGTTAAATTCCACATGGGTTAAATTAACACAGCCAGTTAAATTGAACAAGAGTTACATGATAGGGGGAAAATAAAATTTTAAGATTCTCTAAGGAATCTCAGAAAGGAATTGAGTAAAATGGTGAAGATCTGTAAAATTTTACTCTAAAATGTTAAATAGTATATTGACAATAAACAGATAATATTATTTGTAGATGGCTAGTGCAGATCAAGGATACAGACTGAATTTGAAATGATTCTGCCCTCTGTATCAAGTAATTTTCTCCAATAGTTCTTTAGTGATTACTAAGTCTATACTAAATATTAAATAGTTAAGTTGAAAGGAAAAGGGTACAACTGGTGTCCAAGAAAACAGAGTATGAAGTTTTTTTTTGTTTTTTTTTTTTCTGGAACAACATGTTTTTTCTGTCTAGGAAAGTGATAGGTAGATACAACTGTGAATTACATTGGAGAAACATAAACCAATATAAACAAAGACAGTTCCTTAGTATCTAAATTGAAAGATATTAAATAAATGAATCTGTAATAAAAAATTATTATGTTGTGATTTTAAATTTAAGGAGGCACAGTCGTCTGGGTTGCTGATGACTTCCCAAAAGATTTAAAGATGAAGAGCCTAGATTGACTAATTCCTGGCAACGACATTTCCAACATGGTGTATTGGGTTTTTCACATTTTTTTTCTGACTGAAGTTCTTCAAGTAGAGAATAAAATTTCTATACCAATGACCATTATGAATAAGAGATGAGAACTCTGTTGAAGTTACAAGTAGCAATAGATGATGTTGTGGTCTTCTGTCATGAACCTCAGGAGGGAAGTTCTTACACGGAAAGAGAAGAATCTCTCTCTGAAATTGGAAATAGGTAGCGAGGAGGGTGTCAGTGTCATGTGTAGTAGTCTGACAGAATATCATGCTCCTTTTAGGAGAACTGTAGGGGAGATTAGTGTACTGAGTCTGAAAGCTGAAGTTAAATTATGTCAACAATGTTCAGAGAAAACTGTGTACTGAGGCTTAGGGTTTAAGGAATAAGTTTAAAATAAAAGATGAATTCTAGAGCACAGAGTAAAGGAAATCTGAGAAAGACAATAGCTGTGTGAGAAGGAAGTAGAGGGCAAAAGAAAAAAGGTAGGCAAAAAGGAAAATAGTTAAAATGGATTTGCAATTATTAGTGGTATTTAAGGATAACTGGAGTTCAAGGGCTTGATGAATTTAAGAAGTATAGAGATTCTCAGCAGAAGCCTGTGCAAAACCCAAGTGGTATGAGAAAATTGAAAAGTTGAGCAATCTGCCATCATAGTCCTCCACCTCCTGCTCTAAGTCTTCCCCATGTTTTGGGGGAGTAGATTAATGTCTGTGTGTGTATCTTCAATGAGTTATAGTAAATAATTGACTTCCTGCCTTGGAAGACTGCCAATGTCTATGTGGTGGAAAGAGCCATAGATGGCACAGTCAGGAGCTGGCAGTAGCCATATTTCCTGTCAAGTAGAGTAAAGAAGGGATGATTTTATTTTAAAGTAGAGTCATTGGTTTTATCTATGGAGGTGTGAAATTTCTCCAAAGTTAAGAGAATGAATGTAACAAGAGCTTTTATTATGTTTATTGTATATGCCATATTTTAATTCTAAATAACCAAAATGCCTTGCTTTAAAAGAAAAGGAAATTAACACCTTTTATATTCTTGATTTGATTGTGGATATGTGTTTGTGTGCAAGCAATATCTGCATATCAATATTAATTCTGTATATTTAAGCTGTATATATGTCATATATACATAAAAATCTGAGATCCTGGGGCTGGGAAGGTGGCTCAGTGGTAGAACACTTGCTTTGCACGCCTGAGGCGCTGGCTTCGATTCCTCAGCACCACGTAAGCAGGAAGTGGCGCTGTGGCTCAAGTGGTAGAGTGCTAGCCTTGAGCTAAAGAACTGAGGGACAGCGCCCAGGCCCAGAGTTCAGGACCCACGACCAGACCCCCCCCCCCAAAAAAAAATCTGAGATCCTCCTTTCCATGAATCTCTTTTCCCAAGCCCAACTTCTGGGGACATAGACTGAGATTTGGAATTGAGCCTTAGGAAGTAAAAAGGTGCCTGTTTGTTTGATTGATTTTTGGCTTGCTGATTATCACTTTAAGGGATGTAGCTCTATGACAGACATTTTGCTGAAATCCCCTTGAAGATGTTTGTGTTTGTAAGAATTTGGTAAGGGAAAAATCTTAGTCGGCTTTTATTCTGTGCCTTTCCTTTATAGCATTCGCCTTTTGAACTGAGAGAGAAATTGAGGTTAAAAACTGTAATGTTGCTTGTCCATATAAAAATACCCAAATAAAGAGCATTTTTAATTTATAGGAAATAGATTTATTTTCAATAAATAATCTCAATAAAAGTTTTACATAAATATACCTAAGAAAAACCTAACCAGAACTATTTTGAAAAATAAACTTTATACTATGGAAATATTACTTGTCAACTTAAGTGGCATCTTCCTGAATGACTATGAATTTTAGAGAAATAAATTGTGTTAAGTATGATTTCAAACACTGAAGGTCAAAATATAAATAAAACTCATACTAAATGAAATGTAAATATATTTAAGCTATTTTCTCTTTATTATACCATCACTGAGACAAATATGCTTGAAGACTATGGCTTTGATTGATTGGATTGAGTAGAGAAAAAATAGAAATTTTTTCTCTTAAAAATAATTAGTAGTATTTAATGCTTATTCAATAGCAACAGACAAAAAGAAAGGGGGGTGGAAACGGAAAGGAAGAAAAAGCAAAGAAAGGTAAAGGCAAGGAGGGAAGGAAAGAGCAGGACAGGGAAGGGTTGGGAAGGATCTAAAACAAATAGGTTTTATAGCTTACACCTGCCCTAAATATCTCAAGTACTTTTTATACAGTGTACTTTTTTCCTTAACTCAAGTATCAAATATTATATACATTTATTATAATACCAAAATCATCAATGCTTTGTTTAGTCAAATGATTCAGGTTCACATGTTACATAGGAAAAAAGTTACCATAAATTCTTAACTCATGTGTGCCCAGGTAAATTTTTAGTTGTTGATATTGTTTCTTAAAAATTAAATTCTAAATATATTGAAATAAAAAATAAATAAAAATTAAAAAATTAAATTCTTACAGGTGGATCTTGTATGTTATTCTTTAAATTGAACTAATTGACAAGTAAACATCAAAGGTTTATTTAAGATATTAAGCCTTTAACTTGTAGGTTTTTAGTCATGTTGAATATCTCAGTTTTAGGGTCTGGGGAGTTATTTGTGTTGGGGGACAGGGGAATTTGTTTGGTTTTATAGTTTGTTCAGACAGTCAAATCAGTGCAACTAAGCTTCCCAACTATCTCCCAACTGAGCCTTTTATTTTTAACCAGCAGGTTGGCAAGTTCCCAATTCTTTTTGTTTTTGATTTTTTTTTCTTTCATTACTCTGGCTCAGCTGGTTTGCTGTCTGCCAGTCTTTAGAGAACATCACCTCTGTTAGGAAAATGCAGGAGAACAGGAAAAGAATAAGTCAGACTTGATCATCAACATGCAAAGACTGTTTACAGAGGAACAGGAAAGTGCACAAACCTTCCAGCTGATTTGGAGGTTGTGCCAGGACTGGATTTTGGGGTGGACTTTTATAGGGCTTAACAAGAAAGCAGAAAATAAAAATGGATTATGGTCTCTTTGGACCCAGGACAATGTCCTTGGCCAAGCCAGTGGAATGCTCCACCTAGGGTATAATGTTATTGTCTCCTGGGGGCCAAGGTCAAAATCTCCTGCCTGTGCACAAGCATGTGAGCACACACCTTGTGCCTTGCTTGACCCTAGGGAATAAGACAGGACTCAGTCCTTCATATTTCATCTTTAGATACATAAAAAGATTGGGAGAAGCAAGTTCTTCCACTTCTGCTATTAGTTTAAATGTGTTGGATTTGACAAATACTGTAACTGTAACCGTTGCCTATGTTCAACTCCTTTGTTTCACTGTAAAGAAATGGCTGTATTATCTGTAGCTCAAAAAACAAGAGTTGCAAAGTTGATTAATTGAGTTGTGTTTTCAGTGATAATGCGCATTGACCACATTGGGTTTGAATATTTCTTCTGTGACCATTACTTCATTCAATGGAATATTAGCCAAATATACTTTTCAAAGATGTTCCATGGATTTAAATTCTCATTTTGCATTCAGCTCTATGCAGGTAAATATAAAGGGGAGAAAGTTCAGAAAAGAAAGAGAGAGAAAAAGACAGAAAAGAAAGACAAAAAAAAAGGAAGGAAGGAAGGAAGGAAGGAAGGAAGGAAGGAAGGAAAGAAGGAAGGAAGGAGGAAGTTTTTTCTCAAAGGTAATATCACAATCATCAAAGTACCATTGTGGTTCTTTTCATGCTGCTCCAGCTTCATCCACAGGACTTCAGTTAGAGGTGGAGGGAGAATGAAGCTGTCATAGACCCTGAAAATAAATTTGTATCTTCTTTCTAAATTTTGCCTAACAAGACTACCTATATTGTTCTACATACAAATGGTTCAGTTAAATGACCTTTGCCTGTTTATTGATTCAATAGTTTACATTGCTTAGCATGTTACCCGAATTGAATAACTGAAGCTGCTACATATAGTGATGGTTTTTTTTTCAGGTATGTGAAGTTTCTCTATCCCCAAAGAATGTGGGAATTGCCTGACACTAGACACGTAAGTGAATAGCTCAGTATTACAACCTATTATTTGTAATTCTAAAATCTGAATACTAAGGGAGAATAGTTTGTTTTGTTGTGATTTAGGTTATTTTTGTTGCACTTATTTGTTCATTTATATATGTATATTTTGCTTATTTATTTTAACTCTCATTTGTTAGAACATCCAACCTTCACTGGAACTCATTTACTTCAAACTCAAAACAAACCTGACCTATGAATAGCTGTTGTCTTCATTTAGCCCATGACACTTGAGAAGACATATCTTATATGAATATCTAATAATGCATTTAACTATAGATTGCTCTCCCAGAATCCACCTAGGTGACTTATACCATGTATATTTTCTTTGTTACTTTGTTAAAATCTGAAAATCCTAAATTTTAGTGTGCAACTTACCCAAACTTTCTGGTATAAAAAAATTGTGGACTTACAGATGTTCACTCTTTTGATGTTGTTGTTAAACTGAGTTCTCCTAAGGATATTCTCCTCAGAATGAATTCATATGTTCAGGATAGCCATTGGATGCAAACACCAGACTGAATATCTTCTCCTGACCTCTCCTGCCACCCTCTTCACTGTCATTCACTTCCTGACTTCACCAACTGCATTGGTACTGTGCAGTGTGAAAACAAAGCCTTTTCTAAAATCTAGTAAGGTATCTTACAATGTACAAAATTGCTTGTAATTAAGTTTCTCCAAGAATTTAAAACAGAAATGGTGCAACTTTCCTAAGTAACGTAGGTTCTTCACAGTGGTCCTTAGCAAGTTTGTCTACAATTGACAGATTTATGAAAATTATCGCAACAGGTCACACATTTCTAAGACAAATTTGTATAAGAATACTGAGCATTTAATCTCCATTTTATAGACTTCTTTCAAACAAGATATCTTTTTAAGCCAATTATCTAAATTATGCATGGATAGCTCAATAAGTTAATGTTGGCATGTTTTTATCAAAACCACTTAATTTCAGTATATCTCTTAAAGTGCTTAAAAGACTAAGGAACAAAGGAAACAAAGCAATTATTCCTGCAAACAATTCAAAAGTTGCTTTTATATAATAGAAAATTGTGAAAAAATACACATGTTTACTAGTATGCTTTAGGTGAGAAATGTTTAAGTTATAGAACTACTAAAATATTGAAGTATTATAAAAGGTACGATAATATGAAGTAAAAGCAGCTTCATGTGATGATAGATCAAATTCCCTCTCAATGATTCTGCTGTAATTGCTACTGCTAAATTCTAGAAAATATATTTTTATTATATTAAATATGACTCTCTTATACCTATACCTTTGACATGACCAGGATTAGACGTGACTACCAACACATTCAGTTGGTTTTCTAATACAGAGTCTGGCTAAATTTTCCCCAAGTTTTCTTCAAACTGATACCTTTCTATTTTGTCTGATTCATAGCTAGGATTACATGTGTAATCCTAGATTATTGGATCTGCTATGAAATGTATTTAAGTGACAGAGATGTATGTGAAGTTCAGACTCATAAAAACGTAAATTCAATAGCTGTTTAAAAGTGATCAATTATGCAGGTGCTGGTGGATCACACCTGTAATCCTAATGTTGTAGGTTAATCCAACCAGCAAGATACAGAGAAGCCACATTTTGAGAGTTGGAATTGGGAAACTTTATAAAAAGGCAGACGTCTGCAAGCAGACTATTGTCACAAAGACCTGCAGCCTCGTGAATACATTTAACACTCTTAGTAGACTGAGTCATGAGAACAGGAGAGAAACAAAGAACAGAAAAATCAATACCAACAACCCAGATCAACCCTAATGGAGAGCTGAAGTGAGTCAAAATAATGGCAGGAACAGTCGGGAGACAGGACCCAGCACATGACACCTGGTGTAATGGCTTCTGCACTGCTCTCCCCCTAAACTCTGGTCCGCTATGGAGACCGGGTCCCAGGAAACTCCTCCAGAGTCTCCCAATTTCCAGGCACAGGAATGACAGATCCAGTAACCTATCATCCAAGTCCGTGCTCCTGCCTGTTGGGATTCAGGAACACCATTGCCTGGCTGGTGGGAATTCCCTGGGACTAAACATCAGGATGCATTTACATTTCCACTCTGAGGCTAAACAAAATGGTGCTGTAACACAATCAGCAAGAAAACAAAGGATACCATTTTTTTCCTTTTTTAAAATTTTTTATTTTATTATATTTTTTGTCGGACATGAATCTTGAACTCTGGGCCTGGAGGCTGTCCCTGATCTCTTCAGTTCAAGGCCAGCACTCTACCACTTGAGCCACAGCCCCACTTGAGGTTTTCTGGTGGTTATTTGGAGATAAGAGTCTCACAGATGTTCCAGTCCAGGCTGGCTTTGAACCATGATTCTCTGATCTCAGCCTCTTGAGTAGCTAGGATTATAGGTTGAGCCAGGGTGCTCAGCAGGACACCGTGTTTAATAAGTCAAATTACAGGAGTCTTTATTGTTGCCTCCACAGGCCCAGGGCTGCACTGTATGGCGTATAAGTTTCCCAAATACTGAAGCACAGGACAGCTCAGAGTTCATCTTTTTAAGCCACAAGCAGCATAAGTTTTCTTTGTTTTGCAAAACTTATAATGAAGATCTGGCAGGTGCCATATTGGCCACGTAGTGGATGGTAGGGTCTGGCATCTTCATGCTCAGAGAAGGTGACACCCCACCTCCCGGTGATGGGTGTGCCTGAATCTCTGGAGACAGGATGGGCACTTGGCTGATGAGTTGCTGGACCTGTCAGTCCAGTGCCTGGGACTGGGAGTTTCCTGTGACACTGACCCCTGCCCGGACCCTGGAAGAGCATAGGCACCATTATGCCATGCCACGTGTCTCCTTGTGCTGTCCTGTCTCCTGGCTCCTGGCTCTTCTCCCTTCTTCATGGCATCCCAATTCAGCTCTTCATTGGAGATGAATTGGTTTATTGGTATTGTTTTTGTTCTTTCTTTCCTCTCTGGCCTGTTTCCTAATAGTGTTAATGTATTTGTGGGCTTCAGGCTTTTGTAGCAATTGGATGCCTGCAGACTGCTAGTCCTCTAATAAAGACTCCAAGGTTCCACCCCTGGAAACGTGGCTTCTCTGATTTATCTCCTTACAACAATATAGAAGTGAAATGGCATTTAGACGTTCTTCGTGGAATCATGGGCAGCTGGAACATTTTTGGAGATTGTAGAAATTGCTGAGCAAACAGCTTTTTGAAAAACCTTCTTGAACAAACAACAGTTCAGGGGTCAGGGGCCTTTTTCCTTGGGGGACAAAATGGCATTACCTACTGCAAGGACATAACCTACTGCAAGGCAAAGGATATCTTCTCTTACCTCTAGGCCTTGGAAGCCGAGTAGACAGCCCCATCACCTGGTTAGACATCAGGATGTTTGCAAAAGCAAGGTGACTTACATAGACTTAGTCTTTCCCTTACTTCACTAACTATTCTGGAGGCTAACCTCTGAGATTTGAAGTTCAAAGAATGCCTGAATAAGAAAATCTGTGAGATTCTTACTCTCAGTTAACCACCAAAAACGCCAGAAAATGGAGTTGTAGCTCAAGTGATAGAGCACTACCCTTGAGCTAAAAAGCTCAACCCAGGCAGAGTTTAAACCCCACTCCAAAAAGATGATGAATTAATTTTCCTCAGGAGAAGATTAGGTAATGAAATATTACAATTTTGTTATTGTTTTATTTATAAGTCAAATTTACTAATGTACACACATTGTTTTCTCTAGAAATACAGGATGGAGAATGAAAAGGAAAGAATTTTTGTTATCTAAAATCAAACTCAATGAAGCGAAGTTGACATAAAGTATTAATGTGTTTTTTATATGAAATGGTAGTGTCAGGCCAAGGAATGAATAGCATAAGAATAGCTTTGGTGAGCTGGGTATGGGCATTTTTTATGAAAGACATACTGGTAGAATGTGGAATATGTGCAAAACTCCAAATTCCATTCTTTGTATGTGATCATGTTTCCTGGTTCCTGGAATAAGCCTTAGCTTATTAGTTAAATCTTCCCAGTTTATTTTTCCAAGTATCTTAAAATAATTATGGGGGAATAGCCTTTTTACACTAGTCTGAATATAAATGGATATATAATCTTATAGGTGTGGTACTTTTTTGTATTGTGTATGTGAGTGTGTATGTGGGTGCGGGGAGTGTACAGGACGGCGGTGGGGGGCGGGGGTTGGTGCCAGTACTGGGGCTTGAACTCAGGGATTAGAGCGCTCTCTTCACATTTGTTTCTTTGTTTTGCTCAGGGTTGGCACTCTACCACTTGACTCATATCTCCACTTGTAAAGTTCATGTTTTTATTTGGTAATAATAATAATAATATTTCTTTTGCCAGGGCTGAGGCTTAAACTTATCCTGGGTATTGTCTCTTAACTTCTCAGCTCAAGGCTAACACTCTGCCACTTGAGCCACAACTCCACTTCTATTTTTATTTAGTAAGGCAATACATTGCCTAAAAAATAAATCTAAAAAGGGGAAGTACATCGATGTGTTCTCATGTGATTTTGAGCATCTGTAATAATAAATGTGTGGGAAGAAAGTTTTACTCCTAGACTAGTGATTATTAAAGTGTGGCCCCTGCCCCTGAGAAGGTGTTACAAATTGAAATTATCAATCTCCCATTCTGAAGCTACTGAGTGAGAAACTCTGGAATGGAGCCCAACCATTTTCATTTTAATAAGTCCTTCAGGGAATTCTCATTCCGGCTAAAAATTGAGAATCACTGTACTCAAACTTCATGCACATGAACCACAAAAGAAACCCTTATTTTTTTCTATTAAGTAGTCTAACATTATTACTCTATTAAAATAGGGCATGTTAGCTAATACTAGCTGATCAATATTGTAGGCTCAAAGGAAACTGAAATTGTTTTGCTAGTGGAATCAAAGTATATGGTCATGGGCAGGGTCGCGGTGGAGACCGCAGCCGGGCGATACCTGAGCGCTCACACAGAGAGTCCGGGACGAAGGACCCAGATGCAACGGGCGAGCGGATTCTACTCAATACCAGCAAGAACCGACAAGGAGCAGACAGCTTCATCCTGCAGTTTGCAGACCAGAGACGACCCAGGATCCAAGACTCGGCGTGAGTAGAAGCCCGACATCCTCACTCCTTCTCAGGGAGCAGAGGAGGGAAGGCCACCCCTCCCCCCCA
>NW_012267217.1:19465601-19600340 GCF_000151885.1 Dipodomys ordii
TAAAAAAAAAGTATATGGTCATATCCCATCCCTCCCCAGGAGGCATTCCAACCTTGCAGAAAAATTTGCAGGAAAGACCAGAAAATGTGGTAGAAACTTAGAAGATTGCAAAAGCAAATAAAGCCAAAAAGGATGTGATTAATGAAGGTAGAAAGTTGAGCTCCAGGGGCAAGATAAGAACAATGTCACAAGTGAAGTTCTGTGTGTTCATGAAAGGAAGCCAATGAACGGCCACAGTAATCTGTGCTCAGACATTTTTACATGATACAAAATCATGTCAGAGCAATTATATGAAAGAAATAACTGGTTTCAGGGTGAAGGCACAGGAAGAGATGACAGAAGCTGATCAGTGTTAAGGTTGCTAGTGCTGAAAAACTCACACATTTGGGATTTCTGGTCCAAATACACAGGAACTTCAAAGATTTCAGCCAGCTGGGCACCCGTGGCTCATGCCTGTAATCCTAGCTAGTCAGGAGGCTGAGATCTGAGGATCACGGTTCAAAGCCAGCCTGGGCAGGAAAGTCCACGAGACTCATCTCCAATTATCCACCAGAAAACCAGAAGTGGCACTGTGGCTCAAGTGGTACAGTGTTGTTTTGAGCTGAAGAGCTCAGGCACAGTGCCCAGGCCCAGAGTTAACTGACAAAAAAAAAGAATTCAGCCAAAAATCAAATCCCAAAATGAACAAGGGGATGTCCAAAGTCTTGGTAAATCAGAATAATGTGTCCTTTAGCATTTCAGAGCCTGAGGAAATTAGTCTCAGAAACATAAGTAATTTTGAACATCTGTAAGTCAGTAAATCTCACAGACAATAACATGGACACATGAAAGATGGGATTATAAATCTCCTCCAAGAAGAGATTAAGGAGCTAGATTTTGACGTGGAGAGAAGTTTTCTAAGAAAACACAGGGTCAGAGGCAGCATGCAGACATTAGTAACAGCTTATGTATGCAGTGCCTGAAGAGGGCTATTTGGTATAAAACCGCCTTTTGTTTCCATTTTCTTCACTGAGGAGAACAATGTTCAGAATGGAAATGAGTTCAAATAGAAATTTAAATGAAGCCTGGCACTGGTGGCTCACATCTATAATCCTAGCTACTCAGGAGACTAAGATCTGAGGATTGTGGTTCAAGCCAGCTAGGGCAAAAAAGTCCCTGTGAGACTCTTTTCTCCAATTAACCACCCAAAAACTGGAAGTGGAGCTGTGGCTCAAAGTGGTAGAGTGCTAACCTTCAGCAAAAGAGCTCAGAAACAGCACACAGGCCCTGGGTTGAAGCCTCATAAACACCAAAAACAAAAAAAAGAAAAGAGAAAAAAAGAAAGTAAATGAAATTATTACATACTCAGTGATTGTAAATGAATATTTACCTTATGCAATGTAAGACTGTGCTGATCTATTTCTAACAATAATTTAAGGAAGAGAGATTTTTCATTTATTTTCTTCTTATGTATAATGGGGCATATTTACTTGCCTTTCTGACAAAGTAATCTTGGCATTTTGCAGGAGAGAAAAATGACTTGACATTTTCTATTAGTTTTCTCTCCATGGTACACAGGGGTATGGCCCCATGACCCTTTGCTGACCTACCACTTGTAATTATTTTTAATACAGAGTGCCAAATTGACTTTAATCATTGCATGAGGTCTTTAAGCAGTACTTATCATGATTGACATCTGAGTATCACTAAACATTGAGGAACATGGTTCATGTGGTGAATAAAATGGGCATTCAACAACTGCTTAAGTACTAGAAATATATAAATCTGCAGATGTGAGAAACTATTCTCAGACTTAATAGTTACCAAACATTGGTCTATCCCTCTCTCTAGGAAAAAAGATACCCTTTAAAGTATAATGCTTCAAGGAGCCATTAGTTTCCAAATAAAAAAAAAACATTTCTAATTTTCTAAATCCAATTAGATATCCTAGATTTTATAGTCTGGGTAAAATAATGAAAATGGAACTGTCTGCAAACACAAAAACACAGAATTCCATTTTGTTATAATGTTTATTCAATGGTGTTTTATAACACAAAAATTGTTAAGTCAGGCCTAGAGAGACAAAGGATGAATATTTTTCCTTACATGTAGAAGCTAGATTTGCCTTATAAAGTTCTAATAAAGACATTGAAGGCTATGCATGTATATATAAATGCATTAGCTGACAAATGGTAGATTCAAGGGGAAAATCAAATATTATAATCCTTTGAAAGGCACAGCCAAATTTCAAAAAATAAACACAAATGGTCCTTTGAAAGGCAAAGCCAAAATTCAACAAAATAAACAAGTGGGTATTTGAAAGGACCAGGGGTAGAATCAAGGGGAAAGGGGTAAATGAATGAAGACAAGAGCAGGAGAATAAAGTCAAGAATCAATATATATTCCACGCAATTAAGAAGAGTAAGGAAAGGGGTATGTAGGGGAGGGATGGGTGAGAATGTTGAAAACTGTGACAATGATCAAGATACATTATATTCAAAAACTGCTTTTAGTTAAATAGCAACTCCTTTGTACAACGACTTAAAGATAATGTAAATGAATAACAAGTGAAAAAAATGAAGAGAAATGGTTGTGTAGTCCTATGATTTAATTTTAGTTCAACAGACAAAGAGAATAAGTAAATGAAATAATAAAGCATATTTGATATTATAAGTTGACATTGAGATTGGTTAATTTCTTCTATATATTCATGGAAGTGTCCTTCTCATTCAGCCATAGTGTTTTGCTTCCATTTAGGCAAGGTAAATCTAGTCCCAGCCCATTAGAAAGCATATATATTAAGTGTTAAACACTCTCTATATCTCAAAAATGCCTCTGAGAGGCTCCCTGCAGAGCATGCCTAACTCCAGCTAATGAGTTTTAATGTATGATTTTCTTGTACCTAGCTGTTCTTTATACATCAATCTGTTCATGGCATCTGTCAAGCAAGCAGTAATAAGGAAGCTGCTGGGGCTGTCAAGGGAATGGCACCTTCCTCCTTTTCTAGAACCTAAAAAAATGATGCCCAGATTTCTCTGAAATTCTCCAGACAAACTATGTCTTTCTTTGAAAACCAACACCATCTGCCCACACAGACATCTGTGAGCCAATTGTCACATGAAAGATTTTTAGCTAATATCTGATATTCAAGCCTGTTACATTAGGTTATCAAACTTTCACTTAGCTAGATGTCATAACTTGCATGTTTTAAATTGATACTCGATATTTTATAATAAAATGACATGAGTTAATTCTAGCCAAATTATTGAATGGGAACAAAAGAAATCTTGTCTGATATTTAAAAATAAGGGCAAAATTTGACACACTCATGCATACACACAGAGACATGTGTGTCTCTCTGTGTGTAGTAGTAGTAGGATTTATACACAAAGACATGCTGGAGGCAAGGATCAGAAAGAGGGTGTTGGGTGTTGTTTTCTCATATAACTTCATGGCAGGAATGTCTCAAGGGAGTCCTCATTCCAAGGCAAAAACAAAAAACAAAACAAAAAAAAAAAACCATGCAAACCTTAACTTAGAAGCTGAAGCTATGCAAAACAAAAGAAATGTACATACCACCCAATGTGGAAGAAATAACTGTATTGTCAAAGCTCATAGAACTCAGAAATGTTATAGACCACAATAGATAATTTGTCCCATGAAAATTAGAATGTGTTTGTGACCTTAACTAATCATCACTATCCCACAATACTGTGAAATTTGGGGGATTATGGAATCACTTAATCACAATAAAGAATTTGAAAAAAGAAAAGAAAAGGAGATTCAGCAAATTCTGGAATTGTAACCAAAAGGAAGGCTTGGCAATGGGACTAATGGGAAGAGACATCTAGGATAATCTTACCAGATGAGCAGAAAAGGCCAAAAGCTATGTACATATGACCATATAAGACGATGCTAAGTGAAATGAACCCCAAGTTAGGGACACAAGAGGTTTTTTTTCTTTGTCACTGTTGTTTTTAATGTATCATGTGATTTTTTTTGTTTCTTTTGTATGTTCTTCCCTCATGATATAACCCCTGTTGTCACTGTATTTGATTCCAGTGCCCTGTATCTTGTATATACATTTTTCTAATTTGGATAGGGGAAGGGAAATAACAAAATGCTGAAACAGGATAAAGGTTGACCCATTGTGACATTGAGATGTACAAGACACTATGTTGAAAATGCACTTTACAGATTGGGGGCGGTGGAGGAGGAGTTGGGGAGGTAGGGAGGGAAAGGATGGTAGGGAAAAAACAAAGGAAGGGGAAACAATGTTCAATAGGAAATGTACTCATTGTATTATTGTGTAACTGTAACCCCTCTGTACAGTATCTTTACAATAAAAGTATTTTAAAAGAAATATTTGGGAAATTTTTCAATAAGAAACCTGTAGATGAGAGTTACATTGCCAAATAAATTGCAAGCCTAATTACAGAATGGTTGTTCTAGCTCCAACATAGCTTTCAGGCAGTCCATGTTTGCCCCTGTCCACTGGATAGGTGGCTGGTAATCGTAGTCATCGTAGTGAGCTTGTAAAGGACTAACCTGGGCTTGTGAATAACAAAGTTGATACTCAAGTAAAGAATCAGAGGTAGCAATAGAGGCTTAGACAAATAATGTTCCTCTCTGGGGAAACCTGAATTTGATATGTGTATTGGACAACTGAAGAATATTTATTAAACAAATTTTACATTTATTTCTTAGTTTTTTATCCTTGGTTATCCATGAATACTGGTATGTTTGTCTTTGATAGATATTATTTGTAGAAGTACTTAAAAGAAAATAAAAATGTGTCCATATGAAGTCCACATGGAAAAGTCCAAGGTTAAAAAAGTGCAGGAAAAATATCTAACTATACCCTCAACTGCTCCAACTCCACAGATCGTTTTCCACCAACAAAGAGCTTCTAAAAAGAAGTTGGAAGGCTGGTAACTATAACTACCCTACAGAACCCTTCCTAAATTCCTAATACTCTGAATGATTAAGAAATAATATGAAAATTACTGTTTTAAGCCACTATATTTTAAGTTGGTTTGCTATTAGGAACACAGATAATTCACTGTTGTTTTTAATTGCTACAAACTCCATTTCTTAGTGTCAACTTCAGCCCCTTAAAGTAAAATAACTAAATTACTACCAATGAGAAGTTAGCAAATCCCAGGACATATTGTTAAAGATTATTGCCTTATGATCTATCTCTTCCAACTTTCTTCCTTCTAGGACATATGAAAAAAATAGCAAATTTGGAACTTGTATCATAAAATTACAGAACAAACTTTGACATTCTTGAGTCTCTCATTCTTGAGTCTCATCTGTAGACTATTACTAAAGAGAATAAGAAATGAAAGAGAAATAAGCTTTTGTTTCTCAACTCTCTAGAATGTAAATATTTGTCACAGCCACATAGTCATTACATTATAATTCATTAGTACATTATAAATGAAGACATATTGGGAAAAGTCATTGATTCATATTTTATCAGAAGCATGTACATCAGCTTCTGCTAGTTAGATGTGCATCTTCCTTTGCAATTTGAATTCTCCATCTTTTCTGGGAAATGGGGATTGTCCGTGCGATGTTTACAATTGATTAAAGTTGCAATAAAAATTCTAATATATTCAGCCCTTGTTAATTTATAGAATTTAAAAATGCAATTTTATTGTTATAATCAAGGTGTGGTACAGAGGAGTTACCATTTCACAATTCAGGTAATGCATGCATTTCTCTTTTGGAAAATGGCGTCCCTTCCTTCACTTCCCCCACTTTCCATCTCCCATCCCTGATTCAAGTTGCATAGTTCATTTTCCACATGGTGTACATTTATGTTATGATTTAACTTATTCACTCTTCCTTCCTCACTTTCTGTATCCCCCTCTGCCTCCCTCAAAAACAGAAAAGCAACACACACACACCACCAAGACCACCACCAACAACAACAGAAAGAACCCATGCTTCTGTTTTACAGAAAGACTTTTGATGCAGTTCTCACCTTACCTTATTGGCAACCTGAAAGTATATTATCTTTTACAGAAGGTTATAAGTAACACAAGAGATACTGGCATCAAAACCATGTGAGGAAAATTCTATCTAAACAAATTTATAGCACTTCTCCCCATTGTAAGTAAATTTAGCAGAAATAAAAATTCAGACTCTTGTCTGTACCTTCTGAAGATTTTTTTACGGTAAAATACTGATTAACTAGTATGCAACATGTAATTATCATTATTTTATTTTCCTGCTATCTCTTTCTAATAATCGTACCATATCACCAGAAGACAAACAGAAATATGTGGTTAAATAAGGAACTATCCCCTGGAATGTACTCCAGGGAAATTGTGGTATATAGTAATCTACAAATGCTTCCTAATATACTTCATTAGTGATCATTGTTTCAAACCCAGCTTAGCAACTATCAGAACAATTCTGGTCAGAAATTTTAAATTTGCCAAATTTCCTAAAACAAGTAAAAGTTAAAACAAAAATAGAGTTTGTATTTCATCTTTTTGCAATTGAAATCATTAAATGTGTGCATCTTTGAAAGAAGTAGCCATAACTCTCAAATATGTGGCCTACTTTAAATTGTTTTCTCATTTTAGAGTCCCACTAACTTTGAAGGAACTCTTTTGAAGCAAAGGGAAGAAGTCCCGAATACATATACCTCATTTGCTTTTGTTGATTTTCCTTTTTATTGACTCTAAACATATCAAAGTTTACTTTGGCCTTCCTGGTTTTGTTTCCATAGACAAGCTTGTTTTACATATTCAAATACACTTCTCTATAGCATTCATATAACTTCTTAGTCCTCAAAGAAAGAATGCTTTGTATTCACTGTAAGAGTTTGAAATGGAGACTTTCAATTTTGTCTCTAAAACTGTTTTAATTTGTTTTGCTCCACTCCACACACACAAACACACACACACCACCACCACCACACACTGCAATCATTGTCCTTTTTCTGATTTGATACTGAGGAATTTTTAAAATAAGCAAAATTCTGCCAGCACAAGTTACCCAAGGAAAGATATCTGTGCTGTCTTTCCTCTGGTTTTCTAATGCCTGAGATTCTCAGAACAACTGCACTTCTGGAACCCCTACTAAGTTATCTATATCTGACGGCTGCTGTGCTGTAAATTCATGCCCAAAATGATTACATTCTCCAGAATTGCCGCAGCTCCCCAGATAAAATAGTAATTTTTTCACAGATTTTCCTGTCAACTTCAACCTGGAGGTAGGATTTAGGGATGCCTCGTGCCTTAGACCACGAACACAGAGTGATTTCCTTCCCATCTTCAGAAGACTCTTCAGCAAACCCTGCATTATAAAAAACAGCACACACACAACCAAAGATGGCTGGGTTCTATCATGATCAGAAAGGGTGTCTTTAGGCACTTTCATTTTTAAAAGTCTTGATAAGTTGGCTCAGCAAGGACTCACAGTAGTTTCTTGTTAAGTAGCCTTCTAGCATGCTGTCAAGCAATTTGGCACCTATCTTCTCACAGACTCATTAGTTTATACACTCAGTTTTAAGTTTGAATTTCTCGGGGTGGAAAAAAAATAGCTTTAACGTTATACTTGTGAAAGGCCAATATCTCTTTGAACTGATACTTCAAAGGTTCTTGCCAAATGGGTAGCACAGAATATATTTTCAACCCATGCTCAATGAGGTTGCTGGAAAATAAAATCCAATTTGATCAAATATGTACTTCTTGACGGACTGAAATGAAGTTTGCTTTGGTCAGAATGCTAAGGATTCTGTAAAAGCAGGGCAGAGAAAGGAAAAGAGAAATGTAAGGCCAACCTCTTAATTTAATCTAGGATTCAAAGGGAATCCCTGAAATAGGCTTTTAGTGCTAAAACTCAGTCTTGGGAAATCTGCCTGGGTTAGGCTAAGCCTTTTAGTTCTTTCAAAGTCAGGTTCTATTCCTATTCTCCCTACATTATTCCATTCATCAGAAATATTAGCAAAGAAACTGATTGGAACTAAATAGCTTTCTTCTTCCAATAGTATTAGTTTAACCACCATTGTCATGTACACACTTATCCCTTTAAAAGGATCTATATTAACCTTGCCATTTGCTCATACTTGTAATTCTAGCTACTTAGGAGGCTGAGGTCTGATGGTTGCAGTTTGAAGTCAGCCTAGGAAAGAAAGTCCATGAAACTCTTATCCACAGTTAATGACCGGAAGCAATGGTTCAAGTGGTCGAGTGCCAGCTTTGAGTGGAATAAGCTAGGCACAGTATCTAGGTCCTGAGTTTAAGATCAGCACCAGTTCCAGAATGTGCTCTCTCTCTCTCTCTCTCTCTCTCTCTCTCTCTCTCCCACCCTTTCTCTCTCTCTCACACACACACATATCTACATGTACATAAAAGTAAGTACTGCAAATAAAATTGTTGCTAAATACATACTGGACATGATAGCTGACATTGTTTAACTTGAAACTCTGTTGTACATATCAGTGCATACCCATGCTGCGCAATACAGGTTGACCAAGAAAGTATTATTCACCTGTGTCCCCATATCAGTTTTATGTCTCTATCATAGAAAAGATAAGGATTTGTGCAAATGCCATTCTAGGGGGAAAAAAGTAGATGTTTTATCAGCTGTGAGTTTTGACAGTGAAAGTAAAGATGTAACCCTCTCTGTTGCATTGCCTCAAGGTACACTTGTAGAAAATAAACAAAAATAGGTTTTACAGGTAAAGCCTAGGTAATAAAAATGAAAGCAACATCTGTGTCAATGGAGACTCCAAGAACGTTAAGTCTGCATTGTTTGACCTGAAAACTATCACAGTTGGTTAGAATTACACTGCCACCTGTCACACTGTGTTTGAGATTCTTCTAAAACAGTGGGAGTTTGTCACATAAACGGAATATGCAGGATTTAAATTACTGGAGACCAGGAGGCCACTATCAATGAATGTGAAATGTTTCTCAAAAGACCTGACAAAGCCCAGTGTCTTCTAATGTCACATGGCACTCCTTGTTGATGTCTGCCTAAGGCTTCTTCTAGTGAGATATAACATTAAAATGATAATATATCATTGAACTTAATACAATATACTATTAATTAATAAGATTGGATACTTTTGCATGAATCACTTTTTAAGGATGTATAAGATTATTGAGACAGCTTTCAAGATGGACACAGTACTCAATCAATTTATAGTACAAATGTAGGTGTTTGTCTAGAATATTCCTCCTAACTATATTATTCTGTGTTGCTATAATTACTGACAGAGTCTAAAATTACAGAACCCAATGGTTAGAGCCTTCTGCTATTCTTGGTTCTAGTCAAAGGCACTTAGAAGCAAAGTTTGATTTAAGAAAATGTAAAAAAAAAAAACATGGGGGGGGAGCTTTTCCATTCTTCTTGCTGCCTCCTTGCATAACTTACAGTTCCTCTAGATGAAAAATTTAGTACTTAAGAGGCCAAGGAACAAGCATGAGGAGTAACTATGTAATCATACACCTCTGAAAAATTCTTAGGGTGAAACCTCTTGTCACACTCTTTCCCAAAGCTGACAGATTCAAAAGCTAATTACCAGTCCCTTATTCAAGTCTCGGTCTTCGCCTTCTCCTTGAGTAAATCTCACCCCACAGAACTTTTGAATTTTTGACACTCAATTCGTTAATGTGTTTTAAGTATGACATTTTTCATATATTATCTTCACCCATATTTCTTGACTGTATTGGGTTTCGAATTCAATACTTGTACTTACTAGACAAGTTGGTCCAATATTAAACTATTTAACCCCAAAGCTATGTTTTTCCCCCTTTTCACCTGTCACAGTCATTTCATTTTCAATGTTTCCTAAATGTTTTATTATATTTATACATTAATTTTTTGTTTCAAAAATAATTTTCAGAGCATACTATTGGGTACATCAGTCAATTAAATGTACTTTTATGTTACACATAATCTGTAGATGAAAATACATTCTCTATTCTCCTATAAATTCACCACAGAAAGAAATCCCATTGACTTCTTGTGATACAAAGACAATTCTTTACCTTTAAAATGGTAATGATAAAGGTATTTCTTGGAATTTCTATTAAATGTATCAAAAATACATAGATTGGTATAGCCCAAGATGTGAATAAAAAGCTATGATTCTATTGAAGGACATTATTTATAACTGGTTCTAATTTTGCTTTTCATATATTGGTGAGAATTAAGTCAATATTTATAAATGGTCAAGGAAATATAACCTTTTCCAACTATCTGTTCTGAATAGTTTCTATATGTTTTCCTTCACATAGGGAATTTATTTGTTTGTTTATTGTGCCAGTCTTAGGGCTTGAACCTAAGGATTAGGCACTGTGAGTATTTTGTTCAAGGCTAGTGCTCTATCATTTGAACAAAGCTCCACTTATGGCATTTTGGTGGTTAATTGGAGGTAAGACTCGTAAGAACTTTCCTTCTTGGACTGTCTTTGTACAGTGATTCTCTAGCTAGATATCTGCCTCCTGAGTAGTTAGGATTTTAACTGTGAGCCACTGGTACCCAGCTCTTTTAATTTTTATTTTGAACTTGAGGAAGGCAGGGGAAAGACTGCAGGCAAGAATCTGTTGCAAACACTACAGAATTTAGAAATATAAGGGAACATGTGTTTCAAAATGGTGTAATATGTAGAAGGTATGACACGGATCAAGATGCATTGTACACCAAAATTGCTTTGCTAAATGGCAAAACAATTCAATACCCAAACTAAAATTAAGATAAGTAAGGAGGGAGTAGGTTGGGAGAGGTGGATGACAATGTTAAAAGGGGTGACATTATTCAAGATGCACTGTATTAGCAAACTGCTTCAGTGAATGGAAACTCCTTTATACAACTGCTTAAAGACAATTAAGCCAGGTGATGGTGGCTTGCACCTATAATCACTGGATCTTAACCAAGAAGAATAAACTGGAACAAGCTACTCAACTATTACCAAATTTAACCTTTTAAAAATTAGTTTTTATTCATGTATTCTAGAGTTCTCTTAGATCCAAGTAACAGTTTCTTTTAGGAAAATATTCCTCACTTGCAAATGTTAAGAAAACCCTGAATAAGAAGAGACTTGGGCCAAACTATGTGGACTCAAGAGGTTTAAATACAACATGAAGATACTTTGGGCCTTCTTATCTCAAGGAGCTTAGGAAATTTTACTTTCACTAATGTTTATTCTTTCCCATGTTGGAAGACAGGCAACTATCTTCTTAACACACACCAAGTTGCTTTCAGTATGCTCTTCTTTTCTCTTCTTTTTTTTTTAAACAAAACCTTGCTTACAGATATTTCTGAAAGCATACAAGCACAAGTGAGAAGAGAAGGAAATAGAAAGATTTGGGCAGGTTTTGCCAGAATCTGACAGTTTGAACTTTATGAAAGATTAACACTAGAGGAGAAGAAATAACCATAGACACTGGTTTATGGTATGCAAATGTTTCCTTTCTTTCTCAAAATTCTTCTCTAGAGAAGTGAAGATAGATCTCACTTACTTTAAATGAAAGAAGGTAACTTAATCATACAAATCAACAGAACATTGTCTGTGCTCTGATTTTATAATAGTAAACCAAACTCTAACAAAGAAATGAGAGCTTAGTGGTGATTTTCAGTCTGAGTGTTCTGGGAGTTATAAAATTAGCTGTTTTACAGTAATGATCCAAAGCTCATATTTAGTTCATCAGAAGAAAATGCTATTCTCTTAGTATGTGCTTTCTTGATTAAGTATTGACTTTTAAATTTTCACTAAGACCATCTCTCAGCTCTTTTCTAATGGTGGCTAAAATGAATCCCAGTAGTATCATCTGCTTGTTTACAAGACTATAAAACAGTGACAATTGGTTAACCATGAGAACGTCATGGAGATGGCTTTTTCTCATAAGCATTTGTAAGTGAAAACTTGTTCTTAAACAGTCAGATTGGTATTCAGGAAAAGGGTCATTTGCCTGGTGGGTTTTGTTACTAAAGAGCTACTTGAAACTTTGAAGAATATTATCAAGGTACAAAGCTCTTCTCAGACACATTTCTGTAAGCTTTTTTTTTCACATTATTCTTTTACTTCAAGAATCTTAAGAAACAGATCAAACTAATTTCAAACAGAAGAACATCTTGACTTCTTTAATAATAGGAGTTTTTTCTCTTCTTTTAAAATCAAGACATTAAGTGGAGAAGAAAACACAAATCTAGATTTATACCAGACACATTTTCAAGGAGATTAGACATAAAAGTGCATTTAAAAAGAGAGTTGTGAGAAATTTCTTTTACTGAATTATTCTCATGTCATCATGTCTGTTTTTTTAATTGATATTCTATCTTAGAAAATATTTAGGGGCTGGGAAGGTGGCTCAGTGGTAGAGCGCTTGCCTTGCATGCCTGAGGCCCTGGGTTCGATTCCTCAGCACCACATAAACAAAAAAAAAAAAGCCGGAAGTGGCGCTGTGGCTCAAGTGGTAGAGCGCTAGCCTTGAGCTGAAGAGCTGAGGGCCAGCACCCAGGCCCAGAGTTCAGGCCCCACGACTGGACCCAAAAAAAAAAAGAAAATATTTAGAAAAGCTATGAATGGTGAAACTGTGTCTGTACTCCTGGATATAGTCATGAAATAGAAATGGAAGACGGTAAGAAAAGGCAGATAACGCATGAAACAATGAGAAACATATAGTAGAAGTATAGATACAATGGAAGTTTAGAATGGGGTTGGTCCTACCTAAGCCAAAGGAATGAGCAGAGTTTAGTTTTACTAAGAGGCTATACAAAATGTCAGACTTTAATGTTCTGTAATATATGAGTGTAGATTTTATATATAAAGTCTTGAGAGAGACATCCCTTCAGTTCCTCAAATACATATTGTGACTAGTCAAATATACACTAAGAGAGACCACAAGAGCAAGATGAAAAATGACCTTCTAGAGACAATGGGGTATTTGTTTAAGTATGTCTAGGTGTAAGTAAATGATAGTCCTATTACAGAAAACATATTTGAAGCATTCATAATTCAATTTCTTTTTCTTGATTAACTAAAAGTTATGTTCTATAATTACTCACTCCCATTTGGCCCCTTTCCCACCTCCTGAAAAGTATCCTTCTTGGTTGTTTCCTATTTGATTCTATGAATTTGAATAATCATTTATAAAATAAAAACTAAAAAAATAGAAATATCTCATTTAATTGAAGTCATGCAGTATTAGCCTTTCTGTGAATATTGTATTTCATGAAAGATAATTGACTTCAAGGTTCATTATGTCGTCACATATTGTAAGATGTTTTTATTTTATGAGCTTCAATAAGATTCCATTTTATAGATCTACTATCATAGATTAATCCTCTTATATAGTCTGATAGTCACTTAGGCCATCTCTAAATTTCAGCTATTGTCATGATGCTTCAACAAAAATACTTTTAGCAACAAAAATAATTCTTACCTTCTAGAGCTATGTGTTCTATTAAATATCTCTTGAAAACAGAAATGCAAGGAACCTATTATTCCTGAAAGCCCAGTTTCTCCATATCCCTAGGAAGATTATGAGGAAGAACTGTCTATAACAAATGTTATTTTGTATAACTTATCCATTACTTTCAAAACACTCCAAGTTTGAAAGTTCTAGACAAACCGGTATTTAAAACTGATGTTTACTGTCTATGAGATCCTATTTCTTTATCCATAAAATACAGGATAACATCTTCCTTTCGAGTTAGTAGGAAGTTTGTAATGGCTAGTGCTTTCTGCAGATGTGGAAAGTATGGGTTCTACTGCAGTTTCCAGAAGATTCATTCTTGCAACACTGAGATAGAAGCTATTAGCCCATAATACAGATGAGTGAACTGAAATAGAGTTCTATACAAATTGCCACAAATTGGGGCTGGGAAGGTGGCTCAGTGGTAGAGCACTCGCCTTGTATGCCTGAGGCCCTGCGTTGGATTCCTCAGCACCACATAAGCAAAAAGAAAAAAAGCTGGAAGTGGCGCTGTGGCTCAAGTGCTAAGAGCGCTAGCCTTGAGCTGAAGAGCTGAGAGACAGCGCCCAGGCCCAGAGTTCAGGCCCCACGTCTGGACCCCCCCCCAAAAAAAAAACAAAAATTGCCACAGATGATAGAGTTAATTATTAGTACTATGAAATTAACCATCTTACTCTGCTACTCTGCTTCCCCTGATTCATAGTAAAGTGAAACAAAATGAAATTAAAAATATCTTATTTCTCATCTGTGATATTTAATTACAATAAAATTAATGCATACATTTTAATGATTATGTATTTTAGAGAAAAAAAGCACAAATTTATTACCTGATTCAATATTTTGAAAAACTACCCAACTCTTAGGCACAGTAAGCAAATAACTTTAACCATTAAAGCCCTGAATATTTTCATAAAATTAGAGCATTACGGTGTCATATTCAAAGATTTTAGTATGGGATACATGTAATGGTTTCAACACTGATGTGCCTCTCCACTGAGTGAGTCAGGAATATTGAGAAGAGGCAGGAAAATGTGAATCACATATCTGATTTGTAATAGCTAATGAACAATAGAAGATATGCATTTGCTCAAATTATACTACATGCCTGGATGGAAATGTCACAATGAAACCATTTACTATGTACAATTTAACACGTAGCAACGAACATTATCAATTACAAAAGAAATAATTAACCATTACAAATAGCATTTTAAAACAGAATATGAATAGCAATGCTGATGTTTTAAGAGTATCTGTGAGGGTCAAGAGAATTAATTAATACTTGCAAAGCACTTAGAATAATAAAGTAGTAATAATAACCAGCTGTTATTATCCTCTTATAGTATGGAATTTTATCCATTTCTATTTATAAATAAAGCCTTTAATTATTGCAAAAACTTACAAATTACTTTGTTTTGCCTACTCTAGTAACACATGCTTGTGAAAAATCAAGAAATAATAAATGAAAATGATAACAAATGAATCTTAAGATTTTTGTTTAAATGAGGATTTTTTAAATGTTTAAATGAAGAAAAGATAAAAAAGACAAGATAAAAGATTGCAGCAATAAAGCTGTGGAGATTAGAAACAAAGTCAAATCAGTGTGGGTAAGAGTAAGGGAATTTAGAAGCAAGTTGTCTCACTCTATCAAATCCTAGAAAAGACGACAATCAGAAGCAATAATTCTGTTCAAAACACAGAATTTATAATGTACCATGTGATTTTTTTTGTTTCTTTGTATGTTCCTCCCCCACAGTATAACCCCTGTTTTCATTGTATTTGAAGTCAATGCCCTGCATCTTGTGTATACACTTCTCTAGCTTGGGGAGGGGAAGGGAATAAAACAAAATGCTTAAATAGGGATACAGGTTGACACACTGTAGCAATGAGATGTACAAGACACTATGTTGAAAACAAAATACAATTTAGGTGGGAAGGGGGAGTGGGGAGTATAGTGGTGGAGGTGGGAGAGAAGGGAGGATAGGGGAAAAACAAAGGAGGAAGTAACAGTGCTTGATAAGAAATGTACTCATTACCTACTTATATAACTGTAACCCCTCTGTACAGTATTTTCACAAAACTTATTTTTAAAAATGAATCAAAACAAAAACCACAGGAAACAGACACTTGATACCAGAACTATTTGGAAATCAATCACAAAAACATATGGACAGAGTGGAAGAGAAAGAGACAGGTATAGATCTAGATAGATAGATAGATAGATTAGATAGATAGATAGATTAGATAGATAGATAGATAGATAGATAGATAGATAGATAGATAGATAGATAGATAGATAGATAGATAGATAGATAGATAGATAGAAGATAGATGATAGATATGTCTGAACATTTGGGGATGAATATAGAAAAATAACTACATGCGATAATGATAAATTTAATTCCTCCAAAACAAGCAAAATATTGTAGAAGCTCAATAACTTATACTAATAGTGAGGAAAAGGAATAAGAATTTATATGTGAGGATAAAAAAGAAACAAAGCAGACTTCTCCTCTACCATATTAAAAAAGCCAATCAATAATATCTAAAAGGACAATAAATAGCTCAAATAGCATGGTATTTTAAAACATATTAAGACTTAACTAGTATTAACATACTCTCTGAGCTCTGGATACCCAAAAACGCGCCTGCTGATTCTGGGAATGCAATAAAGTAATCTAATGCACTGAATCTGGTCATATATCACATTAATCCCTTGGCATGTTGAGTTGGTCACAGCTTGTGCATTTGGTAGTCTCTGTAAAATGATGGCAGTGATATATGTAGATATAATGTCAACTCTTCTCAGGATAACATTTTTATAGTTTTATAAGACAGAGAGCATATTATATAAGCAGAGGGTTGAAATGGATATTAGAGGTTATCTGTTCCTATCTTTTGTTTGAATCTTGAATTTTCTGTTCTGTGTATTTAGTGGAGAGTGTTTCTCCAGTAAATTTTCAATATTTATTTCCAATGATTGTGCAGGAATAACTTGGCTAAAAAATTAGTCAGTGTTGAAGAGGATACTAAGCTGGTGATCAGTTACTGAGAGACAGTATACAATAATTAGTGTGGACAGAACAATGAATATCTATTTGAGGAATACCGTAACTGTAGATTTTTGTAATATTTTGACTTAGTCAAATATAATGCCCAAATAGTTTCTACAGGTGCCTGAGAGAGATTCAGGACTAAAGCTTGGGAATGAGCAAACATAAAGGTCTTGGTTAGATGGATGGGTTTTAAAGAGCTATACAGTCCTCTTCAAAGAGATGCACAGAATTCCATTCTTAAATTTTCAGAAATTAAGCATTTGTTAAACAGGTGGATTTCCATAGCTTGGCTTGCTTTGAGAATTAAATAAGCTTGCATCCAAATCAAGACATTTCTATGAGTGGCTATTGTCATATACGTAGATAACAGTAATGCTGGACTGTTGGCAGGTCAGACACACAGAACAAGTGGTGAATTTTTGACAATATTAGGATTTGAACTCAGAGCTAACTCTTGCTTGCTAAACAAACACAACACTATCACTTAAGGAGACTTTTGAGTTTTTTAATTAAGGGATTTTTTTTGTTACTATGTCAGGTCAGGCCTTCAATATGTCTAACAGGACCTCTTCCATAGCATCTAATCTCTCTTCTTTCATGTTGGCTCTCCTTGATTTCTCTCTTGTTAAATCAAAAATCTATTGACCTCCCCTAACTATTAACTTGTTAGGTAAAAGGATTTTCTTACTTAAAGCCTTCCGATTTCTTGTTAGTAGATTCTAGATTATTTAGAATGATATGACTGCCATCACTGTATTTAACTATTGCTAAGCATGAATGCTTTCTCATGACTCTGTCTTAATGTGTTTAAATATCTCCTCTACACCAATATTGCCCCTGTGTCTGCTTTTGGAACTTACAGATGCCTTATATCCTGCCTAAAAGTTGCCTTTGGAAGAAATTAACTTGCAATAATTCCAAGAAGAAATAGATATTTTTGTTTATTAAAATATTTGTATTTTTGTTATATCTATGTGAATTTCATGCAGAGTATCCCTTACTGAGTGAATACCAACATCAAATAATAACATGTTCTAGATACTTTTTCTTTGACATTATTTTTCTGATATGGAACTTTAAAAACCCAATTATTTGAAATATTCTTCAATTTTTACCACAGTGAATTTTTACCACTTTATATACAGTTGAACAAATCTGATAATTTGCAATTTCCCCCAATTGTACATTTAGTATTTCCTCTATCTAGAATGATTTTTCCACCTTCTTCACATTTATTTTGCTCAAAAGACATCACAAATATATATTATACATAAGCTGTAAATAATTTAAAATGTGAAGTATTTATATCAATTTAGTTAACACTTTGAATATTTTTCTGTTCTTGGTCAAGCATATACACATAAACTACTTATACAGTCTATTTTATAAAGTACTACTATCATCTAAAAATTATTATAAAGGTTTTCTTCATAATTGATGTCTACTCATATATGTATTAATAGTTATATAAAACTTTGTTGTAAGGATGTGCATCTATAATATGTTTTCAATTCATTTCCTTTCTCACTTTTACTCATAAGCATCATTAGTTAACATTTATACACATATATTCTTGAAAAAAATAATATTTTAATTGTAAAATTTTCATGCAGAATTAGTTGATGAAACCACAAGCAAAGTTTTTATGTTGCTTTATCCACATTTCCCTGAAATGCTAATGTAACTTGATATGTTACTGGTGATGAATTTAAATGCTTGTTTACCCATGTTCTTGTTTTAATCTTTGACTACTTAGGAAATCTAAATTTCACTGTTTTAATTTGCAATTTTTTATTACTACTAACAATAAAGCTTTTTTCTTCTGCTGCTGCCGCTGTTGAAACTCAGGGCCTAGGGGCTGTCCTTGTACATGTTTTTCTCAAGAACAGTGATCTACAACAAGAACCACAACTCCACTTCCAGCTATTTAATATTTTATTCATTTATTTATCTTTATTGTAAAAGTAATGTATAAAGGAGCACTGCCAGATTTTAATGCCTAGTAGGAGATAAGATTTTCATGCACTTTATGGCCCAGGACTGGCTTTGAACTATGATTATCAGAACTCAGCCTCTTGAGCAGCTGGGATTAGAAGGAATGAGCCATAGACACCCAGCTTGCTAATTTTATTATTATATTTATTCCTCATGTTCTTGAACATTAAAACAATTGTTATGTGCTTTATAGAACTCCTGTTATCAGAAAATATAAATATTGCTTTATATAATATATTAAGACATTTCATTTGTCATTTTAATTTATGATTTTTAACATTCTAAATCTTATTGACATTTCATGTAATTATTTTATTTTGTTTACCCAGATTTATTGTTATAATTGATAAATCTTGTCAGGATTATGATATGTAATAGGATATTTTGATAAATGCAATATTACAAAGTAATGAGCACAAGACAATTGCTTTTCCTTCTTTTTTTGCTATATGAAAAAGGTTCATAGTCAAGCTCTGTGGACATCTCAGACATTTATTTAATTACATCTTATTGCACTGAGCTACAGTAACATGGGAAGAATCTAATTCTTTTCTGCTCAAAGTTGAGAACAGAAAAGAGCACCTGATGTTCAGAATATGCTTAAGAGTTTCTTCTCTTTCCTGAGTAGTATTTTCCTCTAACCACTTTCAAACAAGACTAAAATATTTTATTATTCCCTATTATTACCAAACTTTTAATTGCACTTGTTACTGACATTATGGTATTTGATTGTGTCATTTTTTATGGATCTTCTATTTGGCCTTAGTTTTGCCAATATGTGATCCTGAGTGGAGAAAATCAATGTGTGCTCATATGTCAGCAAAGGCAGTGTTGCCTTTCCAATGTGTACTTGAAACATGTGTTAATATCAGCCCTAGATTTATATCTTAGCTATATGCTTTGCTTTTTTCTTCTAAGCGTTTTTGGAAATGAAAAATAAGTGATATTAAAATGAAAAGAAAAAGAAAAAGTATACAAATGAAGAAACAAAGATGATAAAAACACTTTTTAGTGGGACTTAATATTTTAATAATTTGCTAGAGACATAGTCATCAGTTCATAAACAACTCAGTTACGTTAGATGTGACTCTGATGCTTAGATATATATGTAAGGAATATAGAAAATTATTACAGGAAACATATATTCCATTTATATGAAAGAAATAATTCAGATATCTGGAAGTTTTACCTGTAATTTGGAGTGTCAGGAGTAGCATGGTATAAAACTAAAGCAAGTGTGGTTCTATGAATAGTTTCAAGCAGAATAAGGGTACTTTTTAATCATAGACTTTAATTTCTTATATGATTAACATTTTACACTTTAAAAAGTTTAAAAGAAAAATTAAGAACTGTACGCCTTAAATTATTAAAAATGGAATTGAGGTTTAAATTAAAAAAGTATTCTTTTGTTTCCAGATAGTTGTTTGACTTGAAACACACATCTTTTTTCTTTTCCCGATATATTTAATACTTTATAGGAACTAAACTCCTTAGGTTTTCTATTATGATGACAAAATTTTTCTGAGCCTATGTCCATTCAGAAAAAAAATAATATGATTTGCTGGGAAGGCAGATGTTGGTAACTGGGGCTATAAAGCAAAGATAATGGAGGTGGTATCATGTGATCCCATGAGGGGGTTTACAGAGAGAGGATTTGTCCTGAGCTTTGGCTCTGTGCAGGTTCTGAAACACTGCATTTATTAACCAATTAAATCTTCCCAAGATTCCATGTTCTCTCTGCCATTTTATATAAAGATACCAAGGCACAACATGGTTCAAAAGTAGTCAGATTCTAGACTGCTGTAAGCCACTGGGGTTCAGAAGTATGTTCTCATATACGATTGAGTCCTGCTTTTTTTTTTTATTTCACAGCTCTGAGGAGGTGGAATCTGTATTTGTTCTTCAATGCACCTCCTTATGCATTTTCTTGGCCCCAGAGTTAGGACTGAACACTGGCTAAACCAACAATTTTATACCTAATCCTTTTTGTACTTGTCTTTTAACAGATAAGGGATAGTCTTTAACACCAAAAATAGTTCTTATAAAATATGTTCCTGATCTAACATTTCTTTTCTGTTACTGGATTTCTTTCCTTTATGAAACATAAAAATTTGTAATTCATGAGAACTCTTGGAGTATAACTATACTCACAGGAGAAAGTATCTTACGTAAGGTCCCATTTCTTCTATCCGGCCTTGTAGATGGAGTACTAAACTTGTAAATTTGAGAATTAATAGGGCAAGGGCCGGAAAACGAAGAGACAACCTGAGCAAATATTATTATTGCAAGACAATTCCTCAGGAGTCTCAAGTCATTACTTTCTTATTGAAATATTTCCTGACATGTTCTAAACTAGAATAATATCCAGGTAATGGCTACCTGGGAATATATAGTGTCTTCTTGTTGTACAATGTAATAAAGATATCTCTTACTACAATAAAGAATGGATGGATATTATAAAATATTTTAGTCCTTTGAATGCATTGTTTTTCTCTCCAATGATGCAATGTATTGACTTTGTATCCTCAGTAATTAGCATTATGTCCTTGACATCAGATCTGAGGAAACCTTGTCAATGTTGTTCGTACTCTAGCTATTGTTTTTGCTGTAATAACCTGTTCTTTATCATCCAGTCTCACTATCTTCTGTCAGCCTCCACAAAACTTGATGTCTAGCTTGTTAGCTTCTAAGTGGAGTAAACTATTAAATACTTTTTAAGTACTGATGGCTGCAGCAAATTTCTTCACTTCAAGGAATTAATTCCTCCAGTTATGGCATTCGAAAGTAAAAGAAATGAAAAATGTTGGGGACTGTATTATAGATCTAACAGTCCTAGATCAATGCATGTGAAGGATTTTGGTTGTGTTGGGGTTATATTTGGAGACAGGAAGTGCATTTGAGTATGTGTGCTTTGCTTTCTTTTTACTACAACATAATTCTAGCAGTAATTTGGCTTACAGCTTTATAAGCATTACGTGGATATTTTCATTGCATTTTAATGGGAAGTTGGAAGAAAAGAAAGTATTGTTAGTCTGCTGCCTTATTAAACTAAAATTTCCATGGTTCCCATTAACAAACTCAATTACAGCTTTAGAAGCTCAGACTTTATCTACGTTGTTTTACCACTATCAGGATGATAGTTCTGTAAAAGAAAAATTGAAGTGTGTAACAAGACAAAACAAGGTTCCCTATACTTTATACTCACCAAGATAAAAAAGGAGAGGAGAGGCAGAAAGATAGAAAGGAAGAAGGAATAAAGACAGAACAACAGAACAAAAGAAAGAAAGAAAGAAAGAAAGAAAGAAAGAAAGAAAGAAAGAAAGAGAGAGAGAAAGAAAGAAATAAAAAAGAAAGAAAGAAAAAGAGAAAGAAAGAAAGAAAAAAGAAAGAAAGAAAAAAGAAAGAAAGAAAGGAAGGAAGAAGGAAGGAAGGAATGAGGGAGGGATGAAGGGAGGGAGAGAAGGAAAGAAGGAAGGAAGGAAGGGAGGAAGGAAGGAAGGAAGGAAGGAAGGAAGAAAAAAGGGAAAACATGAAAAGTACCTTACAAATATATGCATCACCTCTTTCCCAGACTTAAGGGAGAAATAGTCACTTAACAGTATTTACTGGAGAATCATTAGTATATGGAATTAAATCAGTTCCTTGTAGACATATAGTGAGTTACTGTCATCTAAAAGATTATAAGATGATTGAGATAATATATTAGCAATAAAATTATATGTTGAAATATATTAAATAAGGATTTGAGATTTATCACAACAATGTTTTGTATCTTGCACTAAGAATGAATTAGATAAATTAGGTTAGACATGTCAGTACCTATGAACTTATCAAATTTCATCACATCTTATAAGCAACTATTTTGAAGTTTTTACCAGTAGAAGACAATAATAAATATTAAAAATAAATGAAAATAAATAAATAGATACATAGATAATATCCAATGAAAAAATCAAGCAGGTTTTTAAAACTGTAGGTACATGGAATCTGAGAATTAATTTTAAAAATTTATTCAACTAAAACATATTTCTTCTGTCTGGATTATCCAATTTATCACTCCCCTGTCTCTATACCCTACTTACTGCTAACTGGACTGCCTTCTACACTTATCTCCCTTTGGGAATTTCAGAGTAAATAAATGTCATGTCCCTCAAATTAGCTTTCTATGTATACATCTATAGCTACCATGCCTGTGTATGTCATTACATGTATCCTGAGATATCATAATCACCACCTTGTTTGGCATAGTAAGGTTGTAATATCTTCAAAGAAAGAGATTACATTGTATGCATTATGAAGCTAGAGAGCATGCATTTTTTGCAATTACAAATTATTATTCAGTGAAAAAATAAGGCCAACTTTTGTTATATGGATTGATGTTTGACTAATAAAACAACACTCATGAAAAACTTGTAACAGCTGAATCGTTCACAATTTACTTAATGTTAATGTGACAATGTTATTTTATTAGTTTTGGCATGCCTAACAGTTCTATAAGATATTCTCAATAAAGAAAAGTGCATGAAAAAATATAAGAACTCTTTTTTCTAATAGTCTAAAATTATTCCTTCTAGGTGTCCGTGTCTTGAATCTATCATTCTAGCTACTCAAGAGACTGAGATTTGAGAATCAAGGTTTGAAGTCAATCCATGCAGACAAATCTAAGAAACTCTTTAGTTAATCAGAAAAAAGTCAGAAGGAACCACTACTCAAGTGGTCAAACATAATCCATGAGTAAAAAAGCTGAGTGAAGGAGAGAATCCCTGAGTTCAAGTCCAGGACTGACACAAAAATATCTTTTTAAATTATTCCCAAATGAAAAATTTGTTTAAAAATATCAAACATACAATTGCATGTTGTTTGTTATCAGTACATTGGCAGGTGACACCTATAAGATTCTGTAATAAGACTAAATCTGGACCTGATTTGTTTTACATTGGCATGGTATTTGTTACTTCTTGTCTTCACCTCTCTGCCTGAAGATTACCATTTCCAATTAAAGCTGGCTGGTTGGTTCTAGGAACACAGGCATATTTACAGATTATCACACACAATCCTCTTTGCAATCCTATTCAGATAGGTTTTATTTTAAGTTGCTGTGCTTGATCTTTGAGAAATCTCCCTCTTGCCTTTACCACTCAATTGACAGCTTCCGCAAAAAGGACTTTCCCAGAAGGCATCTACCTACTAACCACACAGAAGAGAATGCTCCTCTTGCTCACCTCCTGTTATCCTTCCTCACCACATCTTAATAACTAGCCTATCAGCTAGAACCTTACTCTTGCTTCTCCGTAGAACCCCTGGATAGAGCTGACCTTTTATTCTAACCAGTCACCTGATTGAGTTGGGAACATTTCCACATTTCTTTCATACAGCCATTACAGGCTCTCAGCCTCCAGCATATCTGAGTATCACCATGTTTCCTGCTTTGCAAGCTTGGCTGGGGCACATTGGTAAGAGTTAACTTACAGTCCTAAGGTTAATAGGAAAGTCATAAGAAATGCTAAATTTAGACTTGACTGTGTTCTGGCCTTCAGAATGGAGTCTGTCTTATTAGTCATCCTAGCTGCCAAAATTAATGACCAGGGCCAATCATGTAATATAGTGTCCACCTGGTTGTCCATTTTTTTCAGAAGGCAAAAGGCTTCATGATCCATTTTAGGAATTCTATTCAAAATAAAGTCTGTTCAGAAGATATCGGTTACAGTTACTCTAAACATTTAAAAGAATTCCTATGAACCAGTGTCTTCTATCTCTGAAATAAAGATCAATAGATGTAATTTGGGATATATACTTGAAATAGCTCTGAGGTGAGCATGGGTTATATCCTGCTTTCATACAGGATAAAACTTCTCCTATGACATTACTTTCAAAGTTTCTGTTGAAAACAGAACTGTTTATAAGTTCCCTGTCTTATAGACTCATATGTGTTATCTGGTTATGATAATGCCTAGAAGAATTTTCAGAGCTGATGGTGTTGACACATATGGTTAATTAAGTGGATGCAAGCCGTGGGTCTCAAAAGTACTTTCCTATATTAAAGTCCTCTTTATATATGTGTTAGTATTTTAACATTCTTTTGTGTCCATCATGCTGGTCTTCATTCCTGAATTTCAATCATACTAATATATCTGACTAGAGAATTCCCATTTGGAAAAAAATCAGGGTTAGCATTAACTATAATTTGTTTTTATTCATTCTCTTCCTTCCTTCCTTCTTTCCTTCCTTCCTTTCCTCCTTCCTTCCTTCCTACCCTCCTTCCTTCCTTCCATCCTTCCTTTCCTTCTTTCTTCCTCTTTTGCATGGCACTTGACTCTTAGATCCTCATGCTTGATAGGCATGTGTTATATTACTGATCTTTAATACTACTCCATCCCTTTCACCCATTTTCTAATTGTTCTCTCTTCTTTAGTATTCATTTCATGGAAGCAGAAATTAAGAAGCAGTCTTATTCCATTTTAAAATTTTTATTGTCAAGGTCGTATACAGAAGGGTTACAGTTACATAAGTAAGGCAATAAATACATTTCTAGTCAAACTTGTTACCCTTCATTCATTTTTCTCCTACTTTTCCTCCCCCCCCACCCTCCCCATCCTCAAGATGTACAGATCATTTCCAACATACTATCTTGTGTATATCACTGTTGCATTGGTTCTTTGTTTCATCATTCTGCTGTTCCCCTTCCCCTTCCTATTTCAAGTAAACCTATATACAATACCAGGGTACCAGAATCAAACAGTGACAACAGGGTTTATACCATAGGGGGAAGAACATACCAAAGAAACAAAAAATCACCTAGTACATAGAAAACAACAACAACAAAGAAAAACCTCTTGTCTCCATGTCTTGGAGTTCATTTTGCTTGGCATCATCTTATATGGTCATATGTACATTAACTACTTAGCTATTCTGTTCACCTGCTAAAATTATCCTAGATATATACAAATTATTGCAAATAATGGAAACCAGGGACCTATGTTTATTTGTGCCTGAGTTACTTCACTTAATATGTTTTTTCCCCCAAGATTTTCCATTTCCTTAAGAATGGAGTAGTGTCATTCTTTCTGATGGAAGCATATAATTCATATATAGATATAGATATAGATATATCTCAAGATCAATAGAAAGATCAAGGATTGAGAGAGAAGATCTTCACTAGCCATACAATAGTCAAGGGCCTCATATCTAAAATAAACTTAGAACATGAAAAATTTAAACCCTCCAAAAAACAATTGTCAAAGAAACAACTGCCCCATTAACAAGTGAGCTAAAGAACTTCCAAAAACTTGTGTGTTAGTTCCTAAATCACTTGTTCTCAATTGTCCTTTCCAAATAGGCCTCAACACATGGATGTAAAATTCTATTTTGTATTTCTAGATTGCATCCTGAAATCTAGACATCCTGCAACCCAGACATAAATCAGGAGTTCAAGAATTAGAGTGTGTTGACAAGTTCGTCAAGACATGTACTCACTACTTTATACATGGAACTGTGACCCCTCTGTACATCACCTTGACAATATAATTAATCTCCATTATATATTTTGCAAAAACATTCATTAGAACTACATTTTGTTGTCAATATGTAAATGCATAATAAAGTATAAATGTACAAAATATAATTAGAGTGTTTTGGAATAAAGTAGTCTATCTATGGAGGGAAAGGCTCCATACTTCCTAGCATTACTTCAGTAGTAATGGTAACTGAACTAGTAACAAACACAAAGCAGATTCTGGCACTTTACAATTGGATCTCTTGCACTCTCCTGGCTTCCTCTATGATACCTTTCTTCCCCTATGATACCTTTATCCCAGTTAAAGAATGGACAAACAAGCCAAAAGCAATTCCAGCTACTTAACCAAGGTCAGAATGCTCATAACAGAGGCACATGAGAAAGCACTAGAGTTGGAACTGTATTTAAAGGACTTTACTACACGTAAATCCACGTACTTTACAAATAAAATTCACTGCACTTTTAGAAAGTCAGACTCTCCCTCTATAGTCTGAATATACCTCATAAATAAACATAATAAGTGAAAACTCATAGTATATTAGAGATATAAGTATCAGATTATTTAACATCAGATTAAGTTTGGTCACCACATGTGTTTTGGAAAAGAAAAAAATATGCTTTCAGATACACATATACACACACAATTTCATTCATTTATTTGTATTTGAGAAAAATTATTATCCATAAGCATATATGATTTCCAACCAGTGTTCAGTGTTTCATTTTCTGCTGGTTTACCCTGCCTAACAATGAGATTCTAAAAGACCTTTCATTTCCCAGAAGCTTGTGAGTGAATTTTCAGAAGAAGAAGAAGAAGAGGAAGAAGAAGAGGAGGAGGAAGAGGAGGAAGAAGAAGAGGAGGAGGAGGAGGAGGACTACTTTCCTTGAAATTAGAATATATTGCAAAATATTATAGTGATTTTATTGTTAAATACTTAATAAAGTTTTCCTGTAAGTACTAAATGAGATAGAAAATAGTATTTTCAATTTTGGCTAGACATAACAAAAAGTTCAGGGAATTTGAATATTCTCTATATCAGTAATTATTTAGATTGACAACTGCAATTTATTCACTGTGCCAAGCAATAAAATTTATATCATACCACTGATAGTTTCTTTGTTTAGTGATTTTGTATTACTAAAGCATATGTATTTATTAACATTGACTCTGTCTAAAAGAATGTTTTGAGAGGTTCATTACCATCCCTGGGAAGACGTAAAGCCCCCTGGCGTCACAATGAGTCGGTCTGATAAACCCATGCGGACTATTACTCAGATTAGTATATGTGGATGATTTGCTCATAGAAAACCCTACATGCACATTTTGTTTAAATTGTTCTCATTTTTGTTCTACCTCCACTGCTACAGGATTTGTCATTTCATCAATCATATTTATTAAGATTTCCTACCCTTAAAATATTCTCCAGTTGATCTCAAATTGCTTTAATTTCCATCTTGACTTTTTGCACCATTTCAGAGAAAAATTAATACATCTTGATTAAGTAGTCATTAAAATAAAATGAGAATACAATCCTTGAGAGAACGAGACAGGATTACTTATTAAAGCCTAGTTATTTCCCTTGTTTATTCCATTTTGTCTTTGTGCCTCAGTCCAGAGAGAGTGGCCCTTCTTTTGTTTTGGGTAGAAATTATATTGTAGACAAAAGATGTGAAAGTGGGAGTTTATCATATCATTTACTAATTCTTATTTTGCTTTATGAATGTTTATCTATTTAGTTTGTTTTTCAGCATATTGAAGATTTAAAATATTGTATATGAGGTTCTACTTACACAATTTATTTCATATGCATTTTTTAAATAGCATAAATACACTTCTTGACATTTATACTGACTATATTTTTCTTTGTTGATACAGTTGTATATATAATAGGTTTGAACTTGCTTTTCACATTTGGGTGAAATATGAACAATACATTCACTCATCCAGTTGGTTTAAAATGTCCAGATGTTTGGCCTCTTGCAGACAAGCAGCCTAATTAAATTTCTCTTTTTCACTGGGTGTTCATCATTATATTGACAACATGGAGTAAAAGCTGTGCTTGTGGTATCAGGAGATTTGAAAATGCTTGTTACTCATTTGCAAACCACAGGACTCTGAATCTATGAAGTTTATCTGGAGGTAACTAGAGGATTATAGAGAGCAGATTAGTTAGTGAAGATAACAGCCAATACCAGCTAAGTTCTCAAAGAAGTTTTGTTTTGCTTTGTTTTTTGTTTGTTTGCTTTTATCTCCTGGTTTCAGATGCTGTCTCAATAAAACAGATAGAAAATCTAGTGTACAGATTCTTGGGGAAGTTGAAACTGACATACTTAGTATGAAGAATCTAGTAAATTTCCGGTAAATGGTCATTGAATATGCACTGGATTCATGGTTTTCTCAGCTATCAAGTTAGTATAATAATTATTACTTGTGCTCTCACACATTCTGCTTAACATTTGTTTACTTTTCTTTCCTTATTATTTTTCAGAGTTTGTATGAAAAAAATCACATAATGTGAGGGAGTTTTTGTGTTTTGCAAAATATCTAAGAAGATGTAAGAAAACGAAATGAAAAAAGTCACTTTTTCCTGTTTTTATTCTTTGCTCTCTTCATTACTGAAATATGAAACAGTTTTTAACTAGACAGTTGAATCTTATGTATCATTTGAAGAATACTAGATACATTCTTTAAGCAAAATATTTTGCATGACACTTTTTGTAAAGTTATGAATTGCTTAGTTATTATATGGCTTCCAATTATAAAATGCAAATAACATTAGAGCAGCAAAGCCTTAGACTCTCATGTTGTAAGGTTAGTACTTAACAGTGGATTAGTTTAGAGGCACATTGGGATATTGACCTGGACACAATTTAGGATGGGCAGAGAATCAGGTTATTAATGGTGAAGCAGGAGGATCCCAAGGATAAAGTTAATTATCTTGAACTATGGAGCAATAACATATTTTTTTGCAGTATCCATTCCTTTGGTCTTGACTTGGAAATTTGCTTGGTAATTATTTAGAAGCAGTTTGAGGAAAGTTTAGTTTTTAATCAATTTTCAGAGTGATTTCATTAGGAAAGAATTGTAGTCGGGTTTTTTTTGTCTTGGCTAAAATTACCCAAATTCTATTTTTTAAATCAGTGTAGCCTACATTTCTGCTTCTCTGTTTAGATAAATGACATTTTCTGAGCCTGGAAATGTCATCCATTTAATAACAAGCACGTGATTTCTAATTCATAGGTAGAGGACATGAAATTTCCACGTTTTTTTATCATCAAGTATATGAATTAAATACTATTTTATTTTCTTTTTCCTTCATGGGGCTTGAACTCTGGGCCTGGGCACTGGCTCTGAGCTCTTTTGGTCAAGGCTAGGACTCTACCACAGCCCACTTCTGTATTTATTTATGTTTTTTTGGTGTTTAATTGGAAGTAAGAGTCTCACAGACTTTTCTGGTCAGGCTAACTTTGAACTGAGATCCTCAGATCTCAGCCTCCAGATTAGCTAGGATAACAGGCATGAGCCACCAACTCCAGGCATTAAATATAATTTCAATGACTATTCTAAGAACTGCTGCCTGTATTTTTGTCACCATTGTCTAAGAACTCTTAGATAGGCAGCCTGGAGTCTGTGTCAAGTGTAACACATTATGATATACCATGTTCTGATTTAGGTATCAAGAGATTCATTTTTTAAATATTTAACAGTCATTCTCTCCATTCCAAGCCCCCTCCCTCGCAAGGTTTTTCGTTTTTCTGCATCTCAATTTGCATAGCAATCTAAGTTTGTCTCCAGGAATTTGATACGCAAAAATATTAAAACCATAAATCACTGTGTAAAAGAGAAATGCCATTAATTTTTTATTAATGTTTAGGTGTTACCAGTCTGTAAATACTTTCCCAAGCTCTTCTCCTTGTGAATTATTTTTGGATTATCAAGGCTGCTCCCTTGTCCATCAGCTTTGGCTTCCTTTCCACTGCCCAAATAGTTGGAGTTAACATGTCAGAGAATTTTCTGTAATTCACTCTACTTCTCTGATTCCGATGCAAAATGTTTATACAAGATTTTGAGCTCAAGTCATACTAGCAAGAAAGTGATGGACAGGAATTTTTTTCAGAACTTTTTCCATGTGCAGTTCCTAGTAATCCTATTAAGCTTTGCCCAAGTCTCAGGACTGAGGTCTTTAGCCACTACTCAGTCAAGAGAGTGACTAGAATTGATTCATCAGTCTGGACAGGAAACTGGGTCAGCAAACGAAGATTTGAGCTTCGAGAAAATCTAAGGTGACAGTCATTGACTCAGATGGCAGCAGCAGCTTCTATATTGTCTCTAGAGGATCCTGGGGTCCTGAGGCTTATGCCTTCTCCTATCTCAAAGAAGGTTGCTGATATGATCACAGTGACTTTCTACTGTATTTGATACATACATCTCATTGGATTGTCCCTACATGATGGCCATTTGAGGCTGTTTCAGACAGTCTGACACTAATATTGGCATTTTATTTTTTTTATTTTGATTGCTAACATTTTGCTGCATTAAAATAATGAAGCAAAAGTGAGGATACAAATACCTTTACTTGGATATTTTGGAAGCATGTTATACTCTATCTCTAAATCTTGCATTCTCCTTAAGTGACAAAATCATCTTGAAGCCTATAGAGATTTAGATCCCACTAAAAGAAGTATCCCTGTTATTTGACATTAATAAAAATTTTATTTTTAAAGTAATTGAACTTCATTTAAAAATAAATGCAACTCTCTACTAGCTAACCTTAAATTTTTCACCAAAGACAAATTATTTCCTTCACATATAGGGTGTCTTCCCATCTTTGAGTGATTCCCATAACCTGGTTGATGGGATGGTGATTCTATCTCTGATAGAAAATTGAAAGTGACACTCAATGACTTAGATATTTGTAGGCTGTGATATCAGTATCTTTGATCTCTAGGGAGGCACCTGGGGCTGCTCATTATGTGTTGTCCTTGTTGTTTACATATTTGTGAGACCTCTTAGATTGTGAAGAGGAATTGATTTTCTCCTATAACATTTAAAAGTCCAGAAATATCTTTTTATGGCTAGGGAGGTTGAGCATTTCTTCATGTGTCTATTGGCCATCCTTCTTTCCTCTTAAGAGAAGTTTCTTTTTAAGTCTTTAGCCCACCTATTTATTGGGCAGTTGTTTCTTTGAGGATTTGTTGTTGGGGGATTTAATTTTTTGTGTTCCAGGTATGTTTTAGATATGAGACCCTTGTCCGTTATATGGATAGTGAAGATCTTCTCCCAATCCGTGGGCTTTCTATTGATCTTGCTAGGTATGCTCTTTGCCATGCAGAAGCTCTGCAACTTCATGCAATGCCATTTGTCAAAACATACCACCTTACTCCAATTAGAATGGCTAAAATCAAGAACTCTAAAAACAACAGATGCTGGAGGAGATGTGGACAGAATGGAACCTTACTGCATTGTTGGTGGGAGTGTAAACTTGTTCACCCAGTTTGGAAAGTAGTATGGAGGTTCCTCAAAAGACTCCACATAGAGCTCCCCTGTGGCCCAGCAATCCCACTTTTGGGCATTTACCCAAATGTTCACAAACAAGACCACACTAAAGCTACCAGCACGACTATGTTTATTGCAGCCTTATTTACCATAGCTAAGATATGGGACCAACCCAGATGCCCCTCAGTAGATGAATGGATCAAGAAAATGTGGTATATATACACAATGGAATTCTATGCCTACACCAAAAAGAATGACATTGCCCCATTTGTTAGGAAATGGAAAGGCTTGGGAAAATTATATTAAGTGAAGTAAGCCAGGCCCAAAGAAACATAGGTCCCCTTATTTCCAATATCTAGTATATGTATGAGTCAAGCAGAAAAGGTCAGATAAGGTGATGCTAGGGAAATGAACCCTAAGATATGTATTCAAATGTTTTTTTTTTCTTTCATGTGATTGTTTCTAACACATTTATAAGATTATTTGTTGCTTTGTATGTCCCTCCCCCACAATATAACCCCTACCTTCACTGTATTTGATGTCGGTATAATTTGTGGAGGGGAAGGGGAAAAACAAATCGTTTAAATAGGGATACAGGTGGACCCATTGCAACAATGAGATGTACAAGTGGTTATGTCGAAAAATGAACTTTACAACTTTGGTGCGGGGGGGGGGAGGAGGTGAGGGGGTAGCGGGGAGGATTGGGGGGGCGGGGGGGAGGATGGGAAGGGATGGGAAGGGGAAACAAAGGAGGAGGCTACAATGCTTGATAAGAAATGTACTCATTATCTTGCCCATGTAATTGTAACCTCTCTGTACAGTATTTTCACAATAAAAAAATAAAAATTATAAAAAATAAAAATGAAAAAATAAAAGTCCAGATACAGCAGTCTCCCACTATCGTTGGGGAATTGGTTCATAAATGCCAGGATCCCCTATGCCTCCCATATTTGAAGTTGCCTAAGTCCCCTTGTAGAACGAACTGTTGTATTTCTGTAGAACTTGCAGAATCTTGTGACACACTTCAAATCATGCCTATATGACTTACAACTCCTACTGCAAGGTAAAGGCTATGTTTGCTAGACTGTAGTCATATGGATTATGTAATAATGACCAAAAAAATGTCTGCACAGCTTCAGTGCCATCAGTCTTGGTCAGCTCCTAAAGGATAAAAGGTAATAAAAAGGTAACAAAAGCATAGTCAACGTGTGCAAATTTCTGCTGGGTTTTTCTGAGAAATGACTGTCTGTCAGCATATGTGAGGCGCAATTCTTTGTGTGTAATAGGTATCCATGAGCCAGAAGGCCATTTTCCTAGTGTGCTGTTTCGTGGTTTGTCTTTTTAGAAATAGCTATATTTTAACTCCCAAGGCTCCATTTTAATTAAAGCCAAGCTTCCTCTTCCCCTGGTACTTCTCTGCTCTTCATCTTGTATTCACCATTTCATGGAAGGCATTTAATATTATTCTGGGCTTTGCTTAACCAGTTTGAGTTCTTTTTGAATGATTTCAGAAGCAAAGTTCATAACTGGTCATTTTTATACCTTTCACATTGAGCCAAGAGAATTCCTAAAGTGTCAAAAACTGTTGAAAATAGGTAGTCTATAGTTAGACACATATCCAAAGTTGTTTGATGTAACATATAGAAAATTTAATACCATTCTGACAAAACTCTCCCATGCTCCTAGGTACTTTGTTGTCACTCCCTTTGTGAAGTCAGGTAATGGATACAACATCATATGTTGTAATACTGAAAGTATATTTACTAATTTTAAAAAGAAATCCAAGGTTTTTATTTTATAAGATTCTAGTGATCAACAGCACACAAAAAACGAGGAAAGCTATACTAAGGGGAAATTTAGAAATAACATTCACAGCTTTTTAAAATTTAATTTTATTGTCAAGGTTATGTATAGAAGGGTTACAGTTACATGCATAATGTAGTAAGTACATTTCTTGTCAAAAACAGCTTCTTAAATGCCATTGATCAGATTCAAACATGTGGCTTACATCTGTTTGAAAGAAACACCAGAAATGTAATGTATCCATAGGGCAAGCTAAAACCCACAGGCTTCTCTTACTAGAAGGACGAAAGGGAAATACATAGTGTGAAACAGATCTTACTTATTTATTTATATAATTATTTATGCCTTTTCCCATGTCAGTAAGTAATGTCACTAACATTGTCACATAACAGGTAAGACAACAATCCTACCCTTTTCAGTAGCAAGGCCAGCTTATCCCATGGCAGTGTGGCTTCAGAGGCTGGAGTTTCATTCAATGTTGACTACCCCAAAAGTTTTCATATAAATAGGAAACATTTTCCCTCAGTTTATCTTTTGTCCTTACAAATGTTTGTTACTTCAGTTTGGTGGCTGAATATTTTTCCAAGAATTTGAGGAAACTAACTGTTCATACTTCTTCTTTTGGAAGTTTGATTTTTTTAAAAAGATACACAAGCCACCTTCATTTGTTCAAAGACAATATTACTCCAAAAAATTATACTTGGGTACACAAATATGACTAGTCATGTGCTTCATTATAGAATCTAGTACATATTGGGTTTTTTAAATACTCAAGTTGTATTTACAACAAGATTTCGGTTGTATAAAAATATGATGAAGCTGGAAAAGTGGCTCAGTGGTAGAGTGCTTGTCTTGCATGCATGAGGCCCTGGGTTTGATTCCTCAGCACCACATAAGCAGAAAAAGCCAGAAGTGGGTGCTGTGGCTCCAACGGTAGAGTGCTAGCCTTGAGTTGAAGAGCTGAGGGAAAGCGCCCAGGCCCAGAGTTCAAGTCCCATGACTGGCAAAAAATAAAATAAAATAAAACATGATAAATAGCTAAGATGCCTCTGCTTTCAACTAACAATGTCCTACGTAACTAGTTCAAAACAGAAGGCCATTTACAATCTTAAAGCTATTGATATATTTATTATAAATATATTGTAAATGTGAAATGAGATAAATATATATAGATACAATATATATATCAGCATCTGCCTATCAGTATATAATATATCTCTATACATATTACATAGAAGATTAATAACATGGAATCGATTTTTTGTTTGGACAAGTTACTCTAGAGAGAAAAGAAACATTCCTTCCAATTCTCTATTTTTAAATTGCATTGGTACAAGTCAAAGTTTACTAAATATATGATAAACATAATTGGGTTAAAGTTTTTTCCAGATATTTTGTTTCTTGTTGAACATTTATATTTCTTAATTTTCAAGTCTAAAAACAGTAAAAATCCTTTGACAAAGATGTCAGTTTCTATTTCCTCATTCCTAATACTGAGCTATTAAATGACTAAAGAAACAAAATGTGAGTAAAACCTATAACCACATTATTACCTACAAGGGCTTAATGTTAGATCACTAATGTTGGCTGTTTCAGTACAATTGCAGAGGTGTTGAATTAATCAAAACTGATTTCTGTGACATTAAACTATAGGTGATGGTTGCATGTTCAAGATAAATATTTGAACATGAAGTCTGAAGCAGTTCCTAAATATAACTTATCATAAAGGTCAGCTTCTTGAATAAATTATGAGCAACATTCCTGAAAACTAGATATATATGATTTTCAGTGATGCTAGATAGCATACCTTTTCTATGCTTACTAGCTTCTCTGCTCTGATGTGCTACAGAAGGTAGCAACGTTTGACAAGAAATGTACTTGGTACCTTACATATGTAATGTAACCCCTCTGTCTGTGCATTGCCTTGACAATAAAATTAATTTTTTTAACGATAATGTAGGGAATTTCTGTTTTATTCTAGTTTCTACTGGTTATTTTCCCTCATGGATTGCTGAGGAACAAATACACTTTTCAAATGACATTATTCTAATTATGAAACCATTTGTAGGCATTTGGATATTTATTTTTAATAATTATATACCTCAATTAGTATGCACTTTATATATGCAGGATAAAATTATGGTGCCTTCACTTTTTTTCTGTCGGTCATGGGGCATGAACTCTGGGCCTGGGTGCTGTCCCTCAGTTCTTTGGCTCAAGGCTTGCGTTCTATTACTTGAACCACAGCACCACTTCCACCTTTATCTGCTTATGTGGTGCTGAGGAATGGAACCCAGAGCCTCATGCATGCAAGGCAAGAACTGAGCCACCTTCTCAGCCTGGTGCTTTCACTAATGTTGAATAAATTCAACTATATTTTTGAATGTTGTAGATAAGTTTCTTATGAGCTAAGTATGCAAAAATGAATAATGATTAGTTATTCAACTTAAATTTAATGATTTCCACAGGAGATCAACAATGAGATATGTTACTATTGACAGGTTTCTTTAGAGAATAATTCAAGATTTAGTGATATTATATGTGATATACATCAACAAAATTATTAGAGAGAGAAGAATTTCATTTACCATTGTAATATTCAATATCCTTATTTAATTATTTTACAACAGAAATAACTTACAAGTTTTCACCAGTAAAAGCGTTTTACCATTTCTAATGAAAATATTTTCAACTTTAATAGAATTTCACTGTTAGTGTTTTCAAATATTGAGCCAGGTGTTTCCAAATATTTTGTAAAAATGCTTACTTCATAAACAATATTGAATGTACCCAAATATAATTTGCTAATCTTGAAAGCTTTGTTGATGAAATAATCACTTATATTCACACATATCGAATGTGTGATTCTGGACAGAATTCACAGGTTCTTATTCTGTGTAATTCAATTACAAAACCAAAATCAACTGCTTGGAAACATGTTTGATGTGTGAATTTCTCCCTTGGCCAAACATGGAAATTAAGGGTTTGAATCAACAACTCTAATTTCGAATAAAAAACTAGTCATGCCTGTTGAGTGATGATTGACTGTTATTCAGAATGTCCGGATCAGCATCTCACCAGCAAAAAGGAGCAGAAAGCCATGTGGCTTTAGAGCAGACCTGCTTTGTGTGGGTCTTGAAGTGTGAACATGAAAGCTAAAACAGGCTTTGGAAATGGTTGGTTCCATGTGCCACTTCACTTGCTAAGCTTACTGTCTGTGCTGTGCACTTTCCCATTTCTAATTTGAACAAATGGAAATTAGTAGTGTAATAATCCCTTGAAGATAGGCTATCACCTTCTAGTGTTTTTGTACTTATTTTATAGAAAAAACTTCATTTTCTTTTAATTAATCACTGCTGTACTATTTATGCTACAGATTTTTAATACAAAGTAAAAAATATTTGGAGCTTTATATGAACCCTTCTTATCATGTTTTATGCATACAGTGTGAGATTGTTGACTATAACCATATTACTAAACAGCAGATCTGTAGAACATATTCATCTTGCTTCACTGAAATTAGTACAAATCATTATCAACCTCCTACTTCCTCTCCTACCAGCCCTGACAATCACAATTCTCCTTTTAAATCTTACAAGTTTGAATAATTTTGTACCTCATTTAAGAAGAATAAAAAAATAACTGTCATTCAATAGCTGGCTTATTATCAAAATGTCTATAAGTTCCATTGATATTATTGTATAATCTCTTCTTTAGAGTTGAATAGAATTGCACTATATGTGATCTCTACACTTTACTCTTCTGCAAGTAGAAAGCTAGTTGTTTCTTTTTTGTTTTAGTTTTAGTTTTTTGTTTGTTTGTTTGTTGTTGTTGTTGTTGTTTTTGCCTCCTTCTTTGTTTCCCCTTCCTATCCCTTCGCATCTCCCAACCCCTTCCCACACATGGCTATTGTGACTAGTACTAAGGCAAGTGAATGGAAAATATTTAGAGCAATATAGAAAAAACTAAGAACAGCAAAATCAAAATATTGAAATCATAAATATCATAATAATAAAGAAAAAGAAAAATGAAGACCTCACACCCCTTATTTCAAGATATATTACAATACAATAGTAGTTAAAGTAGTATGATATATGCATGAAGACAGATACAGATCAAAGGAACAGAAGAGAGAGCTCAGAAATAAATCCATACATTTACAGTCAACTTATGTGAATAGAGTGTAAAGAGCTGGGTGCCAGTGGCTCACATCTGTAATCCTAGCTAATCTGGAAGCTGAGATCTGAGTATTGTGGTTCAAAGCCATCCTGGGGAAGAAAATCCATGAGACTCTCATCTCCAACAAACTAATCACAAAACACTGGAAGTGGCACTGTGGCTCAAGCAGTCAAGTGCTAGTCTTAGACAGAAGTTCAGACACAATTCTAGGCCCTGAATTCACATCCCAAGATTGGCACATACACTAAAAGAGCATGAAGAATTCACAAAACTGAGCAATATTTTTTCTACAGGTGTTAAGAAAACATCTTCTCAAGCACATGATTAAATTGAAACATATCTTGTACCTTACTTAAAAATCAAAGTGCATTAAACATAATAAATCAAGCTCTAAAACTAGAATATATATAGAAAAAGCTTACTACCAATGTTCTTGACAAAAATCTCAAGTAACAAATAGAAGAAAAATAAATAAGTAGAAATACATTAAGCACAATGGCTTTAGCACATGAAGCAAACAATTGAGAGGGAAAAAACCACTAAAAGAAGATATGTTTGTAAACTATATATCTGCAAAGGGTTCAATAAACAACATATATAAAATATTGAATAAAGTCAACAGCAAAAAAATCCAAGAACAACAAAATCCCTAATAAACCAATTTTAAAAGGACAAATGATTTACAAAGACATTTCTTTTCTTTCTTGACTTACTTTATTGTTTTTATAAAGGTGGTGGACAGGGGGATTGTAATTATATGAGTCAGGTACTAAGTACATTTTCTTTTGTACAGTGACTTCCCTTCCCTCATTCTCTCCCAGTCACTCTCTCCAATCTCAACCCACAAGTTGTATAGTTTACTTCCATCAGTTTCCAGTGCTCTCCACTGCTGAACTTTTTCACTCTTTTTCTCTTGAGATCTGTACCCTTCTCCCATGCTCCTGAAGATATACACCAGAATAGTATATATCATACATAAAGAAGACACAATCATCAATAAAATTTAAAAAAAGAAAAAGAGAACTCTTGTTTCCATTTTTTGAGGTTTGTATTTGTATTTCTCTCTTAAGAGTAACCTCTTTTGGTCTCACTGTGTGTGACTCTTTAGAGTCATGCATAATTTACCATATTCCAGTGTATTTTAGATCTGTTTTCTACATATCAGAGAAAACATGTGCTGTTTGATTCTCTGAGCTTGGCTAGCCTCACTTAACATGATTTGTTCTAGTTCCATCCATCGCTGTGAAAATGACATTATTTTTCCTAATGGCTGTGTAAAATTGCATTTTATGTAGATACCCCATTTTTTGATTCATTCAAAAATTTTGGGTCATCTGGGTTGTTTCCATGTGTTGGCTATTGTGAATACTGTAGCAATGAATATGAATGAGCAGGTGTTCTTCTTATATGCTGGTTCATGCTCAGAGTAGATGCCTAGGAGTGGTATGACTGAGTCATAATGGACATCTATGTTTAATTTTTTTGAGGAACCTCCAGACTGCTATCCAGAGTGGTTGTACTAGTTTACATTCCCACCAGCAATGAAGTGGGTTTTTTTTCCCCATATCCCTGCCATTTATTGTTCAGATTCACAATCTTGGCCAATCAAACTGGGGTGAGATAGAATCTCTGAGTTGGTTTGATTTCCTTTATGACCAGACATGATGAGCATTTCCTCCTTTGCCATTCTTACCTCTTCTTCTACATCTCTCCTAAGCTCCCTTGCTCATTTAGTTTTTGGTTTATTAGGTTTGGGAGTGATTAATTTCTTGACCTTCATATATATTCATATAATATATATGAATGTAATTTAAAAATTACAATAATTACTATAAAACTAGTAAATTCCTTTTCTCAGTATTGTTTCCTAAAGAATCAGTCAAAATCTTGAAGAAGTTTTTCTTTTGAATTGGAAAGCATATAGAATTTTTAGAAGTCTATTCAATTTTGAACTAAATAAAGCATTGATGCATGGTTTCCTCTAGCAACTGTGGAGAAAGAGTAATGTTACAAATTAGTTTTCTTCATATTTTTTAGGAAATTAACTTTTTAAAATTTTATCAAAGGAAATTTAAATGGTATGTATTTATTCTTATGTTTAGCTTGAGAGTAGGTTTAAAAGTGATATTATACAATAAAGGTGTTAATAAATATTTTGAAAGATTTATGAGAAGAACCTTTTCTGAGCCCTAAGCTAAAAGATCAGAACTCTGGGAGACACACATGTGACATTTTTTAGGCATTTTTTCTTTGTTTTGCACCTGCTGTTCCAGAAAGATGAGATTGTAAGGTGCTTGAAACAAATGGTAGAGTATCTATAAAAAATGAAATTACCTAAATTAAGTTTAGAACCTTCAAATATCCTTGAAAAGTGAGTAGAAAAATCAAATAGCTGACAAAGCAGCTTATTTCATATTTTTTCAGAGATGAATCCAAACCCATGAAATCAGTTTTAGGTTTTATTTTTAATTCTTAAGAAAACATTGACTACATAGAACTTATTAATGAGTTGAATATAATTCAGAACAAATGGCCATAGGCCTATGCCAAGTATTGTTTGAAGCAAACCCATATATATCAAGTATATTGTTAAATTTTATTCTTTTTCTTGATAATGAATACCAAGGATTAAAAAAAAACCAGCATGGCCAATAGTTGTAAAGTACTACTGATAACAATAATGATAATATAGTTACATGTCTTTTCAAATTTTGTGACATTTCTGTAACTATGAGAAATCACTTACCACTGCATTTTAATCTCATTGAACTAATTATTACATATGCATATGAAAATTGATTCCTATTTTAGTAAAGGGGTTTTGAGCACACAAAGATAAGGGTGAGAAATGCAGAACAATGAAGTTGAGCATGATCCACATTTTAACATAAATGCTGATGTAAAAATGAAATATTCACATTTCTAATGACAGATTCAACCATTAATAGGTTGGAACAAGTATTAGCTAATCGTGTAGTACTTCTCTTTGGTGTCTCGATGAAGGTTGACATTTTTGACACTAAGGGTTAATTAGTTGCCACTCAGAATGAGGTCACAAATGGCTAATTGCACCTTCAGCTAGGTAATTACTGTCATGTATCAAATTCTCATTCCATGTAATTATACAGGAATCAGGTGGTCTGACTGCTCACCTAGGGATATGTTTGCCTTCCAAGCCTTCTCCGTGGGAATTCCAACGTTTTACATAGGAAGTGGATTCATTTGCAATTTGACCTGATGACTAATCTGATATGCAGACAATTCCATGCACCCTTTAAAAATCATGGTCTTAAGGATGTCATCCAGTTCCACTTTAATGTTTCTGGCTTCTCTGATTCTATAATTTTGCTGCTGTCAGCTCCTATATTCCTACTGGAAGTTTAGATATTCATTAAATTCATCTGGCCTATTCCAAACCTTCATCTTCTTTCCCCAAAATAACTGCAGAAGCTTAGCTTATCATCACCATTTATACAAAATGTCTGAGTGTCTCATAAATGGAGAATCAGAAGCAGGTATATGAAATTAAGATTTCTACCGCAGTGATTTCATAAGCATAGGGGCTGACCAGCACCTTGGTCTTGCATCATTGCTCAGATAAAAGTAAAGTCGTTCAGGCATTTTGCGAGGAGGACATAATATGCCTGAATGTATGCTTCTCCTCACATTCCTTATATTCACTTCTGGGGTAGACTGGAGAATAAATTTTCGTGATTCTCTAAAGATGTGACGGACGTGATGGACTTAGCTGTTTTTATATTCTCTAATTTGAAGCCATAGTCAACATTAAAAGTGAGATTCTGAACTAATAGCCATCACTCATGTAATCAGCAGCTTAAACATACCACAGGGAACTGAAACATAAAGTGTATATGTAGCCCAGTCAGTACCCTATCTCTGGCTTGAAAAGGGGGGGAGGTCTTCAATTCAGACTAGTTAAAATGAATTAATGTGAGCTAAAAAGAATATTCAAATATATGTTTGCATGCATGTATTCATATTTTAATGTGTCATACAAAGGCTTAATTTTCATTTTTTGATTACAACTTCTTACCTTTTTTATATTGGAGATATGCACATTCACACTTTGTAAATGGGAAACCACAGCATATTTCCTGTTCCTGCACTCACTCTTAAAAAATCATGAGAGTTGCCTAAACATCACTAAAACACAATTTCTATTAGAAATGTTCCCTTGAACTTTTTCAGTCAATCTCTACATAAACTACCATTAGGTCCAAGCAACCACTGACCTAATTTTTGTCTCTATACTTAATTTTGTTGTGAAGTGTGTGGACATTTTAATATTCAAACACCCAACCTTTTTCTTTTGAGTTTATCAACTCTAATATGTTTTTTGATAAGTTTATTGATAAGATTTTTATTGTGAAAATACTGTACAGAGGGGTTATAGTTACATGAGCAAGGTAATAAGTACATTTCTTGTCAAGTATTGTTGAAAATCTGCTTGTATTATCATATATTTTATTAGTTTAAACATTTTATTAGTTTAAACATCATTTTCTCTTATTTTTGATCATACATAAAATAGCTACTTTAAAATCATTATCTACTAAATCAAACAGCTGGCATTACACAGCAGTTAAGCAGTAGTAACATCTGGTAATTTTTTTTTTATTGGCCTGAGAATGGGTTAATCTGTTCTAATATTTTGTACACATAACCTTTTATTGATATGTTGTCCTTTAAGGATATTTTTGAAGCTTTATATTCAGATTTTACTTCTGAAAAATTTAATGGTAATTATATTTAATTTGCAAAATCTCTGCTTTTGCCATGTATACATGCTTTAGCCTCATTTTTTGTTAAATCATGGATTGCCTTTTTTTCTATATCTGCATAAGCAAGTAGCAAATTATTGGGCATAGCAGTCACTTCAAGTTTGTCGGTCTTCCACTCTATATTTATAGATCAAAGTATGGCCTGAGAATGCATTCAAAGTTCAGTTTTCATGTCTGCTTTTCTTTTCACTGGTTCTTTTCCATGCCTGCCCATAGTTTGCCTCTCAGCTAAGTTTGTGTGGAGGGCCTATCTAACCCTTCTCCTGATCTCTCATGAATTAAATATCTTTTAAATTTCTCTTTTCTTTACCACCCACCTCACCCAGAACTCTTTGTTTTCTGTAATATTTGTTTCTTCTATTAACAATGGAGTTGTGTGGACTTTTCTTCTCTGCTTTTAGTCAATTTTCTTTCCTCTGACAGTAAATCATTTTGGTTTTGAGTCAGCTGTACCCTGACAATCTTAATTTTGCAGTTAAAAAGAAATAAAAGGGGATATGCAATAAAAGCTGTAAAGACATATTTACTCAGATTCTATTGCAGAAAAAAACAGACATTAGTAGGGAACTGAGCCATACTCATACAAAAGCCAAGAGACATTTGAAATGATAGTGTATGCTAAAGAAAAAGGACTAAATACAATTTATTTTTAGGAAAATTATTTCAGGCCTGTTACTCTCAGCAACATAGTATGTGGAGACTGGTGGAATTGTGGTGTGAAGCCAGCCTGGGCAAAATTAGTGAGAGTTCCATATTAAATAATAGCTGGGCATAATATGTGTGTGTATATATATGCACACATATAAAGGCATGCTATTTATGTCTGTCTGTTTATGTATAATTTAAGACAATTATTTAACTATGTATACAGTTAAATATAAAATTACCATTTTTATTGTGTAAATACTGTATAGAGGGGTTACAATTACATGGGCAAGGTAATGAGTACATTTCTTACCAAGCATTGTAGCCTCCTCCTTTGTTTCCTCTTCTCATCCCTTCCCATGCTCCCCCCCTCTTCCCTCCCTCCCCCATCCCTACCCTACCTCTCCACCCAACCCCACCCAGCCAAAGTTGTAAAGTTCGTTTTTCGACATAACATCTTGTACATCTCATTGTTGCAATGGGTCCACCTGTATCCCATTTAAACAATTTGTTTTTTTCCCTCCCCCTCCACAAATTATACCAACATCAGATACAGTGAAAACAGGGGTTATACCTTGGGGGAGGGAATAATTACTAAACAACTATAATTAAATCAGTCATACCTTAAAATTTATTTAATCAGATCCAGCAAGTAAAAGAGAAAAATTGAAAAATATATAATAATGATATTCCAGTGAGTTAAAAGTAAAGTGGTCCATTATTACATATGATTTTTCCAAACATTGTGAATCCTGAAAACTTGTCATTGTATTTCTTGAAGAAGAATGGCCTATTAAAATCTGGAAGGAAATTTGAAAGTATGAATTGAAAATGAATGTTAAACATAGTATTTTGATCAAACAAAGGTAAAATTAACATTTATCGTATATTATCCCCAATATTTCTATTTCCCACGATTGTATATTGTTAACTCTTGGATATGACCTCACAGGTAATTATGATGTTCTCCAAACAAAGGCTATCCTGTTGTCATGGTTAAAGTATGTCCTCCAAAGTTTACCTGCTAGAAACCTAATCTCTGAAGTAACTGTGCTGAGAGGTGGGATTTTTATATGTAAATTAACTCATGAGCTATTTAATGCCCTTATTGGTTAGTGTTATTAATTTGTACTGGGTTTATTATAAAAGAGATTGTGGCCAACTCACACTCTCTCTTGCCATATTGTATGATATAACAAGAAATCTCTCAAGAGAAATGGCTGCTCCAATTTGGCCTTGCAGCTTCTAGAGTTGAGAGCCACATAAACCTTCATCGTTTATCAATTACCCATTCTGATGCCATTTTTGGTGGCATTATAACAACAGGGGGAGCACTTGGCAATTTACCAACATATTTTCTTGCCTTTGGTTTAATAAAGACATCAACTAGATAAATGAACAACTCTGTTTCTTCTGTTCAGTAACTATTTTGAGAAAATCCAATGTAGATGATCCAATCTCATAGGTGGGACAAGCCAAGTGACATAGGTAGATTTAAGAATGCACAGTTAGTTCTTTATTGAAAACTTCCTAACATAATCATGTTCAGGAGTATCAATGAGATCCAAGAGTCCCTTTGACTTGAAGTAGAGGGAATGGAATTAGAGTGTGAATGGCACAAATTAAATTCCCGGTTAGAATGGACCTGATTTGAAGCTAACATCAAGAAAGTCAAATGCATTCTGAAGGTGACCATGCCATTGTCTGCTGATAAAGCTCCACATACCCAACTAAAATGTGTATTTATTTGTAATTTGGTGGGAACACTCAGGGTCACTCAGAGTCAGCCGTTTTTGTTTTGAATAAATATGACTATATTCAGGTCATGCAGGATTTTTAGTGTGATTTTGATAATATTCCTCACAGATTTGACTGCTCACTTCTTTGGCTTTTAGGAATGAGTTAAGATTACATTGGCCACCATTCAGATGATAACTTTTGTTGGCTTGTATAGATGGCCATATGGCTCTAGGCAAACTCCAAACATTAATTCAGTTGTGAGGAAAATTTACAAAGCTTAATTTTCACTCAATTCTCTGATTGTATAAGGAAAACAAAACAAACAAAGAAACAAAATCTCCCTTCTGTTTCCTTTTCAGTTATATTTGGCCCATAACAATAGAGTAATTAAACGTATCCCTCATTATGCTAAGATGCTACAGCACTTAAATGAAGAAAAAGTTTTGTATCTTCAGTATCCTGCCCTAAAAATACTATATAATTATTATTTAATAGTTTTTAAACTTTTATAACATTTTGTGGTTTGTCTTCTATCTTGATATTGTTGTAGCTAAACAAACTACAATAATTTTGAATGCGGTTTGTAAATTGTGCAAGTACTAAGGCTTGAACTCAGTTCCTGATGGCTTTCACTTAGCCTTTATATTCAAGGCTAGCATTCTAACACTTGAGCCATAGGTCCACTTCTAGCCTTTTGGTATTTAATTGGAGATATACAGCTCACAGACTTCCCTGCCTGTGTTGGCTTTGAATCAGTCTTCAGATCTCAACCTCCTGTATATTTAGGATTGGAGGAGTAAGCCATTGGTGCCTGGCTAAATTTACTACTGTACTGAAAAGAAAAGAAGTGATGCAAAATGAGAAAGAAGAAAACATTGAATTGGTGACAATCTGGAATTCAATGAACTCTGGTCTATTGTGTTATTTGCATTTATAAGAGGTCATCTAATAAGTGTTTATTGTGCCTAGTTGATTAACATTGAAATTCATACTTAGATGCTTGCTTATAATAAGATTTCTACACCTTAATCTATGTTTCTCATAGGAGCACTGACATAAAGTTCATACAAATAAACAAGCAAATAAAATCTACCATTATATAAACCACTGACAATTATTTAGGTAATTTAATTTTAATCTTTTAGCATATTGGGCAATTATTTTGTGGAATAGGATACTGTACTACAAAGCTTCTAGGCCCATGAGATGTATATTTTGAATTAGAAAACCAGTATTTCAGCAATTGCTACCACCAAATGTACCTTATTTCCTCTTTTTACATTATCACCTTGGGAATTAAATGAGGAAGACGTAATAGCATAATGAAATTGCAAACATGCCATTCAGATTTTGTGAATTCTGTTGCAGAAGACACTGCAAAGCCTTAGTACAGAAACTCCTCCTTTTATGAGGTTATATGGAGGCAACCTTAACAAGATCTAGGCCAAAATAACATCTGTACTTGGTATAAAGCAAGAGCTAACTCAAGTCATTTAACCCAAGTTTAAAATGTTTATAATAAAAATGTTTAGCTAGGCACCAGTGGCTCATGCTATTCAGGAAGCTGAGATCAGTTCAAGCCCTAGGACCAGAAAAAGAAAGTTTATTTAAATTTCTAGTTCAAGTAAAAGCATAAGAACTAATTATCAATGAGAAAAGAGCATGACATATTTATTTCAAAACCAGTGCCTATATATTTATATAATCTTATGATTTTCCTGATGCTTTCTTTTACAGAATGTATTTGTTCTTGGCTGACATTTTATATAGGACTATTACTAATGAAGAAATCTTTCTTAAACATTTTATTTCAACAGATTACACAAAGCTATACAGACACATCACAACAAACTTGAATCCCAAACATTAAGTTACTAATTGTGTATACATTTGCTTAGCCATCCTAACAAAAACAGTAAGGTATACTACTATATATACTACTATATATGTACATATATATAATATATATAACATATATAATATATATAATATATAATATATTTTATATAATATATAATATTATATATAAGGTCTAGTACTATATATGTACATATATATAATACTATATGTAAGGTATAATACTATATATACTGCTATATATGTACATATATAATACTATATATAAGGTATAATACTATATATACTACTATATATGCACATATATAAAACTATATATGGTATAATACTACATATACTGCTATATATGTACATATATATAATACTATATATATCAGACTACATACACAGTTTGAAGGATTTAAGAAACTTAAAAGCAAATATATTTCAAATAAGCATCACACACACACACACAAATCGCACAATTCACACTTTTCCATTTAGAGATAGAGAAGGAATAAGTAACTAGATGTAACCCCATACAAGTGACCTTCAGTAACCTCAGAGAATACAAGAGTTAATGTAAATAATGATGATGGAGCTTTTAAGGAAAATTAAATTATTCTGATTGCCAAATTTAAGATTACAGTAAAGAAATGCTTTGGGGAAAATTTCCATGTAATTTACTAAAGATTAATTAATTTGGATGCTTAAATGGAAAGTCCTCTTTGCCAGCTATGAGGTTTCCAGAGTCATTTGTTTTGTCAGTACAGAAGACAATGTTTAGAGCTTTATTCTATTTCTCTCTTCAGAACATCCAATTGATTTTTCCCCTTTGACATACTCTCCTTTTTTAGAAAGTTCTTTCAGAATTCTTTTCTGCTGACTGTCTCAAGGATTTCATGTTGTTTCCTGAGGAATTCTACACACAATCCTGCACTTCTATATTAGAAATTAGTAGGTATCTGTAGACTTTCATTAGGCAATTTTTCTCACTACTAAGCTCTAGGTGATAGATTCCAGGATAGATTCCATTTGACACATAGAACAGAATATGTATTCTACTATCAAGATTTTCATGTCCTAAACCATGCCAGTTCTCTTATGTTTTTAACACCATTCTCTGCATTAGTAAAGTTATTCTGTCTTCATTTTTCCTCTTCAAAATAAATAAATAAATAACTTAAAGGGGGAATCTTTTTTGCATTTTCTTTCTGTATTCCAAAGGAACCTGAGATTGTCTCCAGCTGGCCTTCAATCTAATGTTCACTGAATAGACAGCTTTTCTATCATTCCTTTGTTTCTCCTAGTGAGTTTCATCATGGCACACATAAGCATAGACATATGCAGCATCTAGACTTTCATATTGTTTGTCAAACACAAATACGAAGTTCCATACAGAGGAGTATGTATCATATTTCTATAGATTGATTACAGGAAGCTGATTCTCTGAAACACCATCCTGAGCATGGGGACCAGCAATCTGGAGTACTCACTTAGAATAAAAGAAATATACCTTACGCCATTTATTCTTCCACAATATTCTCATATAGTAAATTCCACTTCTAGCATATTTGAATAGGATATGTTTTTACCTAAAGTTGGTTCCATGAAAATGTTTTAAATATATAACATTAATTTAAAGGCAACTAGTGGATAGTAAGGAAGACATATAGTAGTGGGAAAGCTGGCAATTCTTGTTTGTTATAGAAATAATTATATTGATGCCCCAGTAAACTTGGAAAGCAGAAAGAAATTCTACAGAGAATGCCTATATGTAGCACTAGAAGCAAATGCTTAGAAAGAGCCAGCATGTTTAGTTCATGTTGGTTGAATTATTCTTGCCAAACATACAGAAGAATTATATACATAATCAAGAATTAAATGGGTTAAAATAGAAATTGAAGAAAAAGAAGAAACAAGAAAACATGACTCATGGGCTGAAATATCAGAGAGCTCCTCCTTTCCCAAAATTAGGAGATCAGAGGTTGAGAATCTTCCTCAAAGACTTTCTCCTAGACTTCCTAGCCAAATGAAGGGATCCTAGTGGTACAAGTATCAAGATTTATTTCCAAACACACTTCTTATTTTACAGACCCAGAAGATATATATATCATCCTTTTTGAGAATTGTACTATTAATGAAGTAACAAGCTAGGATGGCCAAGGCCTCTGCTCATTTCATCTCTGAAGAACACTTCAACCTTTTGTATATGCTCTACTAAGGAAATGTGTCTCGAAATATGTAACAGTGATCCATTGTCCTTTACAAGAATGACAGAATCTGTAATACTAGGTAGAAATATGGCAAAAATCTTCCTATTTGTGTGGATCCCACTTGAACTTAACTCATTCACTTTTATAGTAGCTTTGTGAGAGAAACTGACATTACTTTCACAAGCACTCCGAGTTTCAAGTTATGTAACTTGTCAAATCTAGGTATTTTAATGTTTAGTATTTGTAGGTTAGTTCCTTCTTTGTGGGAGGTATCTACAGTGAGTCTGAGTTTAAACAGTCATTATGATAGATGGTTTCATGATTATTCAATTATTATGTGTTAGTTATATTTCCATTACTGTCAGTGCTTTATTTTGGTTTTTATAGTTTCCATGTTCACTTGTCCTGTGGCAAGACAGTATCTCATGGCGCAGAGGCTTGTGGTTGAGGAATCTGTGTTTGTTCATGGCAATCAGGAAACAGAAAAGAGGGAGAGAAGAACAACTGTAGCCCCAATATCTGCTTCAAGACTAGGCTTCTACCCACTTCCCCTAACTAGGCCCCATTCCTAAGGTTTCAACAAGGCCTCCAAAGTTACCTCGGCTTGAAAAGTAAACATTCAAGGTATTCTAGATACAAACTATAACAGAGTATAAATGAATTTTAATAGTTGCTTGCCAGATTACAAATTTTGCAATGAACAGATAATGAATTCTCAGGTTCTGTGATTAAGCTGTGTAGTATTACGTTTGAGTTACATTTATACTATTAAGAATGATGTTGTCAATTTACTTACAGCTAGCATCACTTTTTGTTTTTCTTTTTCCTTTGGAAACCGTTCTGTTCATGCGATCAGTGTTAACCCTGGAATCATCATCTCTCAACCAAAGCTTCCAAGTATTAGCATTAGCGAGTCATGGCTGGGCGGGCACCGTAGCTCAAGCCTGTTATCCTAGCTACTAAGGAGGCTGACATTTGAGGATCATGGTTCAAAGCCAGCCCAGTCAGAAAAGTCCGTGAGACTCTTATCTCCAATTAACCACTAGAAAACTGGAAGTAGTGCTGTGGCTCAAGTGGTACAGCGCTCACTTTGAGATGAAGAACTCAGGAATAGACCGACAAAAAAAAAAGAGGGTCATGGCTGGGATTCCAGCCCCACAGCACAGTAACTGACCAACTGTTTTATGGTGTAGAGATATTTCAATGTTCTAATCTTGCAAATGCAACATGATATGGATATGAAGATCTGAGGACTATGGTTTAAGTTATAAATTGATTCTTGCTTAGGATGTGTGAGGTCATAAGTTCAATACCAAGTACTAGTTTTTTTGGTACTTTTTTTATTATAAAACTGCTGTACAGAGGAGTTACAGTTACAGTAAAGAGTCCATTTCCTATTGAGCACTGTTAACCCCTCCTTTGTTTTCCCCCTACCACCCCATCCCAAGTACTGCTTTTTAAAAGACCTGATAAGTAGGATATGTTAACAGATTCATTAACTCTATAAAACCTTTGCCTATACCTCCTGCTTATCAATTTGCATATGTGCTTTTTTTCTCTACTTTGGAATTTGGGGAAATCTCTTCCTGTCCCAGATCTTAAAATATTTCATCCAGCACTTGTATATGCTTGATGTATGGAACATGTGGGGGTGGGGGGCAGAGGTTCTAGATAGTTAGTCTCATCCTCCTGTCTAGGTGATAAGATAGAAACATGAAATAAAAGTCAGTATAAAATTTTCCCAGATAATCAAAAACTTTTGAAGAAATCCAAACAGTTAAAGAGGAAGTAAAGTTAAAAATTAGTATTTGCCAAAAAATATGAGATGAATAGATCAATATATATATCACATTTATATAGGAATTCTATGCTCTCATCAGAAAGAATGACACTGCCCATTTGTAAAGAAATGGAAAGTCTTGGAAAAAATCATATTAAATGAAGTAAGCCAGACCCAAAGAAACATAGGTCCTATGAATTCTCTTATTTGCAATAATTAGTATATGTCTAGGATAATCTTACCAGATGAGAAGAATAGCTCAATAGCTATGTACATATGACCATTTAAGATGGTGCCAAGTAAAGGAACTCCAAGACATGGACACAAAAGGTTTTTGTTGTTATTTTAATGAATGATGTGATTTCTTGTTTCTTTTGTATGCTCTTCTCTCTGTGGCATACTCCCTGTTGTCACTGTATTTGAAAGGAAGGGGAACAAAAGAATGATGAGACAAAGAACCAATGCAACAGCAATATACATAAGACAATATGTTGGAAATTATCTGTACAACTTGGGGGTGGGGAAAGTGGGAGGAGGGAAAATAGGAGAAAAATGAGGGAAGGAGTAACAAGTTTGACAAGAAATGTACTTATTACCTTACCTATGTAACTGTAACCCTTTCATATATCTATCACTTTGACACTAAAAATAAATAAATTGTTTCAAGGAAAAAAAATGAAGAAGCCATGAGTTCAAACGAAGAACAAGTAAAAGAAAATCCTGTGTTAACTACAGCTTGCTGAATCTCTGAACAAAAATAAACTTTAATTTGTCAAAAATACTAATCTATTGTAATAAAATGCTAAAATGTATAATAAAGGTAAATCACTAATAAGTGAGGAATAAAATAATGTCAGTAACCATAGACAAAAATAATCTTATGCAATAACATTTCCAAAATGCTAAAGAAAATCCCTTAGATGAAGTTATGTAGCAATAGTACTTATTTAAATGTGAAGATAAAAATATGCTAAAACATATAAAAATCTTTAGCATTTACCTAACATCAACTTTGGCTGAAAAAACTATATTGCATATACTTCCACAAGAAAAAAAGAACTTAGATTCAATTTATATAAGAGTCATTAAATCACATTGGCAAATATAAATATGTATATGAACATACACATAAAAATATAGTGACACTATTATCTGTAGTAAAATGTGAATGATATGAAAACATACTTTTGAAGTAACTCAAAGCCTATTAAGATTCTCCTTTAGTTTAGAAAAGTAAGGTAATTACGGATCAACAATTCAATGTTAATTAGAAAAATAATTACCTACTATCATTGCCATGAAAAAGTTCCATATAAAAAGAAAAAATATAGAAATGATAGTTAATTATCCCTCATAGATTCCTTTTACTTGCTTAGCTTCACTCTGGGACATATTTTACCTTGATTCTTAGCTTTGCCTTGGACTTATTATTCTAATATTATTGATTAAAATATTACTCTGTATTTACTAAAATATTGGTATTTTTGCTATAAAGAGTTGAATAGAAACCTTTGTAACAGTGATAGGCTCTGAGCTACAGGCTGAATTATTGTATTAGACGCAAGCTGTGTTATTTTACAAGACAGATATCAGTGCCTATCTAGATTTTCTAGGCCCTTTAATAGCTTAAGACAATTGTCATTAAAAACCAAAATCCTCTTCTATTTTAAAACCTATCACTGAACAAGAATAAAGCTTTTGACTTCAAGACCTTAAGATGTAATGCCAAAAGCCTACTATTTGTCTCTATGTGAACATACTAAGCAAGAAAGTAGTATACTTTTTATTGAAAATGTTGTGTTTTTATCTGAAGTAGGAATTCTACTATGCCTAACATCTAATGTACTTTGGTTTGTACTAATTCAATGTGATGAAACCCTTTTGAGATTGTGAATGTGCCTATAAGAGCATGGAAAAAGCAAATTAGGCCATACAACTTGACCCATTCAATTTACATTAAAAAAGAAAAATGTGCTAAGCAAGATTTTCAGTGGTGTGCTTTACTATGTGGAAGCAATGGAATTTTGGAAGAGTATAATTGGCTTCAGTTTCAAAGACAGCTTCCTGAAAATGAGTAAACAAATGTAGAATATATAATTTAGTCAACTGAGAAAATACAAATAAAACAGAGAACACAGAAAAAGGCTCCAGTTTAGAAACCTGTTTAGTATTGGAGACAACTGTTAACCTTTCAACTAAATATATATTAGATTGACTTTTGTCGAAATTGAAGAGATCAAACACCACATTTCTACATTTGTATATTTCATTCTTATTTTTTTCCCAGTCCTGGTGCTGGCATTCAGAGCCTGGGCACTGTCCCTGTGCTTCTTTTGCTCAAGACTAATACGTGAGCCACAGCACCAGTTCAGCTTTTTCTGTATATGTGGTACTGAGGAATCAAACCCAGGGCTTCATGCATGCTAGGCAAGAACACTATCACTAAGCCACATTTCCAATTTTATTTTAAAATTTCAATTTTGTTATTAAAAAGACTACTATCCATACATTGCTTTGTTTTGCATATTCAAATAATTTGATGTAATCAAGAGATGTACAAAATATAAGAGATGCACAGAATATCAGAGAAATGAAGAAGGAAGAAATATTCTTCCTTTTGATAAATCTAAGCCAACAAGGAAGTAGAGAACAGTCTTTACCAGATAGTAGAGTCTTGATCAACAACTTTGTACTTTCAAGAACTATGAAAAATTACTTTGTTTTATTAATTACCTACTGTGTAGAATTTTGCTACAACAAGCGAAATATACTAAGACCTTACTGAATTCATGGCCATAAGATTTCTTTATGTGAGTTATTTAAGATAGAAATGTTTTGTAACTTGAAAGTCAAATTGCCTTTTGGTGCAGTATACAGGTAATTTAAGATAATAACCTATATGAATTTATACATGACAAAAGATTCATGCATCAGGGAGAATAATGACTCCTTAAGAATATCCACAGCTCAAAGTCCTGGAAACATATGAGCTTGCTTATCACCTGATATTAAATAGAGAGAATAGTAGAATCTGTATCATTTATGCAGGTTCAAGATAATTGCAGAAGGGGGCAGCAGAAATAGTCAAAAGGATGCTGTAAATGTTAACCCTGCTATTACTGAATTTGAACATGAAAGAAGAAACAGTGAAGCAAGGAATGCAGACAGACTGAGAGGAAATGGCAAGGAAACATATTCTCCAAAGAGACTCTAGGAAGGAGTGTAGTTCTTTTGCAAACCTTGACTTTATTTTAGTTAGGCACTTGGGCTTTTCTGGAGATATAACATAATGCCATTAAAATGGAGGCAACTTTTTATAACAGTAATAAAAATATGGTATACTTCATATTATATAGCATCTTGGCTACCTATAATTATTATATTTGTACATATCATGAGAATCTCTATAAATAGTAGTGCACATTCCCTGCATGCTAAATATGACATGTAGCTAAGTCACAGATAAAATTTCCTTCATACTTACATTAATACATTTTTATTTCAACTTTCTCATCTGTTGAAAAGCAGGCTCTTTCAATCCTGTAAAAATTAAATAAAATATCAATTGATCATTCTATCATTAGGTTTAAATTATTCCATTTGAGATTTAGATACATAAAAATCAAGTTTTTAAAGAAAATGCCTAAAGGTTTTCTGTTAGTTTTATGGAGCTATAATTTTAAGCATAAGACAGTTTAAAAAGGAAATGTAGGTTTTAGAGTTATTGATTGATTGCAATTCATATTTAGATAACAAAAGTATTTTTCTCAGACATGGAAAAAAAGTGAACAAAGTTTATAGGTCTCAATTCCTTGGAGAAATATCTATCTTTGCAACATTGTGGCTGTTTTGATTATGACTTTACTATTCTCTCTCAGCTAGCAAATCCTGTCCCTGTTGAATATTTTAAGCCCAAATTATAATTCAACTCTTTCTAATGATTTCCAATGTGTCTTTGAATGATTTGGTCTAAAGGATGTGTCATTTTGTGGTAAAAACTACAGAAACTCTAAAGAGACTTTATCTTATCTGCTGTGCCACTATTAATCTTGAAATTTGCATGATAAAGAAAATTATAATTAAAGGATAAAAAAATCACCTTTTTGCATGATGATTGCCATAAGAAAACAATCAAGGGAAAACATGCATGATAAAAACAGAACATTAACATTAAGGGGACAAAAAGGGTGAGGAATAATTATCCATTCACAGATAAATAAATAAAATAAGGAAAACAAATGAGCAGATGGAAAAAAAAAGTCCAGCAAACAACTAACAAAGCATAAGCCCCTCAGACATGCTTTGCCTCCATGGAGACAAATTATCATAACTTTCTTCTTAGATCTAAATGAAGGCGTGATTTAATCTGTGAAGTTGTTTTTCTCTCAGACATCCTTAGTTAAATAAAAAAGGAGAAGAAAAATCCACTTTCCACTTTTAAAATCTATCCTATAGAACAAAAGAAGCTGACTTTCTCAAATGCTTTTCATTAAACTTGAAAAAATTTAACTTTTGGCTTAAATGGAAATGGATACGATTTTAGATTCAAGTACTAGAAAGATTAGAGTAAGAATAATCTACTGCTTTTGAAGTTGATCAGATTTGATTAAACAATTCTAATCAGGGAAAACAGTAAAAATTATTTTTGCATGTGCCAATTGTGTTGTTTAATAAATAATGATTTATGTGAACAGGGAGTCATTTCCTTTTAAGTGGACAACTTTTACCTTTAATTTCTTTTGTATAGATATACATTATATTACCTAGTATTCCAGTTCTGTTCTTGGATGTTTGATTTATCAAGCTATGCTAACTCTGCTTTTTTAACCTATTGCTGCTTTTTTTCTTAATTTATTTTTAATTCTAAATGCCTGAATTAACTGTGTTAACTTCTTGTGTCATCTTTCTGCCTCTACCCCTCTGTAATCTTGTTGACACACTGATCTTAGAATAATCTTTCTCAAAGAAATACTTGAATATGTGAATATCTCTTCTTTGTTCCCTGGAAATCCAATTGTAGCCCTCACCATCATCAGCAGCCATCATCTTCTACCATCAGTTTTGAGTGTAAAACACAACAGCATAAGCCTCATATCTGTATCAAAGCAATCCCTTTCTGCATTTTCCTTGTTCTTTCTATGTAAGCCTTTCTCAAATCATACTTCCATATCCACATTATGTTATACATTGTCCTCATTTGCTTAACAAACAATGAATATTTTCATAGTAACTCAATGGTTTTGGTAGTGACTTTATCATATGTCATGTACAGTTCCTTTGGTTTCATTGAAAATTTCTATGTTCTACGCCTACTCACAAGAGGTAGTCTAATTCCAACTTCTAGAAATGAAGCCTATATAAATCCATGATAACAGATACATTTCAGGCAGAGTTGAAAGAGTAGGGGCTTGTTTGCTCAGTTTTGCACGTGTTTGATTCTTTTACACTATACTACATACATTGTAAGCCCTGCCAGCCCATTTTATGTCAGCTTTTCTGAAAATTATCTGTTACTTGAATCTCACAGCTGGCAAACAGGGTAAGAGAAGGAATCCCAGACTCATTGCAATTCACTGGATGACAAGAGATAGCTTATCAATGATGAGAAGGAAAAATAGAATTCTTGGACCAAAATTTAAAATTGTATCTTACCCAACACTATTATTTTAATTCCATTATCTGTATATTGGGAGTAAAACTGCGATTTATTGTAATAAGTAGGTAACAAATAGGAAAAAATAATCATAGAGAAGGTATTTAGTGCTTCATAACTTAACTCACTTGTGGTTTCATCAGATTAAAAAGATGTGTCTAATGCATGAAGCTCTGAGTGTGACTCCTCAGTACCACATAAACAGACAAAGCCAGAAATGGCACTGTGGCTCAAGTGGTAGAGTGCTCTTGCTTTGAGCAAAAGACGCTCTGGAACAGTGAACAGACCCTGAGTTCAAGTCTCAGGATGGCAATATGTGTGTGTGTGTGTGTGTGTGTGTGTGTGTGTGTGTATGTGTGTGTCTAAAGACTTTGAAAATTCCTCAGTGTTATACCAGTAACAATATTGTTCTAATATAAAAAATACTTTCCAAAATGATTTATTCACTAAAGGACATAACCTTGAAGACTACAGCCCACAAAGGATCTAAAAGACAATCCCAGGATACATTATTTGCTACAATTTGAAAATTATCTATAAATGTTCAAATTAACATATTAAGCTTCAAGTATGTCTTTTTGGGGGGGTGTCCTAAAGTAAACCTTTATTTTATTTTATTTTTTGCTCAGAATCTGAGTTAAAAGGTTAAAGTAATTATTTAAAGCATTATGAAATAGACTGCTAATATAATAATAAAGAAATCACCTTAATTCCTCATTTCTTTCATTCATGGTTGGAATAAAACAGAAGACTTCTTAAATTTCCTATCAGGAAAGGGAAGCAATTTCCTACATGAAACTTATCTTGTTCAATTCCTTATAATTTATATTCCAAGAACCCGTGTGAAGATTTATATTTTTTTTCATTCACAAGGACATAGACTTAGCAGTCTCCAAGATGCAGAAGTGGGTCAAACTAAGATAAAGAATATAAATCAAGTTCAAGGTCTATGAAGCCCCTGTCTTGTTTCTTCAGAGAAGGAGGAATTTAATAAATCTTCAAGTTATGAGGCAAAAATAAACATCAGGATACAATGTTGAAATGTTGTTGCATCTTTAATACTTGAGTCACATAGAAATTTCAGAAGCTCAGTGTGGTGAAATGTGACATTTTACTAGTAGGAGCAATTATTATATAGAATGCTTGTAAGACATTCGCTGAAATACAAGAAAACCAAGAAGAGGAAAATATGCATTAAAACAGATGATATTTGAGAAAACATTGAGATACCTTTCACTTTAATTTTGTTTAGAAGTAACAGGATACTATTACATGGCTCAGATTCAAAAGATACTCATTGATAGTCTTCCTCCCTCTCTTGTCTCTCAGCCACTCAAACCCGCTGCAGCCAAAAGTTACTAATTTGTTTTATATTCTTCTGGAAATAGTTAATGCTTATATAAATATGCTTCTATTTTTTGTCTCCTGTTTTACATAGATTTTAAACATTTTTAGCACTGTTCTTTGTCTTGCTTTATTCACTGAGAGTTATTGTATGATATTATATAAACTAGTCCCTTCTGAAAATACAAAACATGTTACTCCTGACTGGGTTTTATTTATCCAGAAGAAATTTAATTTTCTTTCTAATCTTTCACCTCACATTGATTTAAGTGAGGAAGGGTAAAATTTTGCTGATCACCTCAAGGAAAGCTCAGACCATATTGGCAATCATCTAGACTCCAAGGTTTAAGGTTTGGAGAATGGAGAAGATGACTAACTTCTACTCATTAAGTTAAGTATGGTGCTGTAATACTTCGACTGTCTTAGCACTCTATTAGCCTTAACACTTAGCAACTAAACTCACTAAGGTAATTTGTTATAGCACTGTCAAACTCAAAATCTACTCTTTTTTTTAATTTTTGGTGTCTACATTATAACATTATTTCAATAAGCTATATAATTTTTCCAGAATATGAGTAATTGATTTCATTTTGAAATACAGGAAACTTTTTTAAAATTTATTTTTATTTAAGTCACTGTACAAAGGAGTTGCCATTCTACAAACCAGTTTATGAATATAATGTGTCATTTATCATGAAGGTACCTATCAGGTCCACTCTTGGATGGAAGGCAGACTCCACTCTCCTCACAGCAAAGTCTCCGCCCAGTATCTGCATTACCTAGGCAACTGGCACACCTGGAAGAAGTCACATCTGCATCTGCTGAGGTCACATCTGAATTTGATGTGGCCACACCTTTCTCCACCCATACCCTAGATAAGGCCTAGCCCAGGCCCAGATGCCCTCTTTCCCAGGTCTTTGCCAGCCATGTGGAGTGCCAACCTGTTCTGGTCCCAGCAGGTCTACTGAATAAACCTACCCTTTACCTGAATACCATGTGCACGGTGTGGGTCTTATTGGCAACCTCTCTTTAAAAACCTAACATAAATGGTGCTGAAACCCGGGAAGGGCTTAAAGTCAGGATAAGTGAGATTCCTCTCCGTTTTTTTTTTCTTTTTTTTTGTTTTGTTTTTGTTTTTCCCCCTTTTTTGCACTGAGGAATACCCACAGTTCTGATGGCCTTTTGTGAACCGGTCTGTCTGCTGCAGACACAACACATCAATACCATTGGTGGCCTCTGCATCCATCTCTACCCTTCTACATTTTGGTGAATGAACTACTCTCTAAGGGTTCTCTGTCACTCAGTCTCTCTTCAGACGTGGTACCATGCCAAAGAACCTGCTTGGCCTTTAACTGAAAAGCCGGTCACCACCGAAGCCAAGGATGCTTGATCTGGTTCATTGGCCACTCCTCTCTAGAGGGCTGGGGAGCAAGTTGGGACACTTATCCATCGATAAGCCCTCCTTCACTCACTAATTTTTTTTCTCTCCTTCACCTTTAGTGGGTGCTGTGTGTCATTCCAGTGCTGTGAAACCCCTCTAAAATGCCTCCTGTACTCCCTGGAAAGCCAGAGAGCCTAATTTTTTTATGCTGTTCTCAGAGTTAGACAATTTTTGCCTCTGCAATGGTAAATGGTCAGAAGTCTGTTTACTTTCAGGCTGTCTTTGCTCTCTCCCTGCCAATCATGTCCAACTTTCCTTATCTCTCCCTTTCTCTTTTCTACATTTTGTCTTATGCCCTGAAGAGTGCAATGCAGGCTGGGTCCCGGGGATCCCCCTCTAGGTTCCCTCTCAAAGGCTAGCCAATGTAGGCTTGATCTATTTGTTCAGGGTTTCTTTGCATTTTTTCAGAAATTTGCTATCTTGGCCAGATGGTGGTTTAAGGGTTTGGTCTCATCTGTCCTCCATCCGTCTATTCTAATGTGCTTTGCAAACAAGTTGCTCTTTTCACAGACCCTGGTAACTGAGGCCCAAACATCTGATGTGCTTTGTTAGCAAAGATGTCTAAACATTGTTGTCAAAATTTTAGGTTTTGAGTTTTGCCTTTTTTGTTTTGTGTTGTATATTCTAGTACTGACTACGTGATTATAAATATTGGGTATATCTGTGCTAAGGTTCTCACATCTAATGAGTTTTGTCATTGCAGAATATTTCTTGATCAATTCTTGATAAGGACCAGGTAAACTCTATTCTATTTGATCTCCTTGTTGTTTTAATTGGAAATAATAAAGGGTTTTCGTGGCAAAGATTGCAATTCAAAGCCAGCCCGGGCTGAAAAATCCCTAAGACTCCATCTCCTAACTAACCTGAGAAGAACCAGGCTGGAAGCATGGCTCAAGACTCTTATCTCTATCCAGCCAAACACTGGAAGTGGTACTGTAACTCAAAGTGGTAGAGCACTACCCTTGAGCAGAGGTGCTCAGGGACAGTGCCCAGGACTTGAGTTCAAACCTCCATGAATACTAACTGGGAAAAGCCATCCCAGCAATGGGCACCTAGATTCAGCCAGTCTGAGGAACAAGGGACTATGGAGAGAAGTAAGATGAGATGATGTCATATCAGCCACTTTGTGCCTGCCCTTTCAAAATTAACCAGAGCCAGGAGATCAGTAGAAGTAAGAAGCCTGTCCATCTAATGTCCATTCCTGTCTATCTTTTAACTGGACATCAATTTACATTCTTGCCTTTGTTACCTAACTTCTTCTCTACCTTGTCACCAGGTAAGGACATTTCTACCAACATTTTTCAATCCCAAGTCCTTCCTCTTGCCATTTATTTGCTCTCTAGTATTTTTTTTCTAGCCTCTCAATACCTCATGAGACTTTCTCCAGACTTTATCTAAGGACTCATGCCACCAAGGGACAGCTGCTGCTCGCTGCCTTCTCTGGAAGGGGACCAAATTCCAGCCTTTTACCCTTATTGTCGACACTCCTTGTCAGCAGGAAGTAGCCAGAGAGAATCCACACCCTATTTCATGATTATTAAATGACTGGATGGCAAGCAGACTACACCCTCCTCACAGCAAAGTCTCCACCCAGTATCTGCATTACCTAGGCAACTGGCACACCTGGAAGAGGTCACATCTGCATCTGCTGAGGTCACATCTGAATTTGATGTGGCCACACCTTTCTCTCCCCATACCCTAGGTAAGGCCTAACCCAGGCCCAGATGCCCTCTTTCTCAGGTCTTTGCCAGCCATGTGGAGTGCCAGCCTGGTCTGGTCCCAGCAGGTCTACTGAATAAACCTACCCCTTATCTGAATACCATGTGCATGGTGTGGTTCTTACTTGGCAACCTCTTCTTTAAAAACCTAACAGTACCACTGTTTTGTTTTTGTTTTTGTTTTGATTGTGGGGCTTGAACTCTGGGTCTGGGCCTGTCCCCACATTCCAAAGCTCTAGGCTAGCCTTGTATCACTGAGCCACAGCTCCACTTCTGGTTTTCTGGTGGTTAATTGGAGAAAAGAGTCTCACAGACTTTCCTGCCCAGGCTGGCTTTGAACTGTGATCCTCCAATTTCAGCGTCCTGAATAGCTATGTCTACTGAGAGCCAAGCAATATAAAAGGCCAACAAGTGCACTAGCAAGTGATCAAACTAAATGAAATAGGTTGAATGTTTATTCGAGAGTTCTTGGGAGCTGTATGTGCACCTCTTGGGGACAATAAAGTTAGATGCTACATTTGTAGGAAGTGACTGTTAGCTTCTTCTTACTATTTTGTGTCTGAGTTGTCCTAACCCACTTCAAGTCATGTCCAGAAAGGGAAAGAATACCACAAAATATATTAACAATAATGTTCAGGATTTGATATAATTTCTTTTAAAATACACATCTCTTCTAAGAAATAGAGCAAAGACACTCTACGTGTTTAGCACAGAGAGGACTGAATTATTTGGTGTATGTGTGTGCATGTGTATGTGTATGTGTTTGTAGGCATGCATGTATGTGAGAGAGGAAAGGGAAGAAAGAGGAATTCAATTTAATGTTGATTTCAAAATAATTTTATTGGAAGGACTCATGAAGTCTGTATATAAATTATTTGGAATTACCTGAAATGAAGAACATTTAATGTGAGTCAATGAATGTAAAAGTCAATTGGAATAAAATGAAATTTGTTAGCTTGTTTGTTTGAATATTCTTCCCATATTTGTAGAAATATTTGATTCCTGTCCAAAAATAATGTTCTAAAATTAACATCTACATATCCAAACTCCAGATTTTCTTATATACAATATTAAGGAGTAAGCTCAGGGACCCCTGTATTCTATGCAGTTTCTCTGGCAATTGAGTTATACTTTGACCCCTTCAGCATGTGTTTTGTTTTTGAGATATAGCCTTGCTACCTGTTTTGTCTGGACTGCTCAAACTTGTGATTCTCCTACCTACTAGCTGGAATTACAGTCATGTATCACCATACCTTGTTCCAAAGTCCAGGTTTTCTATCGAACTCTAATAACTCTCAGTAACACATTGTAATGTGGACTGTCAATAATTATGGACACTAATGGTCTGGTTTGATTCAGAATCTTGGTAAACCAAATAGCATTTCAGTGTTGGTAAGTAAGAAGTCACTCTTGTAACTTCTCTTTGTTCCTTTATGTGTGCTTCTATTTTAACCTCAAAAGCAAAAGTTAGAAAGAATGGATAAGAAGGAGGAATAGAGCGGATGAATTTGATCCAAACACATTCTATGCATTTATGGAAATGTTACAATGAAATCCATTTAGTTTTTTATGTAATTACAAAACACTAATAAAAAAGGCAAATCTCTTAACTTCATATCACGTTTTAGTATAAATGCTAGTAACAGAAACTTAAGACAAAGACTAACAATTACTTGACATTTATAGAATATTTCAAAAGAAGTATATGTGGGAAGGAATGGTAAGAAAAAGATGACATGAAGATACACTTACAACTACACTCTAAATGCCTAGGAAAGTATACTGAACATAATAGTTAAAAATTCTTTATCATTACTCAAAATTGGTCATTTTCATCCTTTATCATTTTTATGTCAGAGGAGATTTTCCACAAAATAAAATGAGGACAGAAGATTTTTTGATGAACAATCAGGGGCACATACACCTTAAAGGTGCTCTTGGAAGGAGGCTCATTTGAACAGGCAGAGCACAAATGATTGACATTCTGCATAAGGGCTTTGAAAGTCAAGGCTTCGACGTGTCATTTGTTAGAAACTCTATTATAATAACTGACAGCCATACCCAGCAGATGTACCATAGAGATGTTGTGCCAATTTCTTTCCTAAAAAAACATTAAATATTGTGAATTTTAATATGAAATAGTCAGCAGCAGAAACCAGTACCACTGCTCCTTGTTGACAAGGTGCAGACCCAGCATCAGGCACAAATTTTAAAGGGCATAGAGGTTACAAGAGATAAAAACCGTGTCAAGGAGGGAGAAGCACACCACAAAGCCAGATGATTTTTTAAAAAGAGGACATCATGAAAACACTTCAAAAGCCCTGAGACTTCTTTCACATACAAGCTCTTCTTTTTTTGAGGGACAAAGCTTGAAATCAACATTTAGGATTTGCATAAGACTACTAACAAATGCAAAAAGTATTGACACAAGATCAGGGGGCTAACTAAGGAAGAGAACCCACTTAAATATTTCCAACTCACTGATTAAAAGGAAGGATTTGCTTTATTATTCAAAGTCAAGAAGGTTGCAGCCAAGAAAAGGTATTTAACCTCTCCTCTATTCACTGGAGTGAGAGAAAAAAAAAGATTCATGGAAAACAAATAAGACTAAATTTTGGGAAGGGAGACTTGGGCAGCTGCATTGATCCCATTTTATCAGCCCTCCCAAGCCTAAATCCCAGGTGCTATATTTACACAACATACATGGTTTTGAAAGGAAAAGGCTTGAGAAAATAGCATTTAAATGCTTCGGAGCACTGATCTTTCTGCCAAAGGGGGAAGTTTGGGCAGAATCATGAATGGAAAATAGAAGTGGGGCATGATTTCTCCATATATTCTGAGCACAATTCTTATATTAACCTCTGAGAACACACATTACCACATTACCAACTTTCTGGGCATAACTGCTCTAGTTAGGGTATCACAAACTGTGCTTGGTATCTAATTGGGCAAAATAAACATTTATTAACTGTGTGCTTATTAAACATTTATTGGCAATACTTGCAGTACTGTATTCAGTGACTATTATGGCAGAATTCAGTGACATTTCTTTTTAATCCTCATGTTACCTAAGTCACAGGGTGATTGGATGACTGGTGGAACACAGCAGGATTACATACTGCAGGTCCTTGCCTGCTAGCATCTCTGCACTGTCTGGAAAGTTTCTCTGCCCTATTCCACAGCTTATGTATGTGAATACAAACATCTGATTTAGTATTACTTTCCATGTGTATATCAAGGCACAGATGAGTATTTGAGAGAGGAGTCCCATTTTTGTTTCTGAGAAATAACTCTGGCCATCAGAAAGCAGCAATATAAATTGATTGCATGGATATTAGGAGGAGTGAGTTTTCTTAAGGGTGACAGCAAGCTTCTTTTCTAATTGCAAAGCCTTTTTAAACGTCTCCTTGTGGTTTGCACCTAATGGCTTATTGAAGCCATTATGAGCAGGATAAGAATCCTGAGACATTGGACCCTGGAATGCAAGCCTAGAAGGCATGTTTCCTATTGATTATGTAATGAATTAATTAATCCAAATAGCCTTTGTTCTTTACCAAAGATGGATGTGTCTCAGGCTCAGGGGTGAGGTAGGGAACAGAATATGAATGTTTTAAACAGAAGGTCAATTACAAAATTCAGTCTTATTTTGTTTTCCTGCAAAACTTAGTCTATGAAGATAGAAGTATAGCCTCTTTGCTGCAAGGAATGTTAGAGGTGATTTTGAGAACTTTATTAGTAGTCCTTTTGCTCCTCCCATTTGCATGTACCTTCTAGATTAAGGAATTACCTCACAATACCCTTAATTAATGCTAATTTATGCTCATTTAGTGACCATAAAAATGTGTCACCAAGTTTTAATTGCATGGGGAGGGTAGATAGATGAAAGTACTGGAGAATTAGTGTGTCATTTCCTAAAGAGACCTTTAGGAACAATAAAGACCATCTGCCCTGTCAATCTTCATCTCTGGAGACTGCACTACACCTTAAAGCACAATGATAAATAAAACTTCCCAGCACAGCATTGAGGGTAAATGTTGCCCTTTTTCATTATTTGTGTCAAACCAGGATAGGTGGAACTTTTAGAGAGAGACAGCTTGCTGCAAATGCTGACTGTACATTTTAAAATTAAGTTTTACTAGTAGCAAAGCATTTCTTTAATAGAACAAAGGTGACATCTATTATCCACATTGGCCTCAAGAGTATATTTTTCATAGGTTGTTAATTAAATAGTTCAGAAGGCAGGTTTTTGAAATGTATCAGGTGAGTTCTTTATTTATGTATGCCCCAGATTCCCAATATTCATGGGCTTAAATAAGAATTTCATGTCAGTAGGTTTCTGCCAACTGCAGCTAGGTTATTTCCAGATTTAACCTAAACTCTCCTTTCTATTTAGCACTCTTGCCTTCACTAGCAGCTAACTGGCTTCAGTATGTTTGAAAGTTTACCTTCTGATCCAAGCTCTAAGGAGACATACCAGACAATAAAATGTATCATTGGATCCCTAGAGCCTAGTAAAATGCCTAATTTATGTAAGGACTTCACAAATATCTGCTGAGTGACTGAATAAATGAATTCAATAATCTGCCAACATTGTCTTCATCCTGACTGTTAAAAGTTTCTGACAATGTGATAAAGTTTTTATTTTCCCTCCCAGTTTTCATTAAATAGAAAAAGAAAAAAAAATCAATGATACATTCCAAAATGATAACTCTATCAAAGAATCTGGCACAAACCCCAATTTGATTCCATGAGGTTAATACTATAACTGTTACAATGTTTGATACTCCCACCTGGAACTCTGTTTCTCTAGGAGGGATACCAGCTGGGCAATAGTCATGCAGAGGAAGTTACTAATCTTTCTATCCATAGCCCATGGGCCTCTTCTTGCCCTCCAGTCCTCACCACTGGGAAAAACTCTTTCTGTTTTCCTTCTCCTTTCTAACATCACTACTTACATTGCCTGACCTTGGAATTCTGAGCTTACAATAATGATCATTTCCAAGTTAGTATGACGAGTAAGCAACTTGCATGTCTTTATCCATCATGGATATCTACAGTCATTACTGGCAAATCTTTGAGACCTTCTGTCACAGAAACTGACTCCTAGAGGCAGGACCATCTCTTCAACACTCAGGAAAGACTATCTCAGATGTAGCGCTCATTTGCATAGTTACTCAACTTGATATGCAGTCCTAGAGAAAGAGACAACGATCCAGGCTTTAGGAGTACTATATTATTTTCTGGTAGGGAGATTTGCAAATAAAGTATTAGTAAGTATGACTAATGTGAGCATATTTGATTATATATATATATATATATGTATATATATGTGTGTGTATATATATAGATTCATACATAGTATTTCTAAATTCTTTTGATTATATAAATATTATATATACAGATACATACATAGTAGTTCTAAATTCTCTCTCACTACATATATATGAATGTGTGTGTGTGTGTGTGTGTGTGTGTAAATACTTGTCATGATGTGACTGATAAGGAAATTTAAATGATATAGCTAGGAAGAAAACACTGAGTTTCACATGCTCTAGTTTTATATCACTCTTTCAAAAACATGGAATTAAATCAATCAGTATGGATATTTCTTAAACTCGGCTAATTTGGAAGCCTTTCTTTAAACTTTTGGACTGTGACATTATTTATCTATTACTTGGAATTCTATTTCCACAAATAACACTAAGCCAGGAAAGCATGTGAAAGATTGAGGACAAAAACTGACGCTATCTCCAAATCACCAAAGACCAATATCACTTACTAGAACTTTTAGACATCTGGGCATTTAAAAAATGAACACTCTTTTCCAATTATTAAATGCTTTAAGCATACTGACACCATCAAGTTTGTATAAGAATAGGAATAGAGCTATTTTGTCCTTAAAGAGATTTTTTTTCTTTGCTCCTTTGGACTGAATTCATAAAATGGCACAATTTACCACCAGGAATTTAAAGCTACTGAGTCCATTGTTCTGAATCCCTGTGGGTCTAGGTCTGTATCAAATATAGGACAGAGGCAGAAAATGAAAGGACACACAACATGACCAAGGTAATCTCAAAAATAGAAAAGGAAAGGAAAAACAAAAGGAAGACTTTTCTTTCTCCTTTCAGTCAAATTCCCATGAGTGAAATCTCTGATGCTTTCCAAGGTCTTAGGAAGGAAGAAAGGTTATCTTACCATCATCAGGAAGGGTATCTTGGGGATTCTATTACAGAGGAAGTGAGAAGGAAGCCAGGATCCTCTATCCTTGTGGCTCAGGGTCACCTCTGTCTGTGATGTCCCTCTGACTGCTGAAAAACAAACATATGGAACCTCAAACTATTTTTATTAGTTAAGGACACAAATAGAACTTGGGATTTAAAAAACAATAAACTTCAGACTTGAGTTGTCAGAGTGTTTAGAGAATATTTTGCTACCTAATCTCTTCCTAGAAAGTAATTTTTTTTTGTCTATAAAAATTAGTTATATTCCAAATGACTATTTTCATCCTATCCCAGCACAAGGTCAAACCATATATCATTTCTCATAAAAATGAAATAGTTCTTCTTTATACATGCAGTTTATAATTAAAAATCAATCAAGATGTGTGGTAGTGAACTTTAAAAACACTCAAACACTGACTGCCAAGTAGCAACTTCAATCTACCCAGGAAGAAACTGACAAGAAGAACTTCACAGTTTCTAGGGAAGGGAGATTGGGCCAAGATATCTGAGAAAATATACATACTAAACTAAGGAAAGGAGTTATGAGCTGGGGATCCAAGATATGCAGCTACCTTTCAATTGTGGAGGCAGTAAACACATTCACTCAAATGCTTTATAGCTCTTACAGGGTTGCTTATTTAAGCTATGGGGTCTAACCATAGTGTTGATTATCATATGGAGTCCCTAAGAATACAGTGATAAAATAATATTACATAAATTCCCTTACAAGATTTTGATATATGGTTTGTAAATACTACAGAGTTTACTTTGGGGATTGTCTGAAATGAAAAAAAAATATTGCTAAGTATGTGGTGATAGGGGAAATTCAGCCAGAGATTAGAAAATTTTGGAGAAAGAAAATGAAAGAATGGATTTAAGAGAGAAATAGAATAAGGTTATGCATATCTAAATGTTGATTTTCACCTAGTCTTGTGCTTTATCCTTTACAGACTAAATTTAAGAGACAGTTCAATAGAAAATTTTAATTGCTTATAATATTAACAGTAGAAAGAAGCAGCAGGAAGAATTAGTTAAAGACCACAGTGACCATATCTTGGGGCTCATTTCACTTAGCATCATCTTACATGGACATATGTACATAGCTTTTGAGCTTATCACCTCATCTGATAAGATTATCCTATATATATACTAATGATTGCTTTGTATGTTCTTCCCCCTATGGTATATCCCTTGTGATCACTGTACTTGATTTTAGGGCCATGCATCTCTTATATATGTATTTGTCTAATCTGGGGAGGGGAAGGAGAATAACACAATGTTGAAACAAGGACACAGGATGATACCCACAGCACAGTGTATTGGAAAAAAACAAAACTTTACAATTTTGGGTGGGGATGGGGTGGGGTAGCATGGGGAGGACTGTAGGAAGTGGGGGAGGAAAGGGATAGGGGGACAACAACAAGGAAAGAGGTAACAATGATCGACAAGTAATGTACTGATTGCCCTATTCATGTAATTGTAACCCCTCTGTACCACATTTTTGCAATAAAATAATTTTTTAAGACCATGGTGATAGTCTCTTGCAAGCACACAATTTGAAACCACACAACACAGGTTATTACTAGACAATGATACAGGAACAACAGAGAGCCTGTTTGTTGTAGGAAGTATATATGGCAAGTTATTCTGTACCCTTGATAGCATTGTTTACTGACAAAGGTCTTCATGGTTCCACTGTAATGACCTCTTCTGCTCTCTCATTCTTGATCTCAGTCTCTGTCTTTAATTCTGTCTCTTCTTCTTTGTTTCCTGTTTCTCTGTCTCTGTTTTCCTGTCTTACTCTGTCTCTCTTTCTGTTTTTCTCTGTCTCTGTCACAGTCTCTCTCACATACAAACACGAACACAGACACACACACACATTATTATCAATAAAATTAATTATCAACTTCTTGAAACCACTGTTGTTAGGAGAATGCTCTATCTGTAGTAATTTTTTAAATGAAAAGAAATCAATAAGGTTGTATAAAAATATATTAATGCCCTTATCATAGATTGCTCTCTAAATAAAACCTTTGAAATGGTTGGGCATTCATTTTAAATTAACATAATTTCAATCACTGATTATACACATGGTAGGAATACAAGAGTCTTCATCATGTTAATTAATTTTTCATTAGATTTTATCAGGAGCTTTGTTTATATCTGAATGCAGAGTTTTGGTGATATATTTCAGTAACATGTAACACTCTAGACTTCAAGGAATATAGCAAGTTTTTACATTTTTTTTTGTCAAACCTTTTGGCAACTTAATGTATGTTAGACAACAAAATATCACCTCTCTCCCATGATTGTCAAGTAGCAGCACAGTGAGCTTTTTTCTTTTTTTCCTAATTCAAACAATTACCAGAAAAGGCATAATATGCTTATACTTCAAATATTTGTCCTGCTGGAGTCAGAGAACTAACACAGAAAGGTAGACACACAAATAGTAGTTTAGACAGATAGTTGATGCTGTTGTAAATCTGACATAGGAAGTATTTTTACCTTTAAAAATATTTCTCTATTTATTTTCAGGATTCTTCCGTGATTGTTGTTCTGATATACCTAAGTTACATTTTTCATCCAATATTCATGACATTCTCTATGGTTACATAGGCTAATTATCTCTGTTATGTCAGATGAAAATGTTCACAGTTGTCCTGACAACCCTCAAATATGTGTCTTTAATTTAACTGATGGAAACTCCATCTTAAGCTCCAACTAATAAATGACTTTCCTTTCAAATATGCCACCAAATACCACAAAACTTAAATATTGCAATGTTCAACTCCTTCAGTAAGTGATAGTTAAATGATTGACTAAATGAAACCATCACTTTCTGGTAGAAGAAAACCAAGTACCTTATTATATACATTGTTTGCAGAAGGAAGGAAATTATTTTGATACACAAGTATTGATTCATCAATACACAGTGTTTCATCAACATAAAAGACCAACTCCTATATCTCTTCACAGGGAATGAAAATCAGTGCTTCAAAGGAAGATATTCTTAAGAGAGGATCACAAAGGCTCAATAGCTATGTGCATATGATCATATAAAATTATGTTTATTGAAATGAATTCCAAGCAATGGAAATGAGGCTTTTTGTTATTGTGCTTTTTGTTTTTATATTTTTCTGCTTTGTCACATTTTTTGATGTCTGTACCTTTTGTCTTGGATGTAAGTTTATCTGTTTGGGGGAGGGTAAGAAGGAGCACAAAAATTGTGTGACAATGAGTGAAAAATGCAGCAGTGATACTAGACACTATGTTGAAAATGAACTACATATCTTCTGGGGAGGCTGGGGAGGGTGAGAAGAGGTGATACTGTTCAAAAAGAAATGCACTTATTATCTGACTTTTTTTTTAACCGTAATCTCTTTGTATATCACCTGTACAATTAAAAAAGCAAAATAGTGGTCTTACAAAGACAGTGGCCTATATCCTGGCAGTAGCCTATTAAGAAAGCACTGAGCAAGAAAGAAAATACTGGCCTAAACTAGCTAGATAACATCTCAGATGATGGAACTTGAAATAAGAAAAGTGTATTTATAACATAACAATATTTTCAGTACAAGGAATCAGGCAGTGGGAGGAGAATACTTGCACTGATAAAGAAGATAAATCAATTCCTAAAGCTAAATATGTGTCTGTAAGCCTAGCATAATACCAAGAATTCTGCAGGGAATTGAGAATGTGGACCTTATCATTTTGGAATAAATTATAACAGAACTTTCTACCTTTGCAAACATACCACCCTAAGAAGAAATGATAAGAAAATAAATACTAGATAAGAAATAAGAAATAATTAGAATATGAATTAATGTGAAAAGCAAACAGTATTAAAAAGGTAAAGGAAATTTTTAGAGACATATCTCTACTATTTACAAAACATAGAAAAAATAAAATATAACTCCAGTAGATGAGCCTAATACACTGAGAGAGCAAAATCTTCACTACACCTAAGGCAAAATTAGTGGAGTTGGTGTGAACATGCAGTGGCTGAATATGCTTTTGGAAGGTGAGAATAAAGGCAAATTAAGTAATATTTATCATGGATTAAATAATAAATGCAGTATTCTTCATGATATTTAGGATTTAATACCATGCACAGAGTATACCAGTAAACATGGTTACTGTAAAAATAACCTTTTTGTTTGATGATGCATACATATGTATATACCATAACTAATTTTTAGTATGTTCCTAAAAAATAATGTGGGGCTGTTAATTATGGAACAAATTGATTTACTGCTATATATTCTTTTTCAACATTTTCTTTTCTTTTCTTTTCTTTTTTTTCTGTCTATCATGGGGCCTGAACTCTGGGTCTGGGCACTGTACCTCACCTCTTCAGCTCAAGGCTAGTGCTCTACCACTTGAGCCATAGTGCCACTTCTGGCTTTTTTCTGCTTATGTGGTGCTAAGGAATTGAACCCAGGGCCTCATGCATATGAGGCAAACACTCTACCACTGAGCTACATTCCCTGCCCTCAATGTTTTGTTTTCTATGATAAATTTTATAGCTAACTGGATGACTCTTATATTACAATATCTTTGCTGTCTTAGCTAGGTTGCATTATCAATCAATCATTAGCTCTTTCAGCTTAATTTATCACCAAGATTAGTAGGGTAAAAATTTCCAGAAATAAATGTTAGAATTTCAGCTTAATTTATCACCAAGATTAGTAGGGTAAAAATTTCCAGAAATAAATGTTAGAAATTTTCTGATATAAACATGCATTTGTTCTTAATTTATTTGGATTACTGTTCATAATTATGATGTACATTCATTCTATCAAGATTTTTCTATATACACATACACACATATGTACACACATGTACATATGCACACACACATAAGAGCTTCCTAAATTAACTTCTATTTTGATTAATGTTGCTCATATCATTCTTATTAATTTTGATAGCATATTAAAAATATTAAATGCTTTACATTTTCCTGAATTTAATAGATTTTAATCCTGTTGGATCATTACTCCATGGTTATAGGCACATTTCTGAATTTTGCCTATTGCCTCATATAAAAATGATAATACAATATAATTTTTTTCAGTCCTGTGCTGGTGGCTCACACCTGTAATCTTAGCTACTCAGGGGCTGAGATCTGAGGATCGGGGTTCAAAGCCTGCCCGGAAAGGAAAAACCATGAAATTCTTGTCCTCAATAAACCACCAGAAAATGGGAAGTGGCACTTCCCATTTTATACCAGTAAACACGGTTACTGTAAAAATAACCCTTTTGTTTAATTATGCATAAATATGTATATACTATAGCTAATTTTAGTATGTTCCTAAAAATAATGTGGGATTGTTAATTATGAAACAAATTGATTTACTTCTATATGTTCTTTTTCAACATTTTCTTTTCTTTTCTTTTCTTTCTGTGTATCATGGGGCCTGAACTCTGGGTCTGGGTACTACCTCACCTCTGTAGGGTAGGGTAGGGTAGGGTAAAAATTTCCAGAAACAAGTGATAAAATTTTTATGATTTTCTGATATAGATATGCTGGAGAGCTGAAGAGCTGAGGAGCAGCACTCAGGCCCCGAGTTCAAGCCCCATGTCCGACAATTTTAATAATAATAGTAATAATAATAATAATAATTTTTCCTTGCTCTTCTGGTTACTCACTATGAAAGGAGGCCATAGTACCACATAGTGCCAAGTGATTTGTAGAATATCCTCACATTTAATATTGGTTATTTCTTTGTTATGTGAGAGACATAGCATGCTTTGTCTAATAACCAAGTTTTATTTAGTTATTTTTAACCAAGTTTTATTATTTATTTATTTACTCAATATTTCTGAATCATTGTACCACATTTAGAGTGCTAATATTATATATTAAGGTAAAATGAGAAAATGACATATTTCTGTGTTCTTAACACATACATAAAATATGTGATGATTAGATATTATAACTCCTTTTTGTAAGAAGAATCTCTGATTTTTGCATATATTAAAAGAAATACAAGCAAAGAAAATAGGAGATTGGAAACAGCAGAAGCAAAATCTTCGCCCTGTTCTAATGATGTAATTTATAGACATGTAATTCTTCTACTTTTCTTAAATTTATGTCTATTATTGGTTGAATAGCAAATCGTGTAACTGTGCTGTCAACTCTTGGCCCAGTGAAGGATTTGCAATGCAGATGGAAAGGCATGAGCTTGGTGGATACTTGATGTACTTGTGTGTTTTCTTTATGGTTTATTCACCACTATTATGTAGCTGATTAATACCACTTGAAATGTCATTACTCACAGTTGAATATGATGCTTCAACTATTCAGTGTTACGTCTAGAATTTAAATGAGAAAAAGCTAACTCAACACCTTATTTTCAGTCAATATTATAGAATCTTTTAGAGCTACTGAGGCTTTATCATTTATCTAAATTCTGGCCATTTTTATTCAAAGTAATATCCTTTTCATCTATTATAGAGATCTAAATTTTATTCTAGGGATGATTGTGTGTGTGTGTGTGTGTGTGTGTGTGTGTGTTTTGGGACCAAGTCCTGCTAAGGCTAGTTTGGAACTTGCTATGAAACTTAGGCTGGTCTTGAACTAACAATCCTCCTGCTTTGGCTCCCAGAAAACAAAAATTATAAGCAAGCAGCAGCATACCTGGCATGATCCCACTTTTAATCAAAGAAATGAAATAGTTGTGTTTTACAGTGATCACTTTTCTAGAATATAGAAGATGAGACAGAGAGAGACAGAGTTAAAAATACAGACAAAATGAGGGTGCAAATGCAGAAAGAGGTCAATATTTGGAGCCAGACGGTAGTTATCTAAATAAAGGATATTAAAGAAATACTAATATAGAAAACATAATTTTCTTTTATAAAATGAAATGGCTGGAGATGTAGCTCTGGGTCTGAGTGAAAGAGAGAGACAGAGAGAGGAAGAAGAAGAATAGGAAGAAGAGAAGGAAGAGGAGAGGGAAGAGGGGAGTAGAGACAAGAGGAGGAGGAATAAGAGGAAAGGGAGAGAAAGAGAGGGAGGAAGGGAAAAGAGAGCAAAATGTATCAAAGTGAGAAGTTGTCAGCCCATATATATGTATATATGTATACATATATATCGATTTATATGTATATTGATATATATGTATATATAAAGGAAAATTATATATAACTCGAGGAATTGGTAGTTTCTTAAGATAGTTTTATAAATGTTATTATGACAAATTATATCTGCACAGGGCAATATAAAATCACAATGTTACTCCAAGTTATGATAGAATAAACTGTCTCAGCTAGTCCACTAGCGACTTTTTATTGGCTTGTTTTTGCCCTGTGAAAATTCAAGTCATACTCAATAATTCCTTGCAGGTAATAGGATTCTGATTAAAAGGCTCTATTGAACTGTGACTTATCTGTGTACTTAGAATTTGCAAATGCTAATGAACTTACATGTTTTCTTACATGCATCTCAGACATTACTTTGCTCCCACCTGATTTCTCGAAAAAGCAACAGTCAAGATCCTATTACTGTCCTCCAGTACAGCTTATTTACTTAGCCAAAGGTGTTCACCTCTGACAGTCAGACATAATTCCCAAGCTGAAGCTATGCCCATCAAGATTCTGACTCTAAAGTTACCTCTGCTTCTGGGACTAGCACCAGATTTGCTTCTTTTATGCAGCACAATTCTATAGCCTGGAAGAAATCTCACTGAAGCCATTCAAATTCATCTTCATAAAACTGGAAAAGTTTTGCCTGACTCCCAGAGACAACAGAAAGAAAAAAGACAGCTTTGGGTAGAAAAGATATGAGGTCACAGTAAGAATAGGGACTACTCAAGTTACTTGCAAATTTGCAATACTATTTTTAAGTGAATCAGAGAACCTTAACAGCATTTCTGGAGACATCAGTACTTCAGTGACTTACTTGGCAGCTCAGAGAGATAATGAGGCCATGCTGCAGGGTCTTGGGTGTACCATTTTCTTTGGCTGTGTGCCAAGGGCATGGACATCACCCTTATCCCAAATCACTAGCTATGAAGCATGTGCTGTCAGTTACAGAGGAAGCTAGGTGAGACTTTTGATGGAGCAGTGCAAATCTATCATTTCCTGCTGAAAAGCCAGGTCAAGGTACAAGTCCAATTGATGGAGTGCATGAGAGGTTTAGTAGACTCACTTCAGGAGAGAAATACAAAGTTACAGGGCTGAAGATTTATCAATTGTCAGTTTTCCTTCACTGTATTTTTCCTTAATGCCATTTTCTTTAATAATTCATTAGTTATAAGTGGGCAAAAGGTCAATTATGGTGATGAGTGATATGGCCTCCTTAACCTCCCTCACCTAAGGCCTGGAGTCCTTGCGACCCACCAAGAGAAAATGACTCTCATATATAAGCTGTAACTTGCAAACACTTCTAACACGACTGCCATAACTATTTGTTTTGACTACAACTACATTCTAACTAAAAACAAACTAAGTATATGGAAACAGTCCAGGAAAATAGTAATTTGGACTTCAATTATAAAAGCATATTTTGTTCCTATTATTATTTCACTGTATATTTCCCTTCTACCCCAATAATTAAGTTTCCTACAGTTTAGTCTTTTTATTCCTTTTGGCATCCCTTCAAAAGTCGCTTAGTAGGAACTAACATTTTTATTCATAATCTCTGATTTTTAATTGACAAATGATATTATATATATATATATGTACTACATATGATTGCATTGTAAAATAATTAACTCAGGGTAATAAACCCATCAACTAACAAGCTTGATGTGAGTGTATGTTAAGTAAAACATCTAATCGTTTATCAATTTAAATTTATTTAATGCATTTTTATTTATTAGAGTCAACAGCAATGAAATGATTATTTATTTGTGTGCAACAAACTGGAAAGTTTATTTCTCTTTCCAAAATAAAAATTTTGTTTGTTTTCACCTGCATTTCTTTCTCTATACTCTATCCTCATAGGGTAGCCATTGTACTCTTCCATGAGGTAAAAATTTCTAGATTCCAATTATTGGTGAGATCATATGGTACTCTGGCTTGTGGTTTTTTTTTTTTTGCTTGTTTTTCTGTTAGCTTGTTTTTTTAATTAAATTTAAATTATATTGTAAAGATGATGTACAGAGGGGTTACATTTACATAAGCCAGGTAATGAGTATATTTCTTTTTGAACGCTGTTACCCTTCCTCCAAGTACATCTTTTGCTGTTGCAAATGACAATAAGTATCCTCTGCTTAAGACCAAAGAATACTCCACTGTGTTTACTTTTCTTCATCCATTCAACTACTGGTGCCTCCTTAGCTTGTTTTTATTTCTTCACATACTGATTTATGAGAGAATAAGTTGGAATGCTGTTGTTGTTTACATGGCAATTCCAGAAATTGGAAGAACTATTATACTGTTTTCCATAATGATTTTATTAATTTATATTGCTATGAAGAACCAGTAGGATTTCCTTTACTCCTCACTTTCATCAGTGTTTGCTATCTTGTCTATCATCTTTTTCTTTAGGCGCTTTTGAGGTTTTAATTCAGAACTTTAGTTATGAATTTAGTTCTACCACTTTAGTTATGCCTCCCATAGTACTTAATGTAGTTATTTTTTAAATATGATACTACTTTTTCATGGCCCTTCTAGCTGGACTGTGATCCTTATATTGCCCACTGTAGTTGAAATGACAGATACACACCACTATGCATAGCTTTATCTGTTGAGATAAGGCAAGAAATTTTTGCCTAGGCTCTCCTGGATTTGTGATCTGTCTGATCTCAGCCTTTCAAGTAAAGAGGCTCATAGGTGTGAACCACTGATACTGGCTCTGTAATCTTCATAATAACTATTCTGACAAATACATGGTATCTAATATATATATATATATATATATATATATATATTATGGTATATAATGTGGGTTTAAATTGAATTTCTCTGACAATTAGGGATGATGAGTATTTTTCATCTGCATACCTCTTTTTGAAGTATCTTAGGCCTTTGTTCCTTTTGGATCATTTGCTTTTGTTTATTAAGGTGTAAGAAATACTTTATTATTGAGGAAACTAATAGGAGAAATATTAACAATAATAAGTTACATTTGTTCCATGTGTCAGTATATAGTTAAGCATCAATTTGATTTAGTATTTGTTAGCAAATCAAGTAAAAGCAGCTACTTTGTTTTAATCCATATGCTATAATTCCTGATTCTCTGTCCTGTAGATGGTTATTAAACACTGCTTTCCTTCTATTTGTGTAGAGATAAGATAGTGACAAGAATGCCACATAGTTCACAGGTCATATTTTAAATTTCTCAAATAAGAATTTAATCTAGTTTCAATAAAAGTGTTATTAGTTATTTTAATTAAGAATAGCAAGACTGCACTGGCAGTATTTTCCTTAGTCTCCTGATACAAAGAGCTGACCATCAGTCACTGATGATATCTGAACTTTTCTTCAAAAAGCTGGGAAATATGAGTCTACCAAACAAATCTCTTCAGAGAGAAAACATTTGAAATTTGCATTTCTGGGCACATTTCTTGGACTGACTTGATTTGCAAAGGCTTTATATTGTCAGTAAATGGTGAATCTTTTTTTTTCCAAATTGACCTAAACTCTTGGCATACTGAAAATTAGAAAAACACAGCAATTCACAGCTAATAAAATATATTTAGTAAGTATATTCTTGAACACCGGCAATGTAGAGATTTTTGTAGCCTCTCAATGATATTTTTGTTGTCCTTGTCTAATATTTAGTAATAAGGAGTTTTGTTTTTATTTCACAGATAACAAGATAAATAGCAGACTTAATCCTAACATGGTCTTATGATCAATAGCAATCACCTTTCTCTTAAAATTCGCTCTTTTCAAGTTGTAGTATGTGTGACCAATGAAATACAAACATGAGTGTAACACCACTGCATATACCTTCAAAGACTTTATTTTCCAGATTACTATAAATTAAACTGAACAAAAAAGAATCAAGGTATTTCACCAAGAAAAGAAGCAGAGAGAGATTGTACAGCCTGCAGCTTCATTTTAATTTGTAAAGTGTTCCAGTATGTCAAGAGTTCCTACAATAGAGGTTACAGAAAATGAGCAGGGAGGTCATGTGACAGAAGTGACAGAAGAGCAGCTCCATAAGATATCTTTCAAGTAGGATAACAGAAAAATTATAATCAGAATTTATGTGGGGCTAGAAGGACTCACAAAGGAACCTGAGGAATAAAAGAAAATCTTGTTCATTTCTAATAGCAATATAAAATAATACAACCATTTTGGAAAACTCTATGGTGGTTCCTTAATAAACTGAAAAATGGAACTACCATACATACATACCATTCATGAGCAATCTGACTTCTGGATACACACACACACACACACACACACACACACATGTGTGTGTGTGTTTAACAATTCCAATCAATACATCACAGATATAGCTGCAATCCTGTTCATGGAAGCATTATTCAATATAGTCAAGTTATGGAATCAACTTTCCCCCATAAACAGATTGACAAAGAACATGTGATATACACACAATGGAATAATATTGACTCTTGAGAAAGTAAAAAATATTATTTGAAATAGCTTTTATTAACATTATTTGTAATATGATGCTGAATGATCAATACTGCACATTCCCACTTCTATGTGGAAGGTTAGATAATAGAACTGTAAGAAGCAGAAAAGAAAAGTGGCTGTAGAGGCCAGTGGCAGAAAGAATAGGAAGATACTGGTACACAGATACATAACCTTAAATGGACAACAAGTTTAATTTGCAATTTTGAGATCCATTACACATTGTGGTAAATAAGTTGCAATGCATAATAAATTCCAAAATGACTAATGGAGTCATTTACAAATGTTCTCCTAATATTAAGTACTTCACATAGTGGATATAGCAACTAACCTGATTTGATTATTCAATATGATAATAATTTATAACATTTTATAAATCATAAATATAAAGAACCATGATTTGCCCACAATTTTCAAAAATGGAAAATCAACAAATAAAATATATTTAAAGACAGAACAGATCTTAAGAACAGAACAAAATAAAACAGAACATGACCTTAAGGAAGGGGGAAAACAGTGGTGGTTCACACCTATCTACTCTGGAGTTGAGACCCGGAAGGGTCTCAATCCAGGTTAGACAGAAAATTTTACAAGACTCAATCTCCAATTAGACCACAGATACTCAGGATGGAGGCATGTCTTAAGCTGTAAAGAACCAACCAATCAACCAACCATGAGCAAAGGAACTGAGTAAGAACACAAGGGTCTGTAGTTCAACTCTGTAAAGTTTAAAAAAAATTTAAAAAATGGCAGGAAAATTGCATATACAAGAAAACCAAAGTCACCAGGAAAACCCCGTGAAATAAGTTAATTTTAAGAATATTATTTAGGCTATAAAATATCTCTACTTGAAAATAAATCTTCATTTAAAACATAATGTACAACAATCATTTTTCAAAACACTTTATGTCTGCATGTAAATTATAGCAATAAAAGTATAAATTTTGAGAAATAGTAGAAAATATTAAGTGAAGTATCATAAGGAATGAAGAGATGATCTTGTTTATAATTTCAAAATTATATGAAAGGTTTGTCCAAATATTGAAGATACTGCCTAATAGAAAGTAAATGGACACTTACCTTTCAAATCAATATATGAAATGAAGAAAAATTATAAAGGATGTTAGAAGTTATGGTATTATAAAGAAAACTTAAAGGACAAACATGTTTATTCTCTGAGTAACACAAAATTAATTTTGAAAGCCACAATCACAACATAAACTCTCTTGATGTGATAAAAAAAATTAAGACTTAACAGTGCATTCTTGATAAAATATATACCTAAAATAAAATGACAAATAAGGACTAATTTGCAAAACAAATTATATTCTTGAATGCTTTTCACTGCACAACTGACAAAAATAAAATCCTCAATTTAGTTTAAATAAATCTATAGGCCCTTGTTATATAACTCCAGGCATTACCATATGAAAGGATAGTTTTTCAAGTACTATTGAGATGTATGAATACTGAGGCACATATTGAAAGATGTTAAAGTGCTGAATGTATTACATAAGTCTTTATCTTTCCAGAGTTTAATATGGATGATGAGTATAGAAATCATTTGTTTTATATATTATTACCCTAAAATGTATTTAGAATATAGTTTATTTTAGTAACACAAATTAAGAAAGGTGAATGTGAACTCATCAACTTTGCCCATAGTATGAAATGAGGAAATCCCTAACTAAGGTATTTCTGTTAAGTTTTTCTCCATCTATTTTGATGAAAGCAGTTCCAAGCAGAACAATTAAGATTTTATTTATAGGCTTGTAAGCCCTAGTCTCACTTTTTTCTCTTTTTTATTAATGTTATATTCAGCCACCAAAAATGAAGAAAATTGAATAAGGCAAATTTGAAATACACAGTAGTTCACACAAAATAGTTTAAGAAGAACCTTAGAAATTACTTTGCATAAACATAACTCTGAACACTTAATTGTCTCTTGCCTCTTAATGCGCAGCTTGCACTATTAAAGGTGATTGCTTCCTATATTCCTTATAAAAACAGAAATGTCTTCTTCTATTCCCCAAAGACTAAGCTGATAAAATTTTCAGACCTCAGAAATCTTTATGACTTAAAAAATGCTTCTTATAAACTTATTATATAAAAGAAACAGTAAAATTCAAAATGCTAACTAAATCTAAATCAGGATATATCTTTTAAAATGTGTCTATATTCAAAACATACCAGTCATAATGAGAAAAGATAGTTCAGACAAGTCTCATTCAGTGATGTAATAATGATAACTTTCTAGAAAATTTAACATAAGACGAAAACCTCATAAAATTCAGAATGGTTGTTCACATTAATATGCATTGTGATGTATTAATCATTCTTTATTACAGGTCAAAGCTTCTCATTCTCCTAGATCCTTAGCCAGATGTCACCCATTCCATTGTATCTTCTACTTCCTCTTCTTTGATTAAACAATTATAAATATGTTTAAATTATTACTTTCAAGGTACATCTTTATATAACCTGTACTAATTTTAATTCATTTCCTGATGTTTTAATAAATATTGTATTTTCGATCTCCAAATATTGTAAATTGTTGTGTCTTTTGTTGGTTTTGTTGGCTAAAAGTTGTGTAATTGTAGATTGCTTTATGTTTGTTTGTTTTTGCCTATTCTGGGGCTTGACTCAGGTACTGGGCACTGTATATGAGCTTCTTTTACTCAATGCTCATACTCTACCACCTGAGCCACAGCGCCACTTCTGTTTTTTGTTTTTGTTTTTTTTCTGTGTATGTAGTACTGAGGAATCAGACCCAGGGCTTCATGCATGCTAGGCAAGCACTCTACAAGAGCGCCACATTCCCAGCCCCTGTAGCTTTCACTTTAAATTCTATCATACATTTTAATGTTTTTTGCATAGAGCTCTATTTATTTTTGTAGACACAGCCAATGATTCCAGCAAGAAATGCCCTTTCATATTTAAATAATTTGTTACCAATATTCTTTTCTTTACAAAATATGATATACAGAAGGGTTATGGTGGTATAAGTCAGATAAAGAGTACATTTCTTTTTTAAAAAATGTTTTTGTTGTAAAAATACTGTACAGAGGGGTTACAGTTACATGAGCAAAGTACTGAGTACATTTCCTATCAAGCATCTTTACCTACTCCTTTGTTTTTCCCCTACCATCCCTTCCTTTCCACCTCCACAACTACACTGCCCCCCTTCCCCACCTAAATTGTAAACAATATCACCCCTTTCCTTGCTTTCTGCTCATTTTTTCCCACTCATCCTTGTTGGGTCTTCCTCCATCCTGCGGAAGAAGGATGGGGTCTGAGGAAAGGTAAGTGTGCCACTCACCTGTTCCCCAGCTTCCCTTAGCCCAGGAGACAGTCATAGGAAGTAGGGAGTCAAGTCAAGCAAGAACTTGTTTATTACCACACAGCAAGCACTTTTTAAAGCAATAAACCAAGTGGCATGGAAGGGGAGGAAAAGGAACCAACCAATCACTGTAGAGGTCACCCTATCCTGTGCCTAAGCTTTCTATACTTTCCCTGCTGTCCCCAAGCTGTTCAGGCACTGATGTCACTTCTCCTGATTGTGGTATCTAGTCAGATTTTAACATAAACAACTCGGGCTCTGCCCACTCAACTTCTTCTTGGCGCCATCTTTGCTGCCCATGTGCCCCACACATCCCCATCCATAAGTTCTATAGTTCTCTTTCAGTTTAGTGCCTGTATCCTTGCTGCATTTATTTACCATTTGTCCCATCATTTCCTCTCAAAGACAGATAAACAATCAAGACAGCAGGAAATGAAAACAAAAACAGCAACAAAGAAAAAATATTAACACTCATGTTTCCATTTCCTGCAATTCATTTCATTAAATATTAGTTTATATGGTCAGATGTATATAAATACTGCATTTATATGATCCTTTCCTAAGAATATCCACCTTTGGCCTCACTACATGAATGGCAAGACAACTACATAACTTGTCATATCCAAGTATATTTTTCCTACTACTCTATCTCTTTCTTGACATATTACTACTTTGATGCTAAACAGTATTTTGCCACATGTTTGTAAGTTGTAAATTTTTGAAGTCATAATGAATACTGTTATCTTGCCAGATACCTGTATAAGTTCAATTATTTCATGTTATTTAACAGCACTTTCTGAAAAGATTATATAAATATATATACACTACTCTTGAACTTAGCCAAAAGGCCCAGAAGCAATATATAAATATATAAATATATATATATATATATATTAGTAATCTATATTCTTGCCAATTTGATATTTATTTTATTTATTATCTTTAATATTATAATTTTACACTTAGTATTTTCTATATTTTACTTTCCGTAGGTATTCAAACTCAAAGAACTGATAGGAGAAATTTCACCAAGGAATGAATACAAAATTAATGCATGAACCACCCAAAATCCATGACTGAGACCTCATACATGTAAGGAGGGAAGACTCAATACATTCACACTCAGGACAGAAACTATAACTTTTATCCATTGCAATTGCAGAACTTTTGAGGTTAAACTCTCCTTTGGTGTTTTATACTTGTTGATAATTTCTAACCTTCAAATACTGATTTCCCAGTTTTAATAAATATTCTAGGCATTGAATTCTTTTTAACACTACTCCTGTGCTACTAAAGTAAGTACTTACTAAAGAAAGTACTACATATATCTTCCAATAATCCTTGTAGAATAGGCAAAGTCTAGAACACATATTCAGCTGCAAAGTTTAACACAATGATCAATTTTTCCCTTCAACTCAGATCCATAATAAGGGATATTTTCTCCAAATATTTATATGGGAAAGGATCTGAGTTGCAAGGCAATACTTGTCTCACCTTAACACTAGAAAGAATCACAATATTTGTTTGTTTGTTTACTGTGCCTGCCCTATACTAGGCACTGTCCCAAAGATTTTTTGTCTTTCTTTTTGCCTAAGGCTTATACTCTACCACTTCCCAAAATCTATTTCCAGTTCTTTGATGGTTTATTGAAGAAAAGAGTCTCATGGACTTTTCTGTCAGTTGGCTTCAAACCAGGTCTTCAAATCTCAGGCTCCTGAATACCTAGAATTACAGGCATGAGCTAGTTACTTGTGCTCAGCTTTATTCCTATAACGAATAGTTTCTATTTGGGATAGGCAGTATATTGGAGAATACCATATTAGTCTTCTAATCTTTCTATTCTTCCAATTACCAACATTCCAATTATTAGAAGGCCTAATTTTTCTGAAATTTCAAATATTCATTATTAAAGACTCTTGGTCAGTGAGTAAATTTGATTAATGATGAAAGCTGACCAAAATGATAATAGGGCATCCTTGAAGAATTCCTATATAACAATATTGTCTGTAATTACCTCCCAGACTAACACCTTTGAAGCGCAGACCTCCAATCAGAAAGTGACAGAACAGGACCCACAGGTTACAATGACCCATTAGACTACTGTACACCCCAGTAGATTCTAGACACTGAAATTCTCATTAATTCTCAGAGTAGTTTTCAGTGAAGCCTATATTTTTCTTTGTCTATCTGCTGCTTGTTATTTCATTACATCATAGATTAATGTGCTTATGGTAAATATTATATGATTGCAAAGAAAAAGTACTCCACTCATAGAACGCAATTAGAAAGGTAGGAGTGGTATAACAGAGAAAGAGACTTCTACAATCTAGGATAAAACAAAAACAAAGAAACAAACAAAAAACAAGGGAGTCACGAACCAAAGCTCTCTGTGTCTATCCTGCACTCCCTGGTATTTAATGCATTCTCTCCATTCAGTCCTTTTCCATTCACATTCATATGTACTGTACTGCTAACAAGGGAGGCTTAGGCCAAACTCTCCATGGGACAGCGTCTCTCAGAAACTCCCTTTAAATTAAGCATAGAGGAAGTAAAAATGTCTATTTCAATGCTCTGTAAGCAAATGAGTATTCTACAAGGAAAAATAAACTTATAGTCTTTTCAGATAAAATAGAAATGCAAAACAAAAAGAGGACAGATATTAGCTAATTCAATAGCAGGCCCAGAAATAAGACATTTGTTTTAAAATAAAACATTGGTAAGAATGCTTCTTTTTTTGAAATATGTTTTTATTGTAAAAATACTGTACAGAGGGGTTACCATTACATGAGCAAGGTAATGAGTTCATTGTTACCTCTTCCTTTGATTTACAAAACCTTCCTTTATACTTGTTTATACAATATTCTATCTACTGCTTAATACTTTGTAAAGCAATAGTTCATTATATAGATGTGAGAAACTATTATCATGCACTTACAATGCAAGACTATGTAATGCACAGAGCAGTGAAGGATAGGGAATTCTCTGTGTAGAGCAATTTTTTTGCATGCTGCTGATACATTTCTCAAATCACAATCATTTCCATGGTAACAGACTGATATCAAAAAGACAGTCACTGTCTTCTAAGATTAGCAGAAAAATAATTGGTATGTGAATGCTGAGCTTCTTAGTCAATCACAAATATTGTCAATAATTAGCAATAACAGCAAGGGAAATTCAATTACAGGCAAAGCAAATTGCTTTTTATTTAAATGTACTCTTTTTAATGCATCCCAGTGTGAAAACCTCTCTTTAAATTAGTGAAAGCATGTGTAATCTCAATTCCTCCATTGGGGGTTGTAGGAATATATGCAGTCTCACTCTGTGGTTAAGTATTCAGAGGCTTAGGACAAAATTGTACTGCTGTAGGTACTTCGGAATGATAGATATGGATAGTAATTTAGATAATTAAATGTATTCCAGCTTCATTTCAATTTTCTGCAGCTGTAAAATTCTTGTATGCTAGCTTAATGCTTCCATGTTTATGTTATGTAAATTTAAATAGAATCATAACCATTCTATAGTCATTATCAAAACAGGTTAGGCTCCTCAGTTTCATTTTCTGAGGTTCTTTAACCTTATGGAAAGGTCCAACAAATGTTCTACTAGAAAAGAGGCAAGAAGACTCATCTCCTTTTGGTTCCTGTCAGTTGGGTTTAATCTTTGCAATAGGTATCATTATAGTAGAGAGTCGGTAGTAGAAATGTGAAAAATTTACGAACAGGAACCATGGCATCTGGAGAAAGAACCCAAGTTGTTCACCCCTCAGTAAACTCATTAAAGTGATGAGAATAAAATAATTCAATTTGAGCATCCTGGGAAAATTTGCCTTGAGGTCAAAGTTTATCAACTGGCAAGAACTCTTCATTATAGACTCCTTTGCTTCTCTTCTCGAAAAAGAAGTCATATTCCTAAAAATGGTTGTTATGCTCACTGATTTGTAACTTGGCACAGAAACATAAGATGTGCAAATTAGATCACTAACAGAGCTGTGAAACTCATAGCATGGGAAAATACAAGCTATAAGTAAGTTTCTCTTCTGAGATGTAAACTCCAATATTTCCAACTCATTTCATTTCAAGACAACACATTTCCAGTTGAGTTAATCTACATGAATATTAGAAATTGGCTTATGGCCATAATGCAGACAATTTTCAGTGATGTTAAAGGTAAAAACTAAGGTGATATGCATATATTTACCTTTTTATTATATGTTATGTGTTTTTCAACAATTATAATAATCTTCAAAGCTAGGTAAATGTTGCTGAAAATTATCTAATTTTGAATTCCTGGTACACAGCATATATATATATATATATATATATATATATATATATATGATAAAATAAAGGTGGCTGAGGAATAATTTGATATTCCTCTGATAGGGAAGGGCAGATTAATCTCTCTCCCCTTAAATTTGTGACTTACTTGACTAAGGACAGAAATAACCTAATGTAAGCACTGGAATTTGTGAATAAGTGATCCAGGAGCATTGTCCAAATCTCAGTTTCTGGAAATCATGAAAATCCAGGCCAGAAACTGGGCTTACTTTCAATTAGCATGATTAGAAAGACCATTCATAAGGCTTAGAGTTGGCTGTTTTCACTAAGTTCCAAATTATTTTTTATTATTCAAATTATTCATGCAAGGTGTCCGATAAGCAGCTGAAGCCATCTTGACCCTCTAAAACAGGTGTCTTATCAGTCCATCCCCATGTTTGGTGCCATCTTGAGCAGAAAAAGATTTCTAATTACACATCCTGACAAAATTCCTGACTCATAATTTGTAGAGGATTGGTGACAGAGCTGCTATTGAAAGGCTCTAAATTTTAGATTTATTAGTTATACAATAATAAGTTTAGATAAGAACAGTGTGCTAATATTTTTGAAAATGAAAAAGTATGCCATCTACTGACTAGCCAGAGACCTGTTTTGAACAGTTCTTTTCTTTTTCCTTTTTCTTTTTTTTTGGGGGGGGCCCGTCGTGGGGCCTGAACTCTGGGCCTGGGCGCTGTCCCTCAGCTCATCAGCTCAAGGCTAGCACTCTACCACTTGAGCCACAGCGCCACTTCTGGCTTTTTTCTTTTTGCTATGTGGTGCTGAGGAATCGAACCCAGGGCCTCATGCATGTAAGGCAAGCGCTCCACCACTGAGCCACCTTCCCAGTCCCTGAACCGTTCTTTTCTATGATGAAACTTCATCTAATAAATGAACCCCATCTCCCTTTCACCATGGTTCTTATCATAGACATTAAGTTGTGTTCTGGTTTCTTTTTCACCTTAAACTTGATACTGTAGGATAATAATATTTTGTTGGACAAATAAAGTATTTTGAACAAACATGAGTGTTCTCTACTTTGAAAGTCTTTTTGAAAATTTAATGTTATAATGTTATAAATTTGATTGGAGAACTTATAGTAATAATGAAAGTTTTTTTCTTTTCTTTTCTTTTCTTTTTTTGCCAGTCATGGGGCCTGTACTCTGGTCCTGGGCGCTGTCTCTCAGCTCTTCAGCTCAAGGCTAGCACTCTACCATTTGAGCCACAGTGTCATTTCTGGCTTTTTCTGCTTATGTAGTGCTAAGGAATCGAACCAGGGCCTCATGCTCTGGCAAACACTCTACCATTGAGCAAGTTTTCCAGTCCTGAGTTATGTTTTATTTGAAATTATACATGATAAAAAAAATCATGAAGCATATAAAATGTGCTATAAGTTACAATTAAAACCAAGGTTTTAAGGAAAATTATCCTAAGTTCAAACTTACAGTCTCTACTTAAGGAAATATACGTGAACTAGGTATTGTTCCCATGTCTGACACATAAATCTGCATACATACTTACTAAATTTGAAACTTTCAAAAAAGACTCCTAGACAAAAGGAAAATATAGGTTTATTGCATCATGATTTAAAAATACTAATATGCACAGGGGAATAACAAATAGTGTCAAAAGAATTGGAAAATAAGAGAATATGTACAAAAAAATAGTACAAGTAAAACAAATACAGGCTAGTCCATGGCTAATCAACAGTTAATGAGATCTTCCTAAGAAGAGCTATTAATCTCTTCCATTTAGATAAACAATATTCTGCATTCCACATGAGAAAATACTAAGATTAACACAGGCACAAAAGTATACTTAGTCATTGGGTAATCACAATGGGGAAAAGTCTGGTGTTACATTTGGAATGTGATGTCTGAAGCAGTCAGAGACAAGAAAAACTAGAACCAAAGTCAAAAACACCCACATTCAAATCTCAGTTTTTCTATTTAGTATGCACAAGAGCTTCAGCAAGTTATTTGATTCTTATGAGGTGCAATTTTATTATTCCCAAATGAAGATAACATCTTCCAAAGGAAAATAACGTCATTTTTATTAACCAGCTAGCATATAACTAACTAGATATAATAGGTATGCATCCATGAAATATTAGTTTACTTTCCTTTCTTTTCAGGGGCATAAATGCTACCTACCTGTGACCATATATGCTAATTCTCTTATTTCTTTTTATCCTAGGGAATTAAATTGAAAACTGAGTCTAACTTTTCAAACCATGCTCTGTTAGTTATTTTTGCATATTCATAAGTAAAATTAACAATAAGAACATATATGTGATTGCATTCGTGTGTCTTTATGACTTAATCAGTTGAAATGTTACAAATGTTTTCCTATTTCTTCAATAGTAGATTTTGAATTAGGAAAATAATAGAATATCTTTCTATCAATCTAGAAAATTATATCTTTCTATCCATCTAGAAAATGACTCAAAGATTATAAACAATAGATTTTCTTAAATAACAGGAATGATAAAGAAAATTTGAGATAATAGAATATCTGCATATAATAGAATCTCAGTATCACAACAATCAACAGACATAATTCAAATGGAAGCACTGTGGCAGTATTGCTCATTAATTCATAGGTGAAAAACAATGAAACATTCATGATGTTTATGGCCTGCGATATCCGAATACCACTGAGTAATAACTAAGAAGAGTTTTCAGATGATTAATTGATTTCATGTGAACTGATTGCATATAAATATGTAATCATTATTTATGTTTTCAGTTTTCTAATTCCAAAGGAAATCTAAGATATAGATATTGCTATGTCCACTTTTAAAAGTAACAAACTAAGTCATTCAGATTTGGTCATGTGTCCAAGATTATAGATATAATGAAAAGTCTACCTGCAAATGAATTTGAAGATTGCAAATGAAGAGGTGAAAATTTTGCATACATACTAGCTTTCTGTAGAAATGAAAATCCAAATGCTTCAGAAGTTTCAAAAGTCAGTTATAGCAAAGCCACCAGCATGTTTACTGCACTACTATTAACAATAGCCAAGCTAGGGAATCAGCTCAGATGCCCCTTCATGGACAAATGGATCAAGAAAATGTGGCACATATACAAAATGAAATTTTAATCATCCATTAAAATGATATTGTACCATTTGTAAAGAAATGGAAAGAACTAGAAAAGATGCTAAGTGAAGTCAGTCAAGTCCAGAGAGAAAACAGATCCATGTTGTAGATTACCTAGATTATTTCCACTGTGTCATCAATATTAATTTATTCAAATTGTTATTTTCACTCTGTCATCAATAATAATTTATTCAAACTGTTATTCCCTGTTCAGATATCCGAGCCAAATAATTTTTCCCCAAAATTCGAAATACATGGCCCAAATTTAAATACCACCTGCCAATGAAATTTATGAGTGACATGTGACTTGTGTGTTCTTGGAGTGAATGTTCGGCCATGTATCTGCATATGCCTAGCAACTGCTGGTTGAAAGCCTCTTTTGAAGCCCTTCTAAATATGCAACTCCCAGACACTGCTGACTGAAAAAATATCCAGACACCAAAAGCATCAGTGACCCTGTTCTGTGGTTCTCAGCTAAACTGCAAGACCCTCATTACTAGTGTCTTTCCAGCAAGTCTGAATAGCAAATCCAGTGGGAAAGAAACTGGATGGGGAGGCCAGTATTCCCCCAAAGTATAGCATAGTATAAAATACAAAACACAGTGCTTATACAAAAGAGTTGAAAAACCCCAAGAGGTATCAGGATTGTCTTTCAAGTTGTCCCTATGTCAGGACCTATGGTGCTTTTCCTAAGTTCTTCTTTGCCCACCCCCCGCCCCCCAGTGTAAAATTTGAAAAGTTAGCCATCTGTAGTTTTGTCAACAAGCTTCTAACGGAATGAATGGCAGTATTCATGAGACTGTCTTAGGTCCTTTTTCTCGACCAAATAAAGAATTGAGGCGGGAAAATTGAGAGCAGATAAACAGTTAATTTGAAAGGGAGCGTAAGTCACCAGGGAAGTTAAAACAATACTCTTGGCTATTGGCAAGGTGGTGTAAGCTCCTAACTAGGATCTTGGCTGGGAAAACTACCTTGTGTTGTGTGAGGTCTGGAGGAGGGGAGGTGGGGGGAAGAAGAGGAGGAAGTGGACAGGGAGGAAGTCGTAGAGTGATAAGCAGATTCCAGTAGCCCATAAGTAGTAGCACTCCTGGGGTCTCCTTTTTAAGTCTCTTTTGTGAGAGTCTCAGCTATTCTGAAATCTGATTGGTTCACATCCCACCTCATTTCAAGGAGAAATGGGGGCGGGGGGTGGGTGGGGGTGGAAGGTGAGACAGGGTTGGCGGCAGCTCTCTCCTGATAGTGCTGCTGTAGGATCCTAGGTGGTTGTGCTAGGTCTGCAGGAAGGGGAGTGGGTGGCCTCTCACCAGATTGTCTCTGAATCCCAGGGTCTTCAGGAAGGATAGGAGACATTATTTCCACAGGGCTGCTGCCGGTCCCTATCTGCCTAGTTTTTTGTTTCGTTAGGTTTTGTTTTTTTCCTTTTTGCCTTTTTCTCATCCCTTTGCTCATTTTAAATATGATTCCTTCTTTGGGGAAAGAGAATGATCTAAAGATGAAGAAAAAAACAGAACTGAGCTAATAATCTATTTTGTCTTTAGTGAATTACTAAATGGGTTCTACAATAATCTTTTAACAAAATGGCCCAAAGAAAGAAATATTAATATTGCTGCTGAGAAAAGTATTTTAATTTCCCCAGCATTGTTGGAACATTTGGAGAGATCATGAGCAAATATTTAGGTTAGGGAGACATCTGCCAAGGTAAAGGTCTTTCAGTGAAAAGGGCATTTGAAACTTCTGTCCAGAATATAATAGTTTTGCCAAATGAAAGTATCACAAGGGAGAGTAATACAGCAAAAGATTTATGATGAGTTTCAGGAAGATGAGGAAAAGGGCTATAGGAGAGGAAAATAAGTGTCTGAGCATCCAAATGTAAATAAAGATTTAAAATTTTGGTCCTACTTGATAGTATCCACTTTGCTAAGGATAAGTATATAGCATGAATGAATAATTTAATAGGTAGAGACGAGAGAGGCTAGAAGCTGCCAGGAGAGGTAAATTCCAAGCTTCAGCTAAATGTTCTTTCCAGACAATTCTCTTTGGAAGTATTTTCTGCCAAAAATATGCTCCCAGGCTCACCTCAGGTGATGCATTAACATTCTGAAAGCTTTTACCTAAACCAATAAATGAAACTCCCTGATTAGCTACAAGCCCTGTAGACCTGGTAACTTTACCTATTAATTAACAAAGGGACAAGTGAAAGGTAGTAAAGGGCAAAGCAGAGAAGTGCAGGGCAAGGGAGAGCTGCCATTTCTATTAAATCCTAGGATAACAACAACAAGAATGGAAACAGCTGATTTATAAGCATTCTTTTCTGGGCAATTTATTGAAATTGTTAAAATTTGTTTTTAAATAACATCATGTAGCTGATCAGTGACCTGGATATGTATGGGCTTGCCTGTGTGTATTTCACACATACACATTTGGAATGCCAACTGATAAGTATAAATATTTATAACACATTTGTAAATTCCACTTAAGAAAATGTTGTTACGGATAGTTTCACATGGAAAAATGTGATGCTAGGACTTTGAGAAGATTACCAATGTATTTCCTTATAGAAATCAGTCAGATACACATATGCTAATAAGGTGAAGAATCACCATAACCATTTCCCACTCCACTCTGAAATTAAAGTGAGCAGTGAATTTGAAAGATATAGAGGGATAGGTAGCAATGAAATACTTATTAACTGAACCAGAAACATCAGACATAGGAAATTTTTTTGTCCTTTATAAACAATGATCTGTTTGGATAGGAAGATGTCAAACTGAAACACAAAAACACCTGGAGTGGGGCTGGAAAGAAGATTGGTGGATGAAATTCTAGATGAATTTCAAAGTAACAAATCAGCCCTTGACAACAGCAGCACTGAAGAGCTTGATAATATAAATATGCACAAGTTACACTCCAGTCTGCAGAAGATGTAGAAGCCAACACTATCTAAATCTAATGTGATTTCAGAATAAACCATGTTTGCTTTCTGTATATCTCTATAGAAATATTGAATTTAAGATAGCAAATTCCATCTACTCTAATCTGATCTTTTTTTTCTCCTCTAGGGCCTGAAGTGCATGCCTTTTAAGAATGACCAAACTGACTCCCTTAGAGAACAGAAATCAAAATATGCTGGCTTCTGATTCAAATACAACTTTATGCAAATTTATCAAAATGTACACAATCATTAGAAATAATATCTGGGTAAATATTTGCTGAATAGTATACCTAAATGAAGGATAGCCAAACGTATAAAATTTGGGAATTGTTGCTAAAATTTTGAAGCATAGAAAAAGTTGTATTGGCATCATCAGAAACACAAGGCAAAACTTCAACTGGTAATCTCAATGAGTAATCTCCCCATAAACACGTTTCTGATAAACTCTGAAGATATCACAAATAATGAAAAGGTTTCTATTTAAAGGTTCCCATTTAGAAGACCAAACTCTAGAGTTTTCATGAAAAGCTGTTAAGGAAAAGAGGAATCCTGGATGGGCTGGAGGAATGGGAGCACTCTTTATGAAGCAGAACTCAAGTGTGCCTGCTGTATTTTGTTAGTAAAGTATCAAAAAAGTTGGAGTAGAGGGAAATAATTTTTACACATTAATCTTTAAGATACAAATCTAGAATTAAAATGAAATTCAATGGTGTCATCTCAGCCAAAAGGTATTTATATTTATTTATATACTAAAAGAAAGGGTATGTTATATAAGGCAACGGTAGGGGCTGTCTGGAAATTCTGAAACAGAAAATTTCAGAGATGATCATTGACTTGTTTTGCAGGGAGAGAAGCCAAGATATTACAAAGATATCAAATACATCATACACACAATCTAAGCTAAATCTCTCATCTCTGTCAGTTTCCAGCTCTAGGTCTGTCCTTCAAAGTAACTATAATAAATAATAACATCAGAAAATATGGAGATTAAGAGACTTTTTTTTTCCAGTCATAGGGCTTGCACTTTGGGCCTGGGCACTGTCTCTCAACTCTTCAGCCCAAGGCTATTGCTCTACCACTTGAGCCACAGTGCCACTTCCGGTTTTTTCTGTTTATGTAGTACTGAAGAATCAAAACCAGTGTCTCATGTATGTGAGGCAAGCACTCTACCACTGAGACACCTACCCAGACCTTAAGTGACTTTTATGAAGATAAACAATCTTATTTTGTACTTTGGGTCTAGTACTATCTGTGTGTTATAATTCAGGTATATGAACCCCATGTGTTGAAGGCTTGTGTCTTCACATAGTAGCTTTTTTGTGTGGAGAGATGACTGGAGAATGAGAATGTAATTGCTCATTGAAAATTACATAGCTAAGTTGACTGTTGGAAGGTAGACTTGGTTAGATAAAATAGATATTGAGGATAAGCCTTTGAAAGATATGCTTTGGCCCTTTTCCTTCTTGTCTTTCCCATGGGTCCCCACAAGGGGAGCTGCTTCCTCAACCTCTTCCATTATGATACTTCTGCCTTGCCCTAGGGAATGGAGGCTGGATGGATCTTCTTTTTATTTTTTTAATTGTGCAAATACCATATAGAGAGGCTACAATTACATGGGCAAGATAGTGAGTACATTTCTTATCAAGCATTGCTGCTTCCTCCTTTGTTGCCCCTTACCATCCCTTCCCCTCTCCACTTCCCCACCCCACATCCCCCCTACCACCACCTCCCCTCACTCTCCCCACCCCCCACCCCACCAAAGTTGTAAAGTTCACTTTTCCACATAACATCTTGTCTTGTACATCTCATTGTTGTAATGGGTCCACCTTTATCCCTATTTAAACGATTTGTTTTTTTCCTTCCCCTCCACAAATTATATCAACATCAAATACAGTGAAAGCAGGGCTTATACCATGGGGGAGGTACATACAAAGCAAAAAATAAATCATCTTATAAATATGTTGGAAACAATCCCATGAAAGAAAAAAATTTGAATCCTTATCTTGGGGTTCATTTCACCTAACATCAACTTATCTGACAGTTTCTGTTTGTCTCAGACATATAATATTTATTGCAAATAAGGGAAACCATGGGATCTATGTTTCTTTGGGCCTGGCTTACTTCACTTAATATAATTTTTCCAAGTCTTTCCATTTCCTAACAAATGGGACAATGTCATTCTTTCTGATGGACACATAGAATTCCATTGTGTATATATACCACATTTTCTTGATCCATTCATCTACTGAGATTTCATCTTGTTGAAGTCTATCTTTGGGCTTTATAACAGACACCATATCCTGTCAGAGTTTCTCTGAATCAAATGTTTTCTTTTTTGGGTGGGGAGCAAGTAGTATTAGGATTTAAAATCAGAGATGATGCTTGCTTGGCAAATGCTCTACTGATGAGCCATGTTTCCAAGTGCTTTATTTGCACTGGTTATTTTTGAGGGAGATTTTTGCTTCCCACATAGGTACACTCATGATCTTGATCCATCTCTTTCAGGTTTCCAGTCATCACAGGGATGACAGGCATGTACTACAGTGCACAGCTTTTTCCATTGGTATGTGGTCTTCTGGAGTTTCCTGCCTCAGTATTCTGGCACTATAGTCCTTCTAAAGTCAGTCTCCCATATAGTTAAGTAAATAGGTCACATAATAGTGTGTAGCTAGGGGATGAGAAAGGGTCTGATGAACTTTTCTGCCATCTACAGACTTAAATTAATCCTCCTTATTTTAGTTTCTCAAGTATCTAGTATTACAGGCATGAGCCACTAGTACCTAAATTGACTTACATTTCAAAGTAAAGTTCTATGGAATACTAGTTTGATGTCATATTCCAAAAATGGGATTTTTTTTGGTCCAAAAAGGTTGGGAAATGTCACATACTGAGATTTTTCTAACCTTTTCTAAGCTTTCATAGAAATACCATTTTCTATTCTTATCCATTGCAATAGAGATAACTTCATCATGCTTTTATGCAAGGATATTTCTTCAGAAACTGAACTTATCACTTAATGGAACATTTCATCCTAAGTCAATGATAAAATTTAAGATGCACCAAAAATTAAGAACATAAAATGGTGTTTTTTCTTTATGATGTTTTAATTGAAGATTTCATGATGTTTGCTGTTCAACATTACTTTCCAAATATTTGTTGTTTTTCTTTTAACTTTCTAAATCCAATTCCATATTGCAATAAAAGGTACCTTTCTGGAAGAAATATGAATAGTCTCTTCCCAATGTAAAACTGACTAATTTAATTAAAGACAGAGTTCTAACTTACACAGTATTGTGGGCCCAATGTTTGTATGCTCTCTTCACCTCCCAAGATTCATTAGTTGAAGCCTTAATGCGCACTATGACTCTATTTGGACATAGGGGTCCTAGGGAAAGGGCTAAGATGAAGTGGAATGATGAAGGTAGAATTCTGATCCCAGAGTAGTATCTTGATAAGAAGAGGTATCAGAAACAGTCCTTCTCTTATTGAATCATACCCATACAAGCACCAAAAGAAGTCTATGCACACACATAATGGCTATCTGCAAGCCAAGAGGATCCAAAACAGCTAGTACTTTTGGGTTGAACCACAAATTTCTACTTCTAGAATTGTGAGAAAATAAATTTCTGGTGTTCAAGTCATCTAGTCATGATATTTTATATTGTAGCTAATACTAATGCTAAGGGAGAGTAGTTTTGCTTGGGTCTGCATATTGTACTATGTTATAAAAGCTAAGCTGATAATGATACAATGAACTGTGAGCAATACAGGGGAATGGGATGTGATATCATATATATGATTGGCCTATGATACCCAACATATATTTGAAATTCTTCAGCATTATATTCATGGTCTAGCCTTATCTGTCTTATCTCCAATAGAGCTAGAGTCAAGAGCCCTTCTAAAGCAAATGTATCAATAAGCAGATTTCAATTTAAAATTGATATCATGCCCATCAATTCTCAATGCTAGCTGGAAATCGTTGTTGTTATGAAGATGATGTACAGAAGGGATACCACTATGTAAGTCACATAATGAGTACATTCCTTTTTTTACAATATTACTCCTGCCTTTGCTATCTCCCAGTCTTTCCCTTCATCTCCACCTACAAGTTGTATGGTTCATTTTTAACATGGTCCCTAATGAGTAACACTGATGCATTTGTTCACCCTTTGTCTCTCCATTTCTGTGCCCTCCTTACCTTACCATAGACAGATAAATGAACAAGCATGACAAAAAGAAAAAGAAAAAAAACAGCAGCAAGTAAAAAATCTTATATTTCCATTTCTTGGAGGTCATTTCAATAAATGCTATTTTATATGATCAAATGCAGATAGATATTATGCCTTTGTGTTCCTTATAGTGCTCTTACAAGCATCTTTTAATTTGTATTATTTCCTCTGCTCTCCAGCTTATGATGGCCCTTAATGATGACCTTGCTTAAGAAAAAAAGTCAAATTATACAAATATTATACAAATTATACAAATATCCATCTTCTTTCCTGTTTTTTTGAAACAAAATTCCTTCTGCCACAAAAGATCCATTATTCCTCAGGAAAACCAAAATTGACCCACTTACTGGAACAGAGAGAAGTTACTATAATGAATAAGTTACATGGGTGTTAGCTAAAAGGACAAGAGAGAACTCACATTTAATGATTACAAAAGGCAGCTTCTATAGAGCTGACGCAGAAAGGAACGGGTGTGTGGTTATCAGAACCCAAAAGAAAGCTCTGTGGAGCTGAAAAATATCTCTGGGATATGAAGACACATGCCCATTGCTGAGCTCCAACTATGCTTCTGTCTCTTAGAAGTACTTCATGCCTCTACAACATAATTCTTTTAGCCATTCACACACATTGTGGAATTTTCCATTAAACTCTTTCATTCTCATATTTTTCTCTATAGCTACTACCTCACCTCACTAACTTCTTTCATAACAATTTTTCTTAAAATCCTACTAAGAAGTCTGTTTCCACTTGAGTAACTACAACTAAAAAACAAAATCACTTCAGTACAATTTTCACACACATCCTTTAGCACAATTTCATTAAAATTGTATCATATTGTTCTTCACAATGGGAAGGATCATTCCTGATTTTGTTCTTACCTAACTAATGCAACACAAGAGTTTATTATGAACCAAATTGCTATTATCCCAAATTTTCACCTTTGTTTTCCATCAATTATATATACATAAATTCACAATTCTATAAAAATCTACAATGATTAGCTAATATCTCAGGATGTAAGATACATACAGGTTAAGGTCACACTTGATAGCATTGTCTAGATAACCATATTTTCAGAAATACTCTTAATAATTTTAAAATTTAAATTTTTGTTATCAGTTGTGAAAACAAAATCTCATTTTGAAATATAATAAAAATTATATTAAAAGAAGCTTCAGTTATATTTCTTTGTCAGTTTTTTAAATGTTTTTTATTGCGAAAATACTGTACAGAGGGGTTACAGTTACATGAGCAAGGTAATGAGTACATTTCTTATCAAGCATTGTAGCCTCCTCCTTTGTTTTTCCCTACCATCCTTTCCCTCCCACCTCCACAACTGCACTCTCCCTCTACCCCACCCTCCACCCCACCCTACCCCAACCCGCCTAAATTGTAAAATTCGTTTTTCAACAGTGTCTTCTACATCTCATTGTTGCAATGGGTCAACCTGTATCCCTATTTTTTTTTTTTTTTGGTCTGTCGTGGGGCTTGAACTCTGGGCCTGGGTGCTGTCCTTGCGCTCTTCAGCTCAAGGTGAGCTTCTACCACTTGAACTACCGTACCACTTCTGGTTTTTTAGTGGTTTAATGGAGATAAGAGTGTCATGGACTTCCTGCCCCGGCTGGCTTTGAACCACAATGCTCAGATCTCAGCCTCCTGAGTAGCAAGGGTTACAGGCATGAGTCACCAACACCTAGCTTGTATCCCTATTTAAACATTTTGTTTTTCCCTTCCCCTCCCCAATTTATACCAACATCAAATACAGTGAAAACATGGGTTACACAGTGGGGGAGGGACATACAAAGCAACAAAAAAATCACATGGTACCTTATAAGGTATTTATTAGGTATTTATAAGGTACCATGTCAGTTTCTTACTAATATCACTTAAACTTGAAGTTTTCTTCAAGAAGATCTCAGGCCAGGTAAATTATTAAAAGGAAATATCCATAAATCCCCTCAAATGCTCATCTGTAAATTTCACTGCATAGGCAACATTGGATGAAAATGAATGCATAAGTTAGTGTAGCCATGTCACTCATGGCTTTAGTTTAAAATCCTCCACTTCCCACAGGACCCTTCAGGTACTCTGACAGGTGACTGATTTAGTCAAAATGGATGACAGTACCTAATGTTTGCTTCAAAGTTGAATATTGGTTCAACTGAGAAATCTTAGTCAGCATTTGTCTATCTTTGGAGATCAGGCTATATCCTATGTCCTACATTATAATAGAACAGTAGCTTTCAGGCTGTGACTGGGAGTAGCTCCATTTTAATAAAAACAGAAATATGCTTCATTTTGAGTGCAAATGTTGAGAAGGACTTACATTTTCTTTGTGCAAGTACACAACTACCACATGTCCTGCACAAACCATAAGGTACAGGCTGATAAATAACTTATTAGAATAAAAATATTAACATATACAAGCTTACAACTTAAATTAAGAATCTATGGACATATGGGTATATCAAAACCATATTAGAAAAACCATAGGTGTATCATGAGAAAAAGGAGAGATGATTGTGTATTGATATCTCTATTTTAATTAACCACCAGCAAAGCCTTTCTTTGCATTTGTATTAACTCTCTGTTCATGCTTTGAATGCTATTACCATTTTAACCCTTTCTTAGCTTCTGACTCATTCTGAATATGAAGTTTAATGATTGAGCTGAATAATCAAGATGGGAATATAAGAAATTATGATTACCAATATCTATATTTACCACAGAATATTTAATAAGCCAAAGCCCTAACTAAGTTGGCATAGGTTGTGGATTTACATTTTTTTCTATTTTAAACTGGTTTATTTTCATATCTACATCTATTAAAATTTCCAATTTCAATCATGTTTAAAAGTTCAGATGATTATAAGTTTTCAACACTTTCTAGCAATTTGATAACTATGTACTTACAAGTTTAGTTCTTTTGTTCTTTAAATATATCCATGATATAGTTTATCTTTGATGATTCTAATATTTATATTTTTATTTTAAATCTTTTTATTAACCTTAATAGTTGAACAAAGGAATTACTATTCACCAAAGCAGTTTATAAGTAAAATGTATCTTGATCAATGTCACCCCTTTCAACATTTCATACATTCCTCCCAACCCATACCTTTCCTCAGTCTCAGTTCATTTCTTTTCTTTTGTATTTTGAAAATATTTTAATGGACTCATTTTATTTATTTTGAGAATATAGACAAGGGTAATTCTGAATTTGGGCATTCTGTTTTTTTTTGTGGGATGGTAGAGGAAAGAAAGAACCTATGCTTGGGACTATGCTGCAGCCGCCTCCTCCTCCCTCCTCCTCCCTCCTCCTCCTCTCCTCCTCCCACCCTCCTCCTTTTCCTCCCACCCTCCTCCTCCTCTTCCTCCTCCTCCTCCTCTTCCTCCTCCTCCTCCTCCTCCTCCTTCTGCAAGAGGGATATTTTCTATTATAAGTTGACTTGATTGCCTTTATGATGTTTTTGATCATTCTTTATACTTAAAAACATGTTTTGTGCAAATGTCTATCTGAATTTTTTTATCTAAAATCAGAGATTGATATATTTTATTTATTTCATAAATGTGATATACAGGTAATACATTAGAAGACATAACATAATTAGGGGAAGCTTTAATCAATTTAAAAATAATCCAAAATAGAATGCAAACAATGAATGGATCTTATTTTTGACCCAATCTGCTATTCTTCTTTCTTTTTTTTGGCGGGGGGGGGGTCTGGTCGTGGGGCCTGAACTCTGGGCCTGGGCGTTGTCCCTCAGCTCTTCAACTCAAGGCTAGCACTCTACCACCTGAACCACAGCGCCACTTCTGGCTTTTTTCTTTTTGCTTATGTGGTGCTGAGGAACCGAACCCAGGGCCTCAGGCATGCAAGGCAAGCCCTCTTCCACTGAGCCACCTTCCCAGCCCTTGCTATTCTTTTTCTAATGGAAATTGACTCCATTAATATTTAGGATTATTCTAGAGAGATGTGTCATGTTTCCTGCCATTTTCTTGATTTCCTGTATTTTTTTCCTCTTTCTGTATTTACTAAATTGATCTTCTAGTGATTTTTGTCTGATGTGCTTCTTTGATTTTGATTGTTTTCTTCAGGTTGCATTCCTCCCTTTAGAATTCTTTGTAATTCCTTTAATGTTTGTCCTATAGGGTTTTGGTTTCCCCATCCAATGTAAATGATAGTTTCGCTGGCTAGATCAGATTGGGTTGGCAGTTGTTGACACCATTCCAAGGTGTCCATGAATTGAGAGTTTGTGTGGAGAGGTCTGCAGTGATACTAATTCATGAAAAAAGAAATAAGAATGGCCAATAGACACATGACGAAATGTTCAACATCTCTGGCCAAAGAAGAAATACAAATCGAAACAACATTGAGATTCCACCTCACCCCAGTTAGAATGGCCCTTATCAAGAAAACTAATAATAATAGATGCTAGCAGGGATATGACCAAAAGGGAAGGCTATACACTGTTGGTGGAAATGTAAACTTGTTCAACCAGTCTGGAAAGCAGTAATTAGGCTCCTCATAGAGCTCCCCTATAGCCCAGCAATCCCACTCCTGGGTATTTACCCAACTGACCACCCAATCCTTTTCAAGTACCAATTTCCTAGGGTATATTTTGTTAAACTGTAATTCTTTTTCCTTTTTTAGGGATTACACTGTGGGAGTTCTTCCCTAAATATACTGTATTTCAATGAATACATTTACTTACAATTGTATACAATCCAAGGTACTTATATACTTGTAAACTAATTCTAGCATTATTCACATTTGAGAGGAAAGATGCAACCTCTGTCCATCTAGGCCTGACTTCACTTAACAGAATTTTCCAGGTCTTTCCATTTCTTGACAAATGATGCAATATAGTTCCTTATAATGCAGGAATGAAATTCCATTATTTTTATTCAATAAATTCTGATATTGTGGAAAGAAGCAAATGTGTCCTTCTATAGCTCTAATGTACTTTAATTATGCCACTCAAACCATTTGAAGAGAGAGTGTGTGTAATTCTATGCCTCCATCAGAAGGAATGACAACACCCCAAAGAAACATAGCCAGACCCAAAGAAACATTGGTCCCATGGTTTCCCTTAAGGGAAAACATCTAGGACAATCTTTTAGACAAGTGGAAAAGGTCAAAAGCTATTCACATATCACCATAAAAGATGATGTTAAGCAAAATGAACCCCAAAATAGGCCACAAGAAGTTTCATCATTGTTGCTGTTGTTTTTTAATATATATATCATGTACTATGTGATTTCATTTGTTTCTTTTGTATGTTCTTCCCCCATGTTATAACCCCTGTTTTCACTGTATTTTATTTTGGTACCCTGCATCTTGTATATACATTTTTCTAACTTGGGAAGGGCAAAGGAAATAACAAAATGCTGAAACAAAGATATTTTCACAATAAAAAGCTTATTAATTAAAAAAAAGATAAAGGTTTACCCATAGTAACAATGTGATGTATAAGACACTATGTTGAAAATGAAGTTTACGACTTCATGGGGGGAAGGGAGAAGTTGGGAGGTGGAGAGGGAAGGGATAGTAGGGGAAAACAAAGGAGGAGGTAACAAGGCTCTATAGGAAATGTACTCATTACCTTACTCATATAATTGTAACGCCTCTGTATAATATCTTTACAATAAATAAATATATATATATTATAAAAAAGAAATAATAAGATAAACAATTAGCAAGTCTGATACTGGCATCATGCCTGTAATCCTAGCTACTCAGGCACCTGAGATCTGAGTATAGTGAATTCAAAGTCAGCTGGGACAGAAAGGTCCATGACACTCTTATCTCTAATTAGTCATCCAGAAAACTGGAAGTGGCTCTGTGACTAGCCATATAACTGACAAGGGCCTCATATCTAAAATATATTTAGAACTCAAAAAGTTATATTCCTGAAACCAAGTCCTCAGGGAAACAAGTGTCCCATTAACAAGTGGGCTAAAGACTTTAAGAGAAACTTCTCTCTGAAGAAGATATTAGAATGGATAATAAATACATGAAGAAATGTTCAACTTCTCTAGCCATAAAAGAAATGCAAATAAAAAACAAAAAACATTGAGATTCCACCTCACCCAAGTTATAAAGACTGTAGTCACGAAATCTGTAACAATGCTCGATAGGAAATATATCATTACCTTACTCATGTAAGTGTAATTCCTCTGTGTACTATTTTTAAAATAAAAAACATAAAAAATAAATCTAATAACAATAGATGCTGGAGGGGATGTGGCCAAAAGGGTACTAGCCTACTGTATTGTTGGTGGGAGTGTAAACTTGCTCAACCACACTGGAAAGCAGTATGGAGGTTCTTCAAAAGATTCCACATAGAGCTCCCCTATGACCCAGCAATCCGACTTCTGGGTATTTACCAAAATGATCACAAACAAGACCATACTAAAGCTACCAGCATAACTATGTTTATTGCAGTGTTATTCACCATGTCTAAGATACGGAACCAACCCACATGCCCCTCAGTACATGAATGGATCAAGAAAATGTGATCTATCTATCTATCTATCTATCTATGAATTTTATGCTTCCATCAGAAAGAATGACACTGCCCCATTTGTAAGGAAATGGAAAGACTTGGAAAAAATCATTTTAGTAAGTAAGCCAGATCCAAAAAACATACGGTTTCCCTTATGTGCAATAATTAGTGTATGTCCAGAATATTAGGATAATCTTATTGTCAGGCCGCTGAGGGCAGAGACAGTCAACAAAAGCTATTTCTACCCCAGCAGTTCTTTGGGGGCACTGGCCTGAAACTGTTCAGGGTTGCAAAACAAGTTACATGCTAAAAGTTCCTGCTGATTAAATGTTCGCCTTTTAGCCAGGCCATATAAACCCTGCTACAACCAGATTGTGCACAACCTCTCTGACCTGGACCAGGGAGTTCACCTGGGAGTATACCCCAATAAAACTCTCCTTCTCTTTATTTACCTCTGTGTAGTAGTTTTCACCTAAAACTTTACACTTTAGCAGAATAGCTCAAAAGCTATGTACACATGACCATATAAAATGATACTAAGCGGGGGCTGGGAAGGTGGCTCAGTGGTAGAGCGCTTGCCTTGCATGCATGAGGCCCTGCGTTCGATTCCTCAGCACCACATAAGCAAAAAAGAAAAAAGCCAGAAGTGGCTCAAGTGGTAGAGCCCTAGCCTTGAGCTGAAGAGCTGAGGGACAGTGCCCAGGTCCAGAGTTCAGGCCCCATAACCGGACCCCCCCCAAAAAAAAAAGTGATGCTAAGCTAAATGATCTCCAAGACATGGACACACAAGGTTTTTCTTTGTTTTTGTTTATAATGTACTATGTGATTTTTTGTTTCTTTTATATGTTCTTCCCACTATGGTATATCCCCTGTTGTCACTGTATGTGATGGTATTGTATATACATTTATTTGAATTGGGGAAGGGAAAGGGACAAGGTGGCAAAGGACAAGGTAAAAACCAATGCAACAGAAATATGCCCAAAACAATAGTTAGAAATGATCTGTACAACTTGAGGACATTGGGGAAGAGTGAAAGAGGAGAAAAATGAAGTAAGGGGCAACAAATTTGATAAGAAATGTACTTATTACCTTACTTATGTAACTGTAACCGCTCTGTACATCACCTTGACAATAAAAACAAATAAATAAAAATAAAAGTGGTAGGGCAGTAGCCTTGAACAAAAGTTGCTCAATGACAGTACCAAGGCTTTAAGTTCAAGCTGTAGGACCAAAAAAAATGCAAGAAAATTGTCCACAGCATATTTTGTAGAAGAGGAAAAAAGCATTGACATGTAGTATCCAATGCAATTAAAATTGGACAAAATATTTTTAACAGCTCTTACTGAAGAAGATGCACAGATGGGAAATAAGCATATGAAAAGAGACTCCATGTAACATTATCAGAAATGTGCAAATTAAAACAATGAGTTATCACAACATGCCTATGAAAATGTTTAAGATCTGGCACATTGAGAACAACAATTTCTGACAAGGGTGTGGAACAACTCATTTGTTGCTGATGGAACACAAAGTGATACAGCCACTTTGGAAGACAATGTGGCAGCTTCTTAAACATTTCACTTACAATGCAGTAACAGTCATCCTATTTTTTTCCTATTTACTCAAAGACTTGAAAACTTATGTCCATACAAAAAATCCTCATGTGGAAGTTTACAGCAGTTGTACTCAGAATTGCCAAAACTTGGGAGCAACTAAAATATTGTTCAGTAGTTGAGTAGATGAATATAACTCATCTGTAAAAAAGAATACTATTCATCTCAAAAATACATGATAAAACCCTTATCATATATTTATGTACCTTAAATGCATATTATTTAGTGAAAGAAATCAATCTGAAAGACTATATATTTTATGACTCCAATAAAAATTATTCTGGGAAAAACTAAACTATGGAGACCATGACAGGAATTTTAGGGGAAGAGGAGGATCTTAAAGGATAATATTTCAATGATTGTGGTGTAACAGTATATAACATTTTCTAAGCCCACAGAATTATAACTCCAAGTAAACTCTAAGGCTGTGTGTGTGTGTGTGTGTGTGTGTGTGTGTGTGTGTGTTAGTGAGCAGTCCTGGGGCTTGAACTCAGGGCCTGGAACTGGGCCTGAGCTTCTTTTACTCAAAACTAATGTTCTACCATTTAAGCCAGAGCTCTATTTCTGAGGCTTTATGGGGTGGGGAAAGAATCGTTTATTGGAGGTAAGTGTCTTACATACTTCCTTGCCTAACCTGGCTCCGAACAGCAGTTCTCACACCTTAGGTTCCTGAATAGCTAGGATTACAGACCTGCACCAACAAGTGCCCAGCTAGCTACTAGATTAGTTTTATGTGTACGATCATTTCATGTTATTTCTACTCAACATTAAAAATTCTAAATACTTGATAGCTTTAAGGGGAAAAGCATTCATATAAACCTAAAATTGAGAAGTAAGAGCCTAAGGATTTTAATTATCTCTCCTTTTCAGTAAAGGAATCCTCTTCATTGGATACCTGTGTACAACAGTTCTCAATTCTTGTTGTAGTTGGACTTAACCATGTGCCTGAATTTGAGGCAATGGGATGTGAGCAGAAGTGTCTGTGAGCTCCAGATTGCCTTAAAGAATTTTTCTCCGATTCTTTATATCCTTCCCCCTACTTACAGGGTTAGAAATAAATGCTTGTAGCAAATGGTTGAATTTGAGAGAGTTGTTCTACTATTCTGAGACCTGGAATACCTTTTGCCCTATGAGGGGAAAATATCTAACTTAATTTGCCATATTTTACAATGCATTTATTTTAGAGCACTTTAGCTATAATTTCAAATACCACTAAATCCAAGTATGAGGTGACCACAAAAAATGGCCTATTCAACTTTATGATTTAATAAAAAAGCATAATGATATTTCTCTATTACTTTTGCATCAACTGAGAGTACTTATTTATAAAAGAGTCCTAAAGTAACTCTTTCTTTTGCAGAGAGTATTGTTTTGATTAAAAATAACAGTATCACAAATTGAGAAAAATCTTGTCTTTTTTCTGGCAAATGTATTACTTCATTATATAGTTACATTTGTAGAAACTTAGTGTAACTATCTATTTGTATTAAAAAAAACTTCAAAACCTAAGAAAAAGAATGCCTAGACAGAATTCTGTATGTAGGAAATTTTGTCATGGAAAAATAACCATATTACACATGTAATCAACAACCATGACATAAATGACCCATATGTCCCTATGGTAAACCATTCCTCACAAAAGAATCACTATTTAGGCAATGATGTTCATTTTATTTAAAATATGTTATTTGTATTTTCACACTAAATAGAAAAATGCATGAGGATGTTTTATTAAAAACCAGCCAATTCATATTTTATATGATTATATTTACAAAATTTTCTTTAAGATCAATTGAGTGCAAATTAATTTCACTTGAGTAGGGCAGGAAATAATTAAATTCCTTTTGTTCTAAAAATGTATAGCTTCATTTATTTTTTTGATCTCTGTCTGTAATGATTTGTATTCTACTCTCCCTTCTGTTAGCTGACACCTACCATAATATAATCATGTCCCTCTAGTTTTGTTCTATCTCTTTCCTTATCTCCTCTTAATTACCCCTTTTGTATCTCTAGTCAGTGGTCTCTGTGTGTCCAATACATAAAGGTACCAATTTCACAGCCCCTAAGACTTGTCAGGTTAGAGATTAATGAGCAGAGTATACCCAGAGGCTTTGGAAAGGTTAAGCATAATTACAAATGGGTATTTCATGCAATGCTGGAGATGTGCAAGCTGTTTTTCAAAAAAGGCAAGAAATAAGCTAATGAAACTTATGGGATTCGTATAAACTATTGTATCATAAAAAGCTTTCTTTAAAATATAAAATTAACATGGTAACCAAAAATATTTTAAATTACAGTATGGTTTCATTTACAATTGTAAAACACACACACACACAATAACATGGTAGAAATTAGGTACAATCAGAAGCCAGAAATATCATTAAAAATTTATCATTGTTTTTGTTATGAAAAGAATGTTTTCCTATTAGATAAAAAGTTAGTTTGAAATTATTTTAGCTTTTTTGTTTTTATTTAATTATCTTTAAGTAGTTCACAAAGGAGTTGCTGTTAACAAAGCAGTTTATGAATACAAAGTGTCTTGATCAATGTCACCTCTTTCAACCATCACCAATTCCCCCACCCACACTTTCTCTCACTTCTTAATTTTGTAGGGTGTACATTCAATTCTTGACTGTATTCCCCCCATTTCTTTTTTTCTACCTCTCTCCTCTTAACCCCACTCCTTTCAAGTACTTGTTCCCTAGTATTTATTCTGTTGAACTTTGCCATTGCCTTTTTAAAGTGATTATATGGTTTGATTTCTCCCCTAGATTTACCATATTTCAGGTATTACATTTATATGTGTGTGTATATATATATATATATATATATATATATATATACACACACACACACACACACATACCACCCAACACATTTACTAATATATTTATACATGAATTCTTGTTTCCACATATAAGACAAAACCTGCTTCATTTGTTGCTCTGGGCCAACTTACAACCTGAGCATTTGTTTTTAGAAAAATTAAATATCATTCAGAGAAGGAACACAGTACTTCCCCATTGAGTTTATAGTTCAACATGAAAAGAGCTACTTTCCAAAGAAAAACAACTTTGAGCTGCTGTAGAAGTTCAGTTAAACAATTATTGTAAACTATAAGACGAACATCTGGCCATCCCAACACCATGGGGATGGTATTAGGATTATAGTAATTAAAAGAAATCCAGCTAGTGTTTTACTAATTACAACGCGTTACCAGGGTTAAAACATCCATGTTCAAAGTCAGAGAGCTGTTGACCTAATTGGAGGTGGTTTGCCTCACAATGTGTCAGAATAAGGAATATGTTCGAATTAACTTTGCTGCAAAGAAGAGAAAGAGAATATTGATCTTTAATGTTGCAGTGTGAAGTGAGTTATTCTGTAGTAAAAAGATTAGCTGTTCATAGTTAATTTGTTTTCTGAAAGATTATTATTCAGGTCTTTACTAAGTGAAAGAGGCTCCTTACTACTTGTCCATAGGATTCCTTCATTAGCTCCATTTGATCATTTTGCAATTGTTATTTCTCACACTACCATGGGATTTTATCTATTTACTCAATAATTTCAATCAACCTAGGGACATTTTCATCTACTTTAATAGGAAAACACATACACACACACTCAATTACTCCACATAAAACTCATTTTCTCATTTTACTTAATTCCTATAGCAAAATTCTTTAAGGCATGTTGATTTTTCCCTTTCTGTAACACTATGCTCCTTGAGAACACACTTTTGAATTCACTACAATAAATCTTTCCTGTCACTTGAACTAACTAAATATCTATTGTCAAGGTTGCCAAACATCTTTTGTCTCTTATACTCAACCCCAGTCATCTTCTACTTGGCCTATCATAAAATTCGTTTTAAACAAATTGGTGTACATGGTATCTACAAATAATTATTTATCACCTATCTTCCTAGTGGCTCCATTTCACTCTCCATGCTTACGTTTTGTCTTCTTCCTAAGTGCATAATGCTGTTTCAAATCCTATATTTTAAACATATTTTCCCCTCAATCACAACTCTCCCTTTCATGAATTAATTCAGTTTCTTGAATGTATTTATCATTTCTGTGCAGTGATTGATAAATGGCCAAGGCTTTACTGTTTATCCAATTTCCATGGTCTGCTTCTTATGACCAAGACCCCTGGGAATTAGATGAGGGCTTTGTGTTGGTCATCACTCAGTCTCTTTTAAGCTAAATGGCTGGCAAACTGGTTTGAGAATCTCTAGCTTTTTCTTTGATAGGTGGTGATAGCAAAGGGCTCATATTGACATAACATACTTAGTTGCCAACATGTGTAGCTATTGGAGAGTTTAGAACATTTAGCAAGCATGACCAAGTGGAAGGAAATTAGTTGATTGGAGTCATGCCCTTAGATCCTTCTTTTTCACTCTGTACTCCAAGTCTCCCAACCCACTTTTCTACGAGTTCCCTTCTACATGGATTATGTTACCACAAGCAAAAGACAAGACCATGTAGCAATAATTGGATTGACAAGCTAAAAGAAATATTTAACCCCTTTCAGGTTACTCATCTTAGTTGTTTGTTAAGGCAACTGAAATCTGATTCCCACAAATGGAAACCCAATGTGGGCATTGCTATTGTCACTTGGAATAGTTTATAGCCCCTGGAACCTGTCAATCACAGTTTTTTTTTCCCATTCATCCTAAGTCCATCTCAACACAGCAGCTGCTAACAATACAAGGATACTGGTAGAAAAAACTTTCCAAATGTAAATAGAGCCAGGCACCAGTCACTAGACTTCAAATCAGAAGATGGTTGGACATAGAAGATGAAACCAACTGTATTCACTTTTCACCAGCCATATGAGTTAGGGAACGGAATTCAAGGCTACAACAGGACTCTTAGGACTCTGCTTGAACCTTTGGAAGATAAATGGCATCCAAAAGAGAAATACAACATATGAAGCAAATGGTAGGAGGATTTGATGAGGGCTAGATGAATTTAGGAACCAGCAAGGCAAATAAAAGTCTATACCTTATGGCGTGAGAACATTTGAATGGTTTGGAAAAGAGCAAAGTCCTTTGAGATAGAAGTGAAAATGAAATCAAATGTATAAATTAGTAGAATAACAAGGAACAAAATCTGGAAAAAAATTTTTCTCACAAGAAAGAGGAGTAAGCATGGTTGCCTAGTCTCTTTTTATTCTCCCAGTATGTGAAAACTTTGCTTTCTCATCAGTATATTTGGAAGTGACTGGAAAGAGTACTTTTTTAAAGCGCACACACACAAAAAAACAAGTCAGTGAGACACTAAAGAGCCAGTGTATGCCAAAAGGATAAAAAGAATGTAAACACAAGGAAGACTCACTCAAAAGTCCAGCCTACCTGTCTCCAGACATCAATGAGGGGTTGATTTGTGGCATTTGTTTTCGTATGTACAATGTCTGCCAAGTTATCCTTTCATACAATATTCTGCAGTGTCCAAATAAAGCAATCATTGTGTAGGATTCAAGGACATTTTTCTGAGTAGAGTGGTTCTTTGGTCCTACTGCTGTATTTAATCCTCAGTGTATGAGAAACCTATAGTCATCTCCAGCCACTCTAGAATAGAATCTAACATTACTGACACTATAGACAAAGTCATTATTCTCAGTGACTAGGGCCATTTAGCCCTCAATTTACAGAAGAAAGAGAGCTTCACCATATCCCCATGAGGCTCTCAAAACAAGTGATTATTCACTGGAGGTGCCCAAGTAGTTTCACCCTCACTGTGGCCATTGCCACATCATTTTGTTCCATTAAGCCTCAGAAAAGGCTTATGTGCTACCATACTTTCAAACTGAGTTTTCACTCGCTATACCAGCTGGTTTATCAGGTCATGAAATAAAAGAACAGAAGTATATAGGTCCTGTAATTGAGACACACCAGCCAGCTAAGGCATGTTGTCTTATGTTGATGCTGCAATGACAGTGTACTACACATTTTTACCTTATAATTTTTAGTTGAGAAAGGCAGTGATGAAAATCAGCCTGCAACCACAAGTGATTGTGGTTGTGCCTGTTTTCAAACATGGGTGATCAGTCTTCCAAAGAATTAGAATAACAGAAGAAAAGTAAGTTCTCCTGATTCTGATCATCCCTATGGGAACTAAAAGATAACTGGTCTCTTCAGGGTACAAAGTGAATAAATGGATTGAATGCTATTTGCTGAAGCAAGGTCACCATGGCTAAATAGCAATTTAGGATGCAAAACAGTCAACCAAGATATTTGGTCCTTGGTTGTCTGTAAATTAAAGTATTAAATTTGTAAGATACTGCTTTTAATTCAGTTTTAATATAATTGTGTTTACTTAATCAGAGTTGTTGGACATTGCAATTTCTGAGTTCTAATCTGTTTTTTTTTTAAAGGCAGAGCAGGCATTGATTGTCCTCATTAAAGTTTGAACAGGGCTTATAGCAGCAGCACAGTAGAGCCGAACATGAGCTTGAGAAAGACAAAAGACAGAAAATAATGGAACCAGACATGGAACAGGAAAGAAGTAGGAAATGTCACACCTGTCCTAAGTCATCCTTATATTGTATGATGATTTATAACTTTACTCTACAAAGCCAGCAAGCCCATGGTAAGATGACACAGGGAAAAAAATTGCTGACAGCTAAATCAATTTATCCCAAACATTCCAAAGGCAGAATTAGAGAAGCCAGTGGTTCCTAGGATTGGCAAGAAGGAGATATACTGAGACACAAGGATAGTTAACACTCTACAAACCTTAATAAAGCTAGAGGGTGAAAAACACTAGAAAGAACCTAAGGTCTGTAGAACATATTTTAATTTGGATGCTATCCTTCTTCAGCTTTCTTTCAAAATACTCTTAAGAACAAACTACCACATTGACCTGGTTATCTGATTTTATTCACCTTAAATGAACTTAGGCTAAATTATTAGGCAAAACAATGACTGCTATGACCTACATTGCTATACGATTAGACGTATGATTAGTCAACAGTCCAGGAACGAATGGAATATTATAGATTATAATAACTTTAGAGTTTCAAGGCCAGTTAATGGCCTTTGGAAAGAAATACTACTCAAGCTTCGAATTCCAGCTGAACTCTGCATGCTATAAGAGCAGGAGAACTTAGACCAGATGAGTCCCTTTCACAAGCACATGGCATGCTGTGTGGATCCGGCTGTGGAAGCAGTTTGCCAATCTTATCTTCAGAAACACATAGTCGGTGTTCAGCCAATAATGAAAGTCAAAATAATACTTAGCTCCCCTTTGGGTGATTCAAAGGGCTCTGGCCAGAAAATAGGCATAATAACCTTTCTGGTATGTTTCTCATTAACTGTCCTTCAAACTGAGAGAAGTATTTTCAGAAGATTGTTTGCTAGTGCTGAAAGATCAGGGAGCAGTGAACAGCATGAAAACTATGGACTGGACAAAATCATTATGAGTGATATACTGAGCACATGAAAAATAACAGATCAGCATTGGCCTGGGATCTGCAAAAAAGCCTCTGTGTATGTATTATTGCATTACACATGAAAACCATAACACTTTTCTATGTGCAAAATCAAGACTTACACAAAATGTGTTAAATATATTTCCTCCTTTCCCTTTATCCAATCAAATTGCCTTGCCTAACTAAAAGCCAAAGGGAAAAAAAGTCCTTATGTCCATGATCAGAGAAATAAGGATGAGAAAGGGACAATTCTTATGTGACAAAGGCATTGGAAGAAGAGCCACCTAGAGAAGAAGGCAAACCCAGACCTCACTTTCTCTTGAATTCATATTCTTTGCTCCTTCTTGATAAATCAAAATATTGGTAAAGAGATACATGTAGCAAAATATCCCATGAAAGAGAGGAGAGGAATTAGATAATGAATTAAAACTGGGTTGTAGAAACTAAGGGTGAGAAGGAAAAATAACAAAATTCTAGCAAAAGGAGCTTAGCAGAGAGTGACCAGCATCTGAAGGTCTTGGGGGACAGAAGTAGGACAATGGCTTAAGAGTGTCATGTGAGAAAGTGCTTTTGCCTCAACTCTCACTGCAAGGGTAATTTAAAACAAAAGCTGTTAATGATGATAAAATATTTCTGAGCATATATTTCACAGACTCCTCTATAGTTTCTTTGTTCCAGAAAATTCTTAAAGAGTAAATTTCCAGATTAATCTTACTTCTTTATTCCTGAGTTTTGGTGTATTTTATGGGTTTGTGTTTTACTGTGATCATTTTTTTATTTCATTTTGAGAATTTTACAGGTATAAATTCATAGTAAGTTGTAAAAATATATCAGGATTGGTGCTGTGTAGAGTATTAAAACAAAGAAAAATAAAATGAATATGCATAGCTAGTATATGTGTATTATATGTATACTATACATAATTAATAAATGAAATTTGTCTCCATATTAATTATGCACAGATATTTATATCCACTATAAATACAATCTAACACAGGAAGAGGGTAGATAAATGACTCATTAAAAGAAATAGTATCATGAGTCAGGGATTGTTTAAGGTTGGCAACTGCCTTCCCTTGAATCTGTCTTTGCAAGAGTATGCAATCTAAATGTACCTAATAGGGAGAAAGAGTATGAATAGTGTTTGCAATGATTCAGAGTCTTTGAAAATCATATGAGCCACAAAAATGTAAATACTTCCAAATCAAAAGCACATAAAGGGATATTAAGACAACAGCTTTTCTGGTGTCAATGAAATAAAGCTGCAGGCTGCTGAAAATGTCACTGATTTTTGTATACAGTTATTGGGATAAAGCAATTCATTTGTTGTAGAAATTAGATACAGAAGACTGTGCTTTAGCCAGAGCAAATAGGAAAAGGAACAATGCATAGAGAAAAAAAATAAAACAATGCACAAAATGACCTGCATTCTGGGCATTTACTCACTGCATCTTATAACTTCCTGGTGATATGCTCAGTAGTTAGGTTATTTGTCCTAAGTCATGCACTCAGTCTGTGGCAGTCAGCATTCAAACCCTAGCTACCTGTCTTTAGAGTTCCGTTTCACCATAAAAATTCCTACAGAAACCCCTAGAACTGGTGAATGGCAGTCTGGAGATACAGAGCCTTCTTCCTTTTGTAAGACATTTTATAAACATAAATGCTCATAAAAAACAATGTTGAAGATGCTATGAGTGACATATACATCTAATCTTGTTGCTGTAGCTAAATATGATTTCATTAAATGCCTTAGGTTTTACAAATAAGAATCACTGGGTCTTTAGATCAACATCCTGACTCTTACAGTAGATCCTTACCTCCCATAGTGCTCTGCAAACCTATTCTCAAGCCATTCAGAAATAGTCTTGGGGCCTCTGCTATGTCCTGATGAAATGCTTTCTTCTGACAGAAATTGTTCCATAGCCTTTCCTGACACTTTTTGACCCATCAAAAAGAAATCCTTCAAAATTAATTTGAACATCTTTTTCCGGTCTTGTCTGACAAATACAAGTCTAAGACAGACATCTATACCTTCTTTTCTCAAAATCTCATGCAACATCATTTTCACTTTGTTTTTCTCCACCACACTAAAATTTAAGATCCCTTCTGGAGGATCTATATCTGATATGCATTTTTTGCTCAATGTCAAGCTTGGTTACAGAAGCCACTCAGAGAAAGGTATTTGTGCTAATAGCTAAATGACAGATTTTAAATGCATAACATATAGAAATAGATATAGAATAGATATCATCAAATTTAAAATAGAAAATCATAAATCAAATAAAGTAGCAATATTTGATTTCTTCCTTATCTTCCTTTGTTTTCTTTGATAGTACAGGAAAAGGAATTTTGCCTTGTTCTTAAACCCATGTTTCTAACTTACAAAAGATTTAAAGTGACTAGGAAGAGGTGACTATGCCTTACAATGTCTCCTTTGTTTTATTGAAACAAAAAATATTCCAACAAAAATGTCAATATATAGCTAAGGGATTCATTACAAAGGAGAAATAATCAAATCAGGAGGTGGTAAGCACAGTAAAAATGCATGCATGCTATATTGTATTATAGAGCAACAGGGAATGAGGGTCCACAAATGTTTCCTAGTGACCAAAGCAATGTCCATGTCCATGACCAAATTCACAGGGACAATAATATAAAATCAAATCAGTTTTGCAGAAGAAGTAGAGCTGTTCTTGATTGGTAGACCCGAGGGAAATTTCTTCCTTGGTTTTCCATAAAGAGAACTCCGTGTGGTAAACAGTTCAATGTTTTCCTCAGACTCTTTACACTGCCAGTAATGAATTTCACATAGCTCTTTCAAATAACGCCTTTCAATGTAGGTTAGTGACCTAGTACTGAAGGACAGATCAGAAAAGTAAACCTAAGAAGCATCAAAATGATACTGGCCCACAGAGTAGATAGAAATGTGAATGATCTGAAGGTAATAGCACACCCACAGATTTATGCTATATAGATGTCAGGAAATACTCATAAATGTTATACCTCAAAGGTTTTTTGTTAACAAACCACCAGTAGGCAGTTGAAGTCTTTACTATTTTATAAGAACTTAGAAAACTAACTTCCACACTTCTGATTAAAGCAATCATTATCCATTATTAACTAGTTGAAAATGATGAATAAAATACCAAGTCTAATAAAGGTGTTTTCTTCAATGTATATTGAAAAACCTTAAAGAAGTACTCTTAGTGAGATTTTTTTCAATATAATTTTAAATTATATTTAATTTAATTCCGTTTTAACTCAATTTTAATTTTTTTAATTAGGCTTGACTTCTTACCAGCTGATAAACAATTGCCAATTTTTACAAAAAAATAAGTATTCTGAAACAAAGTATCATCAAGGTTCTCTCATTCTGAAAGTTTGTTTCAATGAGTATTAGTGAGAAACAGCAACCACCTTCATGGCAATTTCATTCTCACATTCACAGAAGAGGCAAGGTATGGAAACAAGTTGTGTTAGTCAGTACATGCATTAATACGCATTAAGCATTTGAACTCAAATATTTGAACTCAAAGTACTTGAGTTCAAATACTTCATGCATATACTGACTAACACAACATACACAAAAAGGACTCTTACTCATTTTCTAAGGAGAAGGAAACTTATCCATATATGATAAATGAGCTTAGGAGATATTAGAACTTAGATAATCAGGAACAGAAATAATAACACTACATGAGGTAACATAAATGAAGACTCTAAAAGAGGCCAGTTGAGACAAATAGAGTAAAATGGTGGTTAGAAGGGTGAGGAAAGAGATTAGTAAAAATAAAAAGATATTGTTCAAAGGCCACACATCTTAAAGAATGAGAAGTGAATACATTGGAGAGATCTGAAATATAGGATAGGGTGACAATTAAAATAACTGTATTGTAGATTTGATATTTGCCAGGAGTAAATCATAAGTGTTCTGACTACACTCATAGATACACACACAAAAGTCAAGCATATGAAGAAATGAAATGTTCATTAGTTTATAATAGTCAATTCACTGAGTCCATGTCTGATAATATATCACATTGTACAATTTATATACATATGAAGTCTAACAGCTTACTTTTAAAAGGGGAAAACTCATGCTTAGTTCTAAATCTATCAAAAGTTCTACCAAATGAAGGAGAAAGTAGAGACTGTAAAGAAACAAGAACATTCATAGATTGCTGGTAAGAATTTAAAACTACATGTTTGGAAATGATTTGGCAATTTCTTAACATTTTAAACATATCTTAGGAGCTTCTGGTACCATTTTTATGTATTATCCAAATATCCTTTTGCATTTAGAGTGTTCACATGAATTTTCAAAGCAGTAATATTCATACTAACGATTACCTTAAATATCACTATGTGGAGAATGGTAACTATAAAATAGCAGTCTAAGAAATATTTTTGCCTGAATATATGTCTAATAATATTACAAAGTATACTTGGTAAAGTTTTCAAAATACAAATTTCTCAAATGTCATCCAACTGGTAAATACTTTTAGGTGATATGTTCATATAATGGGATATGATTGATTAATAATAGCAAGTAGTTAAGTAATAGTACTCAAAGAATACACCTATGAAGCATGATGGTAAGCGAATGAAGATATGACTAAAGGTCATATATTATATGATTAAATTTACATGTGCCTGTAGGTTAAAAAGAAAACTATTCTTATAGCTGTCACTACTGCTCAGGGTAAAGGACAGAGGAGTTGTTATTTATAAATGAAGTATATTTGTGTATAAAGTAGCCAACTCTAGAACTGACCAAAACTTTCAAAATAGCTACAAAAACAAAATACCTGCCTTCTTCCTCTCTTCAGAACAATACACACACACACACACACACACACAAACACACACACACACACACATGATATATGTATTGTTTCTGGATCCTAAAATGTCTTGAAGTATATTCATAGCAGCATGGAGTTAGTGATCACAGTTTTGAGGATGTGATAATGGAAAAATGACAAAATTTTCAGATATAAAATAAAATTTATTTGAAATTGAAATACTGTCTTAATTCTATCAAATACATCAATTTCAGAAACAAATGAAGATCTCAATTGAAGTAAAAAGATTTGAGGACGTAAGATATGTGTCTTTATAACATAGTCTTCATTTAAATTGCAAAATGATGCTTTTATTTTATAAAATGAAATCTGTTTTCTAGCTGATTGCATTTCTCGAATACACTTCCTTCATTTTTAGATGATGGATATTTTCCTTATATTCTTCAAAATAGGGAAATGGAGACTCCTATACAAATTTGCAGAAAGTCAATGCTTAAAATACAGGAGAGACAGAGATAGGTGAGCTCTGTGTCTCTGGTGTCTATACATACCTGTGTCAGTGGGAATATGTTTATTCATTTGGTTTCTTACTCTAGTGGCCATAACCACCAAACATGCTTGCTAGTATCCATGGCTCACACTCACTCGACCAATGACTTGCAGTAGACAGGAAGAAAAGGCTCAGCATAGTTCTAAACATTCTTAACAATTCACAAGGGACACACATTAATCAGGTTTGAATCTTTGCATAAACTACAGTTCCAGTATGGTTTCTTAAATTATATTTCAAACTGCTTTATAAAAAATTAATTAAAATATGGTACCAATGGAATAAATTTATGCAGGCAAACTGCTATCCAGTCATGAATTAGTCACAAGTATGTCAATTAACTGGTAGTGATTTTCAGAAAAGAATAAATAATAAACAAAAGCAAAGAGCATGGTAAGAAAAATGTGGAATATTATTAATCAATTAAAATAATCCATTCTTAAGCATATAACTGCTAAATTGTTTTGCTTTAATACAAAGCATTACAAATGTTCCACATTTAGAAAAGACTTTTCCAAGTAAAAACAAATTCTATATGTATCACCAGTAGTAGATAATCAGATATCACTTAGATATTACTAGAAGATATGTAAGTAGATTAATTTGGTTTTACTAATATTTTAAATGCTTTAAATTATGTATCAGAGATTTATAATAAATTGCATGTAAAGTTTATAATTTGATAACATTTAAATCATGTATCCTGTTTACCTAAATGTGAGTATTCTTTTAGCAACACATTCCCATGTGATGATTTAGTTACAGCATTAACTACACACAATAGCAAGTAATTTTTCCTGGAATCTTTCACTATTCAATAGTCATAAACTTAAGTAGTTGGTACACTGTCATTTTTTTGATATTGGCATGTTTAAACTTGTTTGATCAGTGTTAAATATGAGTAAAACAATATAATATTACTTTTGTTCCTAGATTTGTGCATGAATGGGTATGAATGCCAGTCTTAAGGCTTGAATTGAGGGCATAGGCACTGAGCTTTTGTGCTGAAGGCTAGCCCTTTATCACTCGAGTGACAGCTCCACTTTCAGCCATATGGTGATTAATTGGACACAAGAATCTTACAGACTTTCCTACCCAGGCTGGCTTTAAACTATAATCATTAGATCTCAGCCTCCTGAGTGCTACGTTTGCAAGCTTGAGCCACCAGTGCCCAGTTTTCACTAACAGATATTTAAAAGCTTGAAAAGCATATTTTGTTCAGCATTTATGATTCAGTTATTTATACAGAAAAGTACTCCATGCAAGCATAGCCCCTCTTATGTGATGATTTCTTTCTAAATTTGAAAATCTTAATATTAGTAATGATAGTTTCCAAATAATAAATTAATGATAAAATTGCACATATTGTAATGCTAGTAATCGAACTCCATTTGTGAGAAACAAATTATATGAACTAACTAAAGAAATGAACCCATTTCTACTTGACTTTAAAATAACAGAGTATAGTTAGAGTGTAGCTTTTAAAATTAAAAAAAATTAGAACACAGTTTCTATAATTGAAAAGTCATAGATAAGTATATAATATTCTTATTTATTACATTTCAGGTCCTTATTTGTTTGGCATTTCTTTACACAAAAGCAAGCAAACCAAAGAGCTAAATTTTCCAATTCCTTCAAATCCCCCAAATAATTTCAGTTTTTCTAGTTATTTTCATATATATATATATACTTTTGCAATACTTATTTAAACTGGAGTGGAAATCGGCTGCAATCTAAATGTCTATTTGATAAATATTTGCTTGGGAAAAGAAAAAAATTAGCTAATGGTTAATATTTTGGGTAAATCATTACATAAATCAATAACCACTGCCATGTTTATTATTTGAAGATAAATACTTGCAACTATTTTATTACATTATAACAAAAATAGGAATTTGTAGAAACTGAGGAAGGACACAAGATTCCTAAAAGAATATGATTTAATGATGATTTTTGGTTGTGAAATGAACTGAAAACTAGATAGTTATGAATAAAATTCTTTTAATTCTTTTTGTTGTTGTTGTTGTTGTTGTTCATGGGGCTTGAACTCTAGGCCTGGGTGCTGTCCCTCAGCTCTTCAGCTCAAGGCTACTGCTCTACCACTTGAGCCACAGCACCACTTCCAGTTTTTTGGTGGTTGATTAGAGATAAAGAATTTCCTGGACTTTCCTGCCAGAGCTGGCTTTGAACTGTGATCCTCAGATCTCAGCCTCCTGAGTAGCTTGGATTACAGGCGAGAGCCACCAGCACCCAGCTTAATTGTTCTTCTAATGCTTCATTTCATACTCTTCTTAAAATTTCCTCTCATCTTGAGCCATGTATCAAATTTGTTAAATGTTTATGTGCAGATACTACCATATCCTTATAACCTTAACTCATTCCCGGCAATCTTCAGGTAGCAGCTACTAAGTCTGTTTTATACAGGACCCAAAAAAGGACAAACAACTCTACCTGCTATAATTTTGGTATACTAAGGGAGCTAATGTTCGATTCATAAATATATTTGCACATGTTTGTAAGTATTGTATAGGCATTAAGTATTTGACTCCTTGCTACAACCTAATTTATCAGATTCTGATTTCACTAGGAAACTACCATGCCATGCACACACAATCTCATCATTAAACCTTCCCAGATAACTTCTAACATATTTGTAATTGCAGTGAAACAAGAAAATAAACACAATCCTATTTATTTCTTAGAATGTCCTTCTTCCCAATTACTGCAAACAATATGATCTAAAGGTAGACAGAAATAATTTATAATTACAAGTTGTGCTTGTCTTTCCAATTAAAGCCAAAGAAAGGAAAGCCAAGGAAATCCTTGAAGCTCTTTTTCCACAATTTTTACTTTTCCTTTCCTTCCCAGATGCTTCATGATGGAATTATGCAGATTGTTACCAAAATACAAGGTACAGAAGGTTAGGAAGTAAAACTATAAAGATCCTAGAACTTCTTTTCCTCCTGCTAATTCCTACCAAAAAATTGTAATTTCTTCAGGAAACTTTCATAATAACTAAAATCAGACAAATTTGAATATTAATATAGATGGATAAATAAATAGTTGTATACCTCTTTCCTGAGATCATTAAAAGTATTTTTTGTTAAGGAAAGGAAACTTAGGGAGCAATGGAGTCTCTTCTTGATTTCCTTTACAAATTTTATAGTGAACAGAAAAACAATGAACTATTTCCTGTGTTTCTAAGTCACCATATTTTTTTTCTCAATTGTCGAGGAAATTAAACCTTAAACCACACTTTTGGACAAGAGTCCTCATTCCCAGCTCGAGGTAGTCAGAGCCCTTCCCAACAACCAAACAACTGTATAGATTGGATCATCATGAACATGTCATTCTTTTCTAACCAGACAGGTCAAGTCTAGGACTTCTGTTTGGCATATGAGGACAGTTAGGTTGTTCACCAAAGCTGCCAGATATATTCAGATTTGAGAAATGTTGTTATTCTTTCTAGTGTTAATTTAAAATAAACCCAACATGCTGCCTTTTCTTTCTTTCTTTTTTTTTTTTTTTGGGTCCGGTCATGGGGCCTGAACTCTGGGCCTGAGCGCTGTCCCTCAGCTCTTCAGCTCAAGGCTAGCGCTCTACCACTTGAGCCACAGCGCCACTTCCGGCTTTTTTCTTTTTGTTTATGTGGTGCTGAGGAATCGAACCCAGGGCCTCAGGCATGCAAGGCAAGCGCTCTACCACTGAGCCAACTTCCCAGTCCCTGCCTTTTATTTCTTTTACTTATACATTTATAAGTGCCTGTACTGGATTTGGGATTCAGGGTTTTGTGCTTTTACTTCACTTTTTCGTTCAAGGTTGGTGCTCCTCTACTTGAGTTACAGCTCCACTCCTAACTTTTTACTGCCTCAGTAAGGATAAAGAGTCTTGCATTTCTCTGCCTGGGCTGGCTTTGAATTGTGATCCTCAGTCTCAGTGTCTTGAATAATTTTGTTGACAGGCATGAGCACTGGGTACCCAGGTTAACATGCTGTCTTTAGTTGGGTGACTTTAGCTCCATTGCTTTTGACTTGTGCCAATATCATTCAAATAATAAACTATGGAGGATTTTTACCTGAAATTTGTTGACAATATTCATTCTCTAAGTTAATGATACTGGCATGAGGCAAAATTATACTCAATATATGTCTGCCAGAATCTCAAATTGTGAGATATATTTGAGAAATTTAAACAACCATATAAAATAATAATTAATGACAGTAAGTAATGTCATACCTTAAGTGGTTAAACATTTATGCTTATAATATACTCGCACTAATAATCTAAAGCACACCTGCTGTGAAACTTGAACACATATGCATATTAAAACTTTATTTAAACTTGTAGCACCAGTAATATTTTTTCATTTAATAGACAAATTAAATAATAAAAATGTACTGATTCTTCTAATAGAGACAAACTGAAATGAAATATGCAGTTATGAACATGGATATAAACAAGATATTATGATTTCCACATAATCATCTTTTTATACTAGAGACTTCTAATTCTTCTGTCATTTTCAATTTTCAAGTCCTAGTGTTCCCCATCAAGTGACAGAGTCATTTACATTCATAGCAGCTGAGATATTTTTTTCTGCACACATGGCCTTATGCCTGAGCTTCTATTATTTCTGTTCGAGAAGAATGCAATAAATATGTCTAGAGACAAGGGACAAAGTTAATAAAAGGCTGTCCTTTCCTTTGCCTAAGACCCTGGTTTAAAATGAGCTATTTTCCCTGAACACCATATATTAATTGGATGGCTCAGCTTCAGTCACAGACAAAAGCAGTCTAGATCATGATTATTTGCAGTATAATTCTTGATATGATGAGCAGTCACAGAGCATAGATATTAAAAAGTAAACTTCTTCCATTACAGAGAGATCTTAAAATACAACCTTTTGGTAGGTCAATTAAAAAACTGTCAGTAATGTCATGAATGCTGTCTATGTCCCTCCTAAAGATTTACACACATTTTCTAAATCTGAAGTTTGGAAAAAAATATTTTAGTTCTAATTGACTCAGTTGATAAAAGAGTATGTGTGTGTGTGTGTGTGTGTGTGTGTGTGTGTGTGTGTGTGTGTGTTATGATTGTCTAATATTTCTTAGAAGACTTCCATTATGTTTGCCTCCAGGTATTCTCTTCATAGAGGGAAATAAGAGTTTGAATGGATTCTCTGGAGATTTTTGCTCATTTTAATAAGGACAAAGCAGTGAAATTTAGAATTTTTTGTGCAGTTTGCCAAGTATGAACATGTATCTGTTTTCATATTATGGAAGAGTGCAGTTTTTCATATTACAGAAGATGGCATTCATGTGTCTTTTTTTTTTTTTGCTTAAATTACTGGCCACGGAAATTCGGTTCAGAATCTAAATTAGATGTAAGTCTTTGATCCTAAATAGTTTCTGAAATGGAAACTACATTCCAGATAGAAAGCAGGATTGAAAATGGCTAAGCTGTCATATGTTCTGATCCACTCCAGTGTACAGACAGTCATTTTAATCTCCTAATGATTAGTTTACTTTCCAGGAAACGGATAGCCAGGTAACCAGATGCAGCAACATTCTTCCTCATGGGAAAATATAATCTTATTATTCAACGTGCATATGTGGAAATGGAATCTGATCATCTTGAGAGAATGGTCCAGGTTTGGAGAGTAGGTGGTGGTGGGAAATTGATGGATGAAGTGGCATCGATCAAGATATATTGTAATCACAATTGAATTGAAATTGAATTGGAACTCCAAAAACAAAAAGGTAATAATAATAATATCCCCCATATTTTCCTTTTTACTCTTCATGTTTGAAAATAACAATATCAGCTGGAAAAGAGTTTGTTCTTCAGGAAGAATTCTTCAATGTCTCAAGAGACCTTTAATTGGAGAAATTAAGACCTTTAATTGGAGAAATTGGAGAAATGCTTATGTCTACTGGCCAGAGATGCTACTAAACATACTGCAATACTTAAAATAATTCCGTAATTATTGACCCCAATTCTTATCAATAATAAGGATTGGAAACCTTGACAGAGATGAACAAAAGAAGATGTAACCAATTTAAAATATTTTATATTTCTAAACTCTATTCTCTGCCCCCAAATAATTGTGTTATTTACCTTTTCCCCAAATTTCATAAAATCCCTGGATATAGATATTCTCACATGCTTTCAGTTAATTATTTAATACCTTCTTCAAAAAAGACAAGATTTCTAAATTCCTGCACAGCCAAATATTAAAATATTTTGTTTGCTATGGATGAGGAAAGCAGAAGATGATATTCAGAAACCAGGTTGAAACAAGGAAGCAAACAGATCATTTTGAGAAGAATGTATCCTTTGATCATTGCATAATGTCCTGAACTTTATATTAAAATATTAAAAGAATTTAGGAATTTGAATCTTCTGGAAAGGCAGCAGTTTATATAATGCCTTATGCAGATAGATTCTAAATAGGAAGTAAGTGCAAAGTTCCAGAGGGAGGACCTTAATGACCAGAACAGAATGGAAGAAATGGGCTGATACTTTATAGGTTAGAACTGCATACAGCAACATCATTAAGCAGATATAAAATTATAAGGATATCGACCATTCAGAGGATAAACCTGCATTTCCTCCCTCTGAGACATCAAGGAGACATTGGTATCCTAGCACAGAATTAGAGGCTTGCAAAAGGAAAGAGCTTAATCTCAGCTTTTGATATCTTGAAATGAAAAACTGATTGTAATCATTTAAAATGTCATTAAACAATTATTCAGGTGGGATTAAACTTTAGGAATTAAAATCTGTATGGTAAATGTGTGATCTCCCAAAAAGTTACTGAAGTGATAAAAATTTAGAATGGTCCCCATCTATAAAAACATGGTTATTACAAAAGAGGAGGTCTGGGTACAGCTTATGCATTCCAATCCAATAGTTACTGAGTATAATTAAGGTGCAGTGCAGTCTCTAGAGCAAGCACATAAAATAAAAAGTAGTGTCTCAATGAGTGTCTTCTTTCTTCTCTCAGCCCCACCTGTAAGAATTAAAACGAATTGAACAAATTTGGCTCCCTATATCATGAAACTCTGGCATGATTAATATTAAAAATTGGCCTGTATAATGCTTCAAAATTTACTTTTGAAAAAGTGTGTATTGTTTTCTTCTTTTTAAGTTCACACAACTTGAGTAGGGTGGACATGCGCTGGTCTGTTTCCATTGTGTAGATGTTGTTGGTTACTTCTCAGTATCAAGCAATAAATAAATGGCACCACTAAATTATAACCAGCCTAAACTCTATATTTTTGAACACATTTTCCACACATAGCCAAATATGTATGCATAAATAAAAATTCAGAAAGAATACAGCCTAGAATATTGTTTTCTCCCTATAAAGATTATATAAATGCATTAAAAATAGACCTGGGCATTTAAAGAGTTGAGAGCATAACATAGAATATATTTCTATACCACTTATCTGAATTAAATACCTTAAACTGACTTACACATTTGTAATGAATACATATGTTGTTAAATAGATTGCTGCTCTCTATAGTAATCAATCACATACTACCTCTACTAAATTTTAGTATGCTCCCAAGATAGGGAGATAATTTTGCAGTTTGTTGCTAAATGCCTATTTTCAAGTGACCTTGGATGTCAGTTGGAATGGCCAAGGTTTCTTAGAGCAGGAAATTCACAGGTAACGTGCTCTGGTTGCAATGGTGCACTGTCTCAAATAAAATTGATAATGACTTCAGGACTGCAAATGGTTTATCATTCCCAGAGGCTTGATCGCCTCACACCAGATGCAGGAAGTTGACTGTATTCATTAATATCCTTTGTGAGGTCACAGGTGGGGAGAGCAGCTCCAGGGAGGTTAGCTAAGCAAGTAATGGCAGTGTATATTGAGTTTCCCGCAGAAAAGGAAAGAGGCAGTTCATGGAGTTCTCGTTGTTTAAAGTAAGTAAGGAAATTGAAAGTCATGCTGATGGAAGGAACCCTTTCCTGTGACCCGAGTCTTCTTTATTCTTAAGCCATCAAAGGGAGATAACACCTGCTTAGAGTCACTCTTGCTTCTCCCTGGCTCCTCCTCCATCTATTCTTGGTTGCTGAAACAAGTTACTATTTTTTCTTCCTAGCCGGGTGACTTTGTAATTTTGTGTTATATCTGTGAAAATCAGAATTAAAGTGTGTGCTGTTCTTCTATGACAGTTTTCCCTGTCAGTTTGTTTCAAGGAGTTGAGCTTAACTTCTTCAAGTGAATCTGTGTGTTGAAGTGACTCCTGGGGGAAAATACAAATCCTCGGAAAGACTTGGCTGCACAGCTCCAGCAGCAAGCCCTGAGACCTCCTTATCCAGCCTAACTCGGCTTACATATTTCAGAACTGAACCCCAATCTCCATCCTGGCACCGCATTCCCCTGGTGATTTGAGGAAGCCTTGTTAACAGTTTCATCTAACAGGCTCAGCAGGTTCAACATTTGATTATCTTTCCCTCAGGTTTCCGATCAAGTCTTTTTTCTTCGTTATGCACTGACAGCAAACACTGTGGTGCTCCGGCTGGGCTGCGTGTTGGGCGGGGGGCGGGGAGGACAGAGGGGGACTGAGCACAGATAGTGGAGGATTCAACGTACTGAACGTGCAGAAAATGTAGAGTCGACAATCTGGGTAAAAATCTCGCATTCAAGGAATTTAATTGTATTATTGAAATTCAGGGCTGTGCCCCTTGAGACATCGATCCAGTATTGTCAGTTTCAAATCCTGGGAGCACAAGCCAGCTTGATGATGTGCTCATGGAATTTGCAATTGAGATAATGAGGAATCAAAGCTGGTGACAGGATCGCTAACTGACAGAAAACAGGAGAACCAACACGAATCAATACCAACCGACCCGGTGGAGCCCGCTTGGCAGCTTGCTAGCTTGGCAAAGCTCCTAGGGTTCCAATTTAAGAACAGGCTCAGGACTTGGGAGAGCAACACAGTTGGATGTGCAGACTGGGGTGACGCTTTTGCTTTCCAAAGCTCAGAGAGTGTTTACTCAAAAGCTTTTATTGCCAAAGGCGAGGCGCTCTGGCTTCAGCAGCCAAGGAAAACAAAAGAGGATTGGAACTAAACACTGGAATACAAAATACGAGGGAAAGAGGAGAAAAGAAGTCTGTGACAAATGATTGCTTTTTTTTTTTTTTTCTCTGCGAGAAATTAGATGTGATCTGTTCTGTTCGGGGGAGTCTTAAACAAGTTTTTAAAAGGTAAAAGGCCACCTTGGTATGAGACCAGATTTTGCTCATGAAGTTGGATTTTGCTGAACTTTTTTGTTTATTTTAGAGCTAAGAAAAGCCAGTGTTTTATTTCAGAATGAAGAGAGTCAGAGTACGGTGGTTCTCAGGCAAAAGAAAATAGGTTGTCATCTTATATATACTGTCATTGAATGCAGAAACTCAATTCCTTCTCAGATTGCACATTATAAGCGCTCAATAACAAGCAACAACTACAACTACAAAACAACAATAAAGCAAAGGATAGGAGTTACTTAAGACAGATATTACAAACTGAATTTTGCATCTGTTCCCACATTTGCTATATTAATTACTAAATTACCAGGAAGGTCCCTGTCCCAAAAATAGATTTAGTAGGATGACACACCTTCAATTATGACAGTCTTGTTAAAGACTTGCTCTTAGTACCCTATCATAATTATATGAGAAGCATAATTTTACTATGTGCTTTTATTTCTGAATACATTGTCTGGGTTGATACATTATATGTGATCCTGTAACCAGCCATCTTGCAATACCATGGAAATGTTCTTCTATTTAATAAAGCAGATGATATCACCAAACTCTTGTAGCTGGTTGACTAGTTTAGAGGGAAAAAATAATATAAATAATATTCCCCTAATCTTTCTCTGACATCGATTCAAATTTAGGGGAACTGAACAGAATTTGGTTATCTGTATTAAATCAGCATCTAAATAATTTCTTAGATAGCTTTTGTGCTTTGGAAAGTACACTTTATAGGACAAATATAGGTTCACTGCCCATAACTCTGACAGGTTCTATGCCTCTAAGAGTAACGTTCCTTGTACAATTATAGGGAAATTATTCTCACTGTAATAAAACTCATATGTTTCATGTTTAAACACTAAGAGGTTACCATAAACTATTTAGAACTAAATTATCAGATAAATTAATGGCAAGCTACATTTTTAACTCTTCCATCTACAAAGACTTCCTTGCTTTAGTGACAAGGATATTTGCATTCAGTTTGTATTTACTGAAATTAGTAGAAGGGCTTCAGTACTGCTACCAACACACAGTTTTCACTTGAAATTCTTAAATGAATCTCACATTGGCTTGACAATTTTGCATATTAAAAACAGTTAAAATGATGAAAATGACTGCTTTTACTGGTATATAAGGATCCTGGTACAAATCGGCCATTCAATGAAGAATGAAACAGGTTTATTTGTTTCTCCTCTGTGCATATTTTTTTGCAGGATTATAGCAAATGTTATCAGGATATTTGTCAAATAAATACTTAAATATTATCTTACTTAGTAATCCTTAACTTATAAATCATCTAGAATCAGATTTGACACATATGTGAATCATGTCTACTAATTTAAACAGAAATAAAAGTATTTTTACAACTTCAGAATCTTTTTTCCATTCAAAAGTGGTCAATTACATATTTCTGGACAAGAAAAAGAAATGAGATATTTTGAAATCTACTGATTTTTTTTGGGGGGGTCCGGTCATGAGGCTTGAACTCTGGGCCTGGGCCCTGTCCCTCAGCTCTTCAGCTCAAGGCTAGCACTCTACCACTTGAGCCACAGTGCCACTTCCGGCTTTTTTTCTTTTTTTGCTTATGTGGTGCTGAGGAATCGAACCCAGGGCCTCATGCATGCAAGGCAAGCACTCTACCATTTAGCCACCTTCCCAGTCCCCTGATTTTTTTAAAGCATATTTACTAATCTGAACAACAAGAAGCTTCACTATCTTTTGAACTGGAAGAACAAACAAACTACATTTTAATCCAATATAGGAATCAACAATCTCGTTGACTAATTTCTGTGAAATATCTAGGAACATGGGAAGATATAGAGAAATAAAACAGATATGTCCAGACCATTAGTTTCATTAAATTGCACTTATTTGGCAAAGGAAAAGCAAAATCATAATTTTTATGCTACCTTTTACTCCATCTCCATCCTGCCTTCCTCACCTTGCATCATTACAACTTAAACCTTTATTCTTGATACATAATTCTAGTTATAGATACATAGATAACACATGTATATCACAGATACAGAACAAACTTTCAGATAGTTGATAATGTCAAATGAATAAGAGATCAAAATAAAAATTTGACTATCCCTTGTTTGTGTTTTAGTTTTTTGCCCCCTAATACTCTACCAACCATTGTTCTGTATTCATTCCATTATAAAGACATTCTTATCTCATTGTCCCAATTACCGTTCTGCTGAAATGACATGATTAGACATTTTCAACTAATCAGTAAGTCTGTAGTTTGATTTCCATTCATCATTGCTGTAGAAGGGGGAGATGTCAAGGGAAAGGGGACATTGCTCTATTAAGCATTGTCTATGAGGAAACGAAAAGTAAAATTAGTTAATTGAGAAAAGGATTAAAATCATTTTTCCTTCAGCCATATTATAGAGAAGATATTACTAAAGTTAATGGCAATTATGTGAACTATTCTGGGTAATGAAGCAACTTAAATAAACTTTGCAGTCCCCAAAATGCTGATTTGAGTGTCGCATTACAATTTGTATTTAAGACCATGACTTGTTACCTAAACTAACTCAGCCTGTTAAAAACAATTTTTAGTAATGTAAATGTTATTATGACTAATAACAACCTGAATATTCTCTGCTATATCTGACTTTCACTTGGCTGAAATATACACCAAATATTTTCAGATCAGCTAAAACTGCAACCTCACATCAGTTCTTGATTCTTGTAAGGATGTGAAAATACCATAGAAGAAAGAATGAGGCTGTTAGTGTTTTACAATGTTTCTCTCCTGTTATGTCTATCTGAAACTTATTTTGTGAGTTTTGCATGGCAACTAGCTCACTAAATTTATTACAAAATAAGCATATAATCTTCGGTGCTTCCTACAGGATATAGATTTACAAGATGGGCATTTAAGCCTATGTTCATGTACCATTAATTATCTACCACTGAATTAATTTTCAAAAGAACAGAAAAAAGAAAAACCCTGCACTCCAACAGCCTAGTGGCTATGGTAGTACAGGTTACCAACACCTACAAGAAACTATCATGAGATTTCTCAGTGTCACTGATGGCATCATCACCTCACTAAAAAAGTGAGTGACTTGGGATAAAACTTTAATGAGTCAAAGAGGTAGTTGCCCAAAAATGTTAATATCAGCATACTCATTGTCCACCATTACGTATTCAATGCCATCACAAATAACTGTAATAATCAGACCTATTTTGATAGTACATTTACAGAGCAATCAAATATTGAATCATTTCAGTAGTTGATGCCCTATCAATGGTCATACAAGAGGTGTTTCATTGTTTCATTCATCCGAGGAATGTGAACTATAATATTGCCTTTGATTTTTTTTTTTTTTGTCGGTTGTGGGGCTTGAAATCTTGGCCTGAACACTGTCCCTCAGCTCTTCAGCTCAAGGCTAGTGCTCTACCAGTTGAGCTACAGCGCCACTACTGGTTTTCTGGTGGTTTATTGAAGATAAGAGTTTCATGGACTTTCCTGCCCAGGGTTGGCTTTGAACCATGATCCTCAGATCTCAGCCTCCTGAATAGCTAGCATTACAGGTATGAGCCACTGGTGCCCAACTTTCCTCTGATTTAAAGTCATGAAAATTCTATTTATTTATTTTTGATATTGGTCCAAAATGTTTGTCAACAGTTTGCTAGAAAAGCCTGGACTCTTTTCTTATAATTCATTTCTAAAAATGAGTATGTAAGTTTGACATTCTCTAAAAAAAACTCAGTGAACATGACTTCTTTTTCATTTTTCTTTCTTTTTATTGTCAAGGGATGTATAGAGGAGTTACAGTCACATAAGTAAGGTAGTAAGTACATTTCTTGTCAAACTTGTTACCCCTTTCCTCATTTTTCTTCTACTTTCACTCCCCGCACAACACCCCTCCCAAGTTGCACAGATCATTTCCAACATATTGTCTTGCCTATGTTGCTGTTGCATTGGCTCCCTCCTTGTTCTTTGTCTCATCATTCTGTTGTTCCCCTTCCCTTCCTTAATTCAAATAAATGTATTTACAATACCAGGGTACCAAAATCAGATAGAGTGACAACAGGGGATGTACCATAGGGGGAAGAACATACAAAAGAAACAAAAAAATCTCATAGTACATCAAAAACAGCAACAAAAGAAAACATCTTGTGTGCATGTTTTAGAGTTCATTTCACTTAGCATCATCTTATATGGTCATATGTACATATATATTGAGTTATTCTGCTCATCTGCTAAGATTATCCTAACTGTATACTAATTATCACAAATGGGACCTATGTATTTTAGGTCTGGCTTACTTCATTTAACGTAATTATCCCAAGCTTTTCCATTTCCTAACAAATTGGGCAGTGTCATTTTATGTGATATATAGATATCTATATAGATATATAGATATCTATATAGATATCTATATATCTTAGAGGACCTATTGACAGTTTTAGATAGACTTAAGTCTTTCTGTATTTATTTGAGGTATTTTGCTGTATTAGTTATTGTGTGTGATCATTTATATTTGGCTTCCATATGTCAATCTAAGTCTTAGATGCTAAGGAAAGAGAAACAGCAGTGTGAGCTTTCTTTTTCATTTTGAGGTTATGTTTAAACAGGATTTTTAAAATAGTGCTATTAATTTCCAGTGCTAACTTTGTATCTTTTACTGCTTACACTCTGTTCTTAGAGTAATAAAATGAAAATCGTTAAGGGTTTGTTGCCTAAAGAAATGGGAGAACAAATTCCATGAGAAAATATTATTGTAGTTATATCATAGGTTAATTGGAAAGGTAACATCTTATTTGTAAGTAGTTTGATTTATTAAGTATGGTATTAATGTGAGCCTTTTCATTAATGACCAAATCAAACCTTCAGAAATGTCTAAGAGATTAAAAGGATATAAACACAAATATAATGGGCTTTCAATCACATTTACTTCTAAATAACCCAAGCAATAAAGAAATTAAGTATAATTCTATTTTTTCTAGTGTTTGAGAAAAGATTGCTGTCCAAGGAAGCTTATTCTATAGTTATTCTTAATAAAATATTATTCTTTTCTTTATTTAATGTATTGTTATTATAGAGTTATCCAGAGGGGTTACAGTTACATAAATCAGATAACAAATAATGAGGACATTTTTTGAGCCCTTCCCTTGCTCTCAGTTTTTCCCTCCCATCCCCACCCAAAAGAACTGTACACACAATGTGTAGTGAGTTCCACTGTTGTATTTGTTCATCTATGTTCCACCTTTTTGGTGCACCCACTTACCCTCCAAAATGCAAGCAATCTAGCAAATAAGAGAAAAGGAAAACAACAACAGTGGAAATAAAAAAATGTCTCATTTCCTTTTCTTGAATTTCATTTCATAAAATATTATTTCCCTCAAGTGGGGTGCCGGTGGCTCATGCCTGTAATTCTAGCTACTCAGGAGGCTGAGGATCACAGTTCAAAGCCAGCCCAGGAAAGAAACTCCATAAGACTCTTTTCTCCAACAAACCACAAGAAACCAGAAGTGGAGCTGTAGCTCAGCTGGTAGAGTTCTTGTCTTGAGCTGAAGAGCTGAGGGATAGAGCCCATGCCCAGAGTTCAAGCCCCATGACCGAAAAAAAAAAAACTTCCCTCAATTTTGTTAACTACAACGTGTCTATAAATCTAAAAGTAATCACACTGAATGATTATATATATATGTGTGTGTGTGTGTGTGTGTGTGTGTGTGTATGAGTGTGTATGTATGTATCGTATCTATGCATGTATATACACACTGAGACATGATAAATTATATAGGATTCTAGACACTTACACACAAAGGCAAAAGGAAGTTATGCATAGCAGTGGTTTACAAAGGCTCAATAAGCCATGTGCATGTGATCATATAAAACAATATAGTGCCTTGATATCTCCATGATAAATATATTTTCCTAGGTCAGTTTTTCCTAGGTTAGTTTTAGGCACTCAACTATTTAAAAAGTATCTCTTTCTTGAATTTTACATTATAAAGTAAGAACTTGTTTTTCTCTTCACAATAGCTTTCCATATTTAATCTCTATTAAGCTGAGTAACAATTTATCCATTCAATCACAGAAAGGAAACCCCAGAAACATCCCTGGACCCATTTGTAACTCTCTGGATGCAATCACTTAATCCCAGTGTTTTCTAGACTATGTCTCCTAATAGATATTTAGCTCATTACCCCTCCTGTATACTGTGTGCCTCACTATTAGGGTGTAACAAAACAGTGAAGGATGTTATAGAAACCAATTACATGGAAAAATTTTCCACTCTAAGGACTAAGGTAACTTTTTCCAGAGGAAAGCATGTGATAGTGGAATCCTGAAGGATGAATAATAGGTACCTGGGCAAATGATGGTGGCGGAGGTTATATTGGACTTCAAAGGAACAGTATTAGAAATATTACCAAGAGGAGAAACTATATATTTTTGAGAAACTCAATTAGGGTAACTACCTTCAACTGAGACTGGCAAACTAAAAGAAGATTTCATGGGTTTTGACCTTTTCTGCTTGTCCCAGACATATACTAGTTATTGCAAGTTAGGGAAACCATGGGACCTATGTTTCTTTGGGCCTGGCTTACTTCACTTAATATAATTTTTTCCATGTCTTTCCATTACCTAACATATGGGGCGATATCACTTTTTTGATGGAGGCATAGAATTCCATTGTGTGTGTATGTATGTACGTATATGAATATCTATCTATCTATCTATATCTATCTATATATATATATCACATTTTCTTGATCCATTCATCTACCAAGGGGAATCTGGGTAGGTTCCAAATCTTAGCTATGGTAAATAATGCTGCAATAAACATAGTTGTGCTGGTAGATAGTATGGTCTTGTTTGTGATCATTTGGGTAAATGCCCAAAAGTGGGATTACTGGCTCATAAGAGAGCTCTATGTGGAGTCTTTTGAGGAATCTCTATACTGCTTACCAAAGTGGTTGAACAAGTTTACATTCTCATCAAAAATGCAGTAGGGTTCCCTTCTGGCAAAATCCTCTCCAGCATCTGTTGTTAGATTTCTTGATTATAGCCATTCTTGCTGGGGTGAGGTGGAATCTCAATGTTATTTTGATTTGAATTTCTTTTATGGCTAGAGAGGTTGAGCATTTCTTCATATGTTTATTGGTTGTTCCTATTTCCTCTTCATAGAATTTTCTCTTTAAGTCTTTAGCCCACTTATTAAAAAGTCAAAAGCTATGAACATATGACCAGATAAGATGATGTTAAGTGAAATGAACCCCAAGATAAGGACATGAGTGTTTTTTTTTTCTTTCTTACTATTGTTCCTAAGGTATTTATAATGTACCATGTGATTTTTTTGTTTCTTTGTATGTTCCTCCCCCACAGTATAACACCTGTTTTCACTGTATTTGATGTCAGTGTCCTGCATCTTGTATATATACAGTTCTCTAGCTTGGGGAGGGGAAGGGAAAAAACAAAATGCTTAAATAGGGATATAGGTTGACCCATTGTTAACAGTGAGATGTACAAGAGACTATGTTGAAAAAGGAACATTACAATTTAGGCAGGAAAGGGGAAACGGGGTGGGGGGAGAGGGAGTATAGTTGTGGAGGTGGGACGGAAGGGAGGACAGGGCAAAAACAAAGGAGGAGGTAACAATGTTTGATAGAAAATGTACTCATTACCTTGTTCATGTAACTGTAACCCCTCTGTACATTATTTTTACAATAAAAATGTATTTAAGAAAAAGATTTCATGGGGATTGGGAATTTATACTTGTGAATTAATGCATGTTATTCTAGTTGACGTAGAAATTAAATGTCAATGAGTGAGCAAATGCCATCATTATACTCTGGACATTATGTAAAAACTGAACTTTGTAGCTTGAGGGTAGGATTAGAGGGGGCATAATGGAGGGAAATGGTAGAAGGGATGAGTGATTAAGATGTATTATACTCATAACCTGACTAATGGAATTGTAACTTCTTTGTACAACTATTTAATAATAACATTTAGTGAAAGTGAAAAATTATGGAATTATATCCACAAATATTATCTTTCAACCTCTAAAATGGTTTCATAGTCTTAATCTGTAGAATAGGAAAACATGTCACTAGGGGATTTTTTTTTGCTTAGAAGGATCCCCTAAAGCTTATGTTTTAAAGACTTGGTCAACAGCTTGTCTTGTTATTAAAGATGGTGGAAACATCAGGAGGTAGGGCCTAGTGGAAGAAAGCTAAGTCATTGCGGGTTGTATTCTCAAAG
>NW_012267217.1:19600900-19689303 GCF_000151885.1 Dipodomys ordii
ATAAGTTAAAGCCTCAGTTGTTGCTGTTCTCATTGTTTTTTTTGAGAGTGTGAGCTTTCAGATTGCTAAAAACTAGTGAAGTCACTAGGTTTCCATGTTTTCTGTTCTAAAATTAAAGAATGAAATAAGAAAAATGCAGACAATCTTTAAAGGCCTAAAATTCTACAAAGCTAAATAACTCATAAATATGAAAATAGTTAATCTCTTCAATACTAATCTCCAAACCAATATAAAATATTTTAAAATCATCATTAAAATCCATTGTTACATTTGCAACTGAATCCAGTTTTGTTTATATATTATAGAACAACACTATTTAATCCATTAAATTAGATATCTAGTTACCACTTTTATCTCACTAGTGAAACTAGAAATGTTAATAAAACTCCAGAAATGTTAGTAATTTGATTGAGTGATTCCAAGTTAATGTATTGGGATAATTTATATGGGTCCAAATAAAATCTGTGTTAAGCATGTTCATAAATGAACACATAAACAACCAAACAGTAGTTGTTTAAGACTAAAATAGTTTCAAAGACAAGTGAAAATTGAAATAATGATAATGTCAGGGAAAATGCATTGTCTTCTTAATTTTACATGTTAAACCGTTTAAATAGTAGTAATTTCTGACTTTTAATTTTCTTTTATAACCTCTTGCCTTCAACTTAACATTGTCCAGTGGAGAATTATTCATCTCCTAAAGGATCCCAAGGCTTAATTAATAGAAGAGCCAGCCAAAGGGATAAAGCTAGAGATATCAAAAGTAATTACAATTTAATGAAACAAGGATGTACAAATTACCACAAAGCCCAGTAGCCTAATAGTGACCTGAAATGAAAATTTGGTCATCAAACTAATAACCTGACTTTTTCTGTACCTCTCACCATGAATTCATATTTCCTTTTATTTCTCATTATTTTCTATTTTTTACTTTGGACAATATGGCCTGTGATCATACTTGGAAATCACAAGAAACTATTATTACCTTAACCTTCAACATAAATTCACATATTTTAAAGGTCACTAAGATGTTAAAATTTAATGAATTTACAGTAAAGATTTAGTAAGATCTGTTTGGATTGATGCTTTCTTTTATTTCAGAACTACTATAACCTCTGTAAATATGTAGCATATTTTGAAGTTCATGGAGCACACCAATGTCTCCCAAATACCTTTTCTAGGGTTGATCTTCAGCACATAAAATATCCACAGCAGATTTTAGCTACAGAAATTCAGCTTCAGAAAAAATATTTGAAATAGAAGGAATGTTTACAGTCCCCGAACTGTTTGTTTTGACAAACACAATCTTTCTTTGGCACTGCAGGAGGGACAGAAAAGAGAACCAAATAAAGAAAAAAAAAATCTTTGTTTTAAGTCAGTCACTATCAGATGATAAGAACAGATAAAGGAAAATTAACTCCTATCACTCTCCTGAGAAGCAACAGCAGGGTGAAATTAACTGGGAAAGCAATCACTGTCCTATTCATACTTCTACTGTGGCTGAAATGAAAGCTTGTTTCAGAATCCATCCCAAACTCTTCTCTGAGGGAGGGAGTGCCTGACTGGTTCCCAGCAAAATATCTCCTTATATTGTACACTACAATATAATTCTAGGAGGAGCAGAGGACATGAATGATCAAATCTAGATGATAGGAAATAAAAGCTTATCCAGTTCAGCCCATGGAAATATTTGTTATAAAGCCAGGAACTAGTAAGTACATGATTTCAACGTTTCAGCATGTGCTGACCATTTGAATCGTCCATCCGCTAATGTCTAACACTTTGTTGGATAATTTGCTTTCACAGGTAAGAAAACTAAGAGCATTATCTCAGGAGTTAAATTTTGCCCTTGAATTCTCAACTTATTAATGAGTTGTAGATTAAGAAAAAGTTTGAATCAGTATGTCTTAATGAACAAAGTGATTTAATCGTATGGTAGTATTTTTTTCAATAGGTAGTTAGTTTCTTAAGGGGATCTATATCTAATCATATTCCTAAATTATATTCATGAGATAATGATGCTAGATCGGTCAGGTTTGGTAACAGCAGAGAGAGAAATTAGTTTTAATTGAATCTGAAAGATAATAAATATAACAAAATGAAATTACATTTTTTCTGTAAAACAATGTGACTAGAAAGAAAGCTGCTGTGATGATATAAATAAAGTATATTGAGTTACTTTATTAATAAAATATTTAAAACAGAATATTGAAGATTGAATGTTGTTAGGTGTTGGTGGCTCATGTCTGTAATCCTACCTACTTAGGAGGCTGATATCTGATAATTGTGGTTCAAAACTAGTCTTGGCAAGAAAGTCCATGAGACTCCTTATGTCCAATTAACTACCAAAAAGCTGAAAGTGGAGCTGTGGCTCATGTGGTAGAGCACTACCCTTGAGCAAAAAAAAAAACAACTTTACAGTACTCAGGCCCTCAGAGTTCAAGCCCTAGGACCTACACACACAAACACACACACACACACACAAACACACACACACATACACACACACACACACACACACATACACATACTCACACAGATTGAAGGTTGTATTCATTTAAAGAGCTAAACATCATAAAGAGAGTAACCGATAAAATTTAAGAATCTAGGAATATATGAAAAAGACGTGGAACAAAGCAATTAAGACAAAATCTAAATAGTATACAAACATACATATATACATGCTTACCTTGGTTTTAGCTGGGATTTGTAATCAATAGGTTGTTATATCAATGGGAAATCTATGTGCAAATTCACATTAAGATACATTTTCAAACCTTACTCTAAATTATCTTTCTGTGCAGGCATAAGGCCAGATGGAAGCTTATGGCTGCTTTGTCAATACCTGTAGAACACTGATGTCTTCTTAGCTAGTCCAAACAGAGCTGTTCCATCTGCCAAAAACACTGGGCCCAAAGGCCACATTTATAGATTGCACTAAAAATGTTGAAATTATTTTTTACTGTGAAGGCATTTTATAGGTTCTGGGAAATAGGGAACTCAATGTGTATTCCAAACTGTTTATTCTCCATAAACTATGAGTGCATTTTCACATATGCAAGTATAGAATAATAATAAAATAATTCTAATAGCATATTCTATGAAGCTAGCAATAAATTAACAATTGTGCTATTATTGTTTCCTTGGGGGTGAAGCATAGCTCGTTTGCTTTAGCTTCTATATCTCTAGTCTTCCCACTATGATGATTCATCTTATTTCTTTTTCTTATAACCACTTGATGGCTTCTTTCTCCAAATAACAGAGTGTGTCATTGTCAACCTGCCAGAATTTACTTAAGAAAAGACAATGGGAAGATTAAATTAAGCATGAGTGCATAAGTTTTCTTTTCTTTCAAAATGCCAAGGTAGTCTACCCTCAGACTCTAAGAACTGCTAAACTCCCAAAGGGTCTATTACAAAAAGAAGATCCTTGGCCACAAACTATCCTAAGTTCTACTTAATCCCTCAGGCTATAGAGGAGTGGGTCTATACATTTCTTATTAAATTTAAGACATTGTTGTAAGTTTTGTATATCTGATACCTCTGTCAAAAACTGTGACCAAAAGGACCTCTACCAGATTAGTATATAAAAATAGCCAATAGTCCATTGATTTAAAGGGATGGTAGGGGAAAAACAAAGGAGGAGGTAACAATGCTTGATAGGAAATATACTCATTACCTTGCTCATGTAACTGAAACTCCTCTGTACAGTATTTTTACAATTAAAAAGTATTTAGAAAACAAAAACCAAAAATAAACAACAAAACAAAATCTATTTGAAGTAATTTGAAAGCCTTGAGTACTGCATAAAATTAGAAGAGAAATAATATTTTCTGAAAGTACCATATAAAAGTTATTCATAAATATTTCTACTGTACTCAGAATAAAAGAGAGATGAGAGGAGAGGGAACATCCTGGCAAGACAAGCCAACTAACTCAGTCCTGATTTAATACAATGATGCTAGATCTAGGTCAAATTCTGTAGTGAATATATTCACTAACTTGTGATAATACACTGACCTCAAAGAACTTTATCACCCAACCCTTCTAGAAAAAACTGAATACATATCAAGGTACCTAACTAAATTTATTGAGTTGGATTACATTTCAAAATCTCAGCAGATTATTTTTCCTAGAAATTTGGAATTAGGAGACTGAAAAATTGTCTTTTAATAATGACCTATCTTCAAAAGAAAGATCTCAAAGTCATAGGCAAAGTTAAAACAAAAACATATCAGTTCACATTGGTTTTAGTTCTTTCAGATGAAGAACTGTGTCCCTTTTATTTGTCCATATATCTTCAGACTAGCATTTTTATGAACCAACCAATGAAATCTGAAATAATGAAACTACCCTCTCTTTGCCCAAATATTTTCTGTCAATAGTACTTACTAATTATAAAAATAATTCCAATATCAATGTTCTATCAGTCTGCGAATCCTCAAAAACTACAGTTGTGAATAGACAAATTTGGGAGGACTGTTAGCTAGGGCTAATTATTCCAATTCAATACCATCTTTACACATGCAACTTATAAACATGAATTTAATTAAGGAAGAGCCTATGTTATTTTGAGAAGCACCAAAGGAAGGAGTTGGTTTGGATTGTTCTAATCTTAAAAATAAAATAGTCATTCTAAGAAAGTAAGTCTAGGGCTGAGAATGTGGCTTAGTGGTAGAGTGTTTGCCTTGCATGAATGAAACCCTGGGTTTGATTCCTCAGTACCACCCACATAAACAGAAAAGGCTGGAAGAGACACTGTGGCTGAAGTGGTAGAACGCTAGCCTTGCTCAAATAGAAGGTCAGGGATGTTGCCCAAGCTCTGAATTTAAGCCCCAGGACAGGCAAAAAGAAAGAAAGAAAGAAAGAAAGAAAGAAAGAAAGAAAGAAAGAAAGAAAGAAAGAAAGAAAGAAAGAAAGAAAGAAAGAAAGAAAGAAAGAAAAGAAAGAAAGAAAGAGAGAGAGAGAAAGAGAGAGAGAGAAAGAAAGAAAGGAAGGAAGGAAGAAAGGAAGGAAAGAAGGAAGAAAGAAAGGAAGGAAGAAAAGAAAAAGTAGGTCTAAACCAAGTATGCATTGGAAACTTTGTGAAAGCTTCATAACATGGCCATATTTTTTCCTTGCATTGCTTTATTTTTTCTTTGTGAAAATTAAAGGTGAAGCTCTTAAGAGTCTCCATGCTTTCTTTTAAAGATGAAAAGCAAGTAAGTGAGATCAGACAAGACTAAATTTTATGATAAAAGAACTTTAAACACAAGTGTAGTGGAGATTATGATGAAAGCAAGACTTCAGAGCTGGAAGCTTCTGGAAACTCAGATGACCTTCTGCTCATTATTTTCCCGAGATATATGTACTTGCTTAATTATTGGAATTAGAAATTTGACATTTAGACAGTTAGTCTCCAATTCTTAAGAGGTAATTGTAATGGGAGACTCATCAGTATCTTATTGGAAGTATATAACTAGAGATTTTTGAAATACATACAATTTAGTTTTCAATCTATCAATAGGTGTAGTTCAAAATATTCCTGAAAACAGTAATTAAATTCAAGATGCCCATGTTAAATAAAGGTCAGTTGCTTCCATGTATGTTTGCAACACAGAGCATCTTTTGTGCTCTTATCAGGGACTTGAGAGTCTAGACAATACCTAGGAATATTATTCTCACCTCCAGCTAAAGACTTTCCTTTGAGGCCAAATTTAGACAGACCTAATAGAATTCACAAAACACAGTCCACTGAAACTCCTACATATACAAACGATTTTACACTCAACTTATTTTTATTCAAGTGTCAAACATTGAGTCACTAAAATATTTCTGAAACCAGTCTTTACTCGAGGGAGTGTCTTGACCTGTTTTACTATAATAGCTATAAGAGCATTTCACCTACTTGGTAGTTCGAGTTAACAGGAATCTTTTGCTGAAGGCTGGAGTCCAAAGGCAAGGTGCTGGTATCTGGAGAGGTCCTTTTTGCTGCAACTTCAGATGGAGAACAAAGATAGTGAGAGAATAAGAAAGAAATTGAACTGATTCACTTAGGATAGACCCTCTTCCATGATAATAGTCTTAGTCTCATCATAAGGGCAAAAATTCCATGTTCTAATCACCTCTTAAATGTACCTTTTGTTAATCCTGTTGCCTTGGGGGGATGAAAGTTCAAATATATACTTTTGGGGAAACACACGAAACATACTTTGTTTAAACTAATCGTTTTCTTAAAACACGAAGTTCTTCAACCAGTCTTGTTCCATCTAATTGTCTATCTTCTTCCTTCCTTAGAGTTGGGTGAGGAGTCAATTGGTTGGACGTAATAGATATGGATGTATGTTTGCTTTCAAGGGTAAATTAGTCTATTAAAGTTCCCAGCCAAGGAGATTACCTGTTAATCTCTTCCTCTTCACTTGGTCCAACCTAGAGTAGCAATATGGATTGGGATCTCTGTTCTATATACTCAAATATGTTTTTGAGAAGGTGGTACTAACTAGGCCAGTAGGGAAAAGGAGGGTATGGTCAGGTTTATGAAGGTTCTCATTCTGTTTTCCGACAATCAACCTTTTCTTGGTCAGAAAATTAAATGTTTAGATACATTTACTAACCTTTTTTCACATCTCTAGTTTTATCCCATAGTTCATGAGTAAATACAAATGTTTTATTTGGCCTTGCTGATGTCATTTAAAATTTGGAGCAAGTTAAAATTTTATGTGCATTTGAAAAGATGATTTTAGGTTAGACATTCTGAAAGTAAATTCAGAAATCTCTACAAAGAAATAAATTATTGATCACCTATAAAGAATACAAATTAACATGATTTCAAAATCATTTAAACAACAGAAACTCATGCATAATTATTTGAGATTAAGAAATAGACACTCCAATAACATTCGGTATAGTCAAATACAAAGTCACATCTAAGTCCAGAATTATGAATTCAATTAATAATTAAAGGATTATGCTCAAAGGGAAGGCATATTTAAAGCAGCAAATGGTTTTTTTCAGGTGATTAAACATCTAAATGATGCTTTACACCAAAGGGGGAAAAAGAAGAAAGTTTACTCTGACTCTATTCCTTAGCATGAATAATAGTCCTCCAACACAGTAAGATTATATAGTTCAGTGAAACTAAAGCAACTGGAGAGTGAAGTTCCTTTTACCCACATGGTTACGAATGACTAGCCTGACGACTTTCTTCAAATTACCAGATATATCACAAGGAAAAGGTTAGGTGATGAAAGTAGTGAGGGCAGGTATGAAACTGTAATAATTACGAGAGGATGGATTAAGGAAGTGAATAATTTTCATTCAAAATCGAAAGGTAGTGATATAATTAGATATTTAAAAGCCTGTAAGAATTTCAGGGTCATTTGTGCATAGGACACCATGTAAGATTTTTCTAAGCTAACATTGGCTAAACCTTTCCCTTCACATAGTACAGCAATTATTCCCCCATAAGCCTGCACAAGATACAAATTGGACAGTGTATAAGTAATTACTAATGAATATATCTATGCAGCTCAGTGATAAAATGTTTTCATGGAAACAGACTGAAGTAATGGAAAAGGTATTCTCTTCTATGTTGAATAGATATATCTAAAGATATTGTGCATACTACAAAAGATTTGAAAGGAGCATTTCAGTAATGTGATCAAAAAGGGTCAGTTATGGATTTTCTAAAAGGCTCATTTTATTGTGACATGTAAGAAAATTATATAGAATAAATAATAAATACACATTACTGCTACTAAAAGCACAATGGATGTCAAATAAATGCATTCTATTTACTTTGAGACTCTCAATTTAAAAAATCAGTAGTTGGAAATTTATAAGAGAGTGAATAATGATCTCCCTGCCCCTTATAGCTAAAGAAGTGGAACACTGAAGTTCTTTCAGTACCAATAATAGTATTTTTTAAAGAATATGATTAATTGCATTGTAATTTTCTAGAAACCATCTACATATATTCAGAAACTCTAATACAGGCATATTAGGATTTTTTTTTATATTGACACGTAGGCATATATGATCCACTGTTTTTCCTTTACCATTGTTTTGAAATCCTTTGTGCGTTCTCTTCTCACATTCACTTAAACAGATACTCTTGCAACCCCCAGGTGCTGTGGCTTCCATGAGCTCTTCCATGGTCTGGGCAAGAAAGGGATCCCGCACTTGCAAACCTTCCTGACACAATGGCAAGAGATGAGTTTGCTGCATGAGCTCAGACCCTGTATATTCTTCAAAAATGCAAATAAAGAATCAAAGTTCAGGAGATGGGATATGTCCTATATTAAGCTGTTATTTGATATTCCACTTCACAAATGCATTTTATCAACTTCGGAAATCTGTTCTAGCTATACTTACTTTTTCTCTCAAAGTTTTGTTAGTTCATTGGAGAGCCAGGCTACCCATTGAGAAAGATGGAAACTTCAGAAAGTTTACCAGTCCATAAAGTGTCCTTATCACGGTAGCCCAACCCTTACAAGTTTAATTTCTCTCAATAATTCTCCTATACTTCTTGACCCTGCCCATTTCTAGATGGATGGCATTGGAGAATGTAATCTCCATGGGCTGTGGAGGTTGTTGTTGTAATTAAATGAAGGTCAACAAACAATAAAAATGCTTGAATACTCCCTTTAACTTTTTTTATCCTGTCCAAGGAATTGAGACTATGCCACAAAGTTGAAAAGTGGTTAATCTCAAAATTGTTTCTTGTTTGGTTATCAGGTATACTGCATATAATATGATTCTACTTAGACAAAATCAAAAGTTGTAAATGATTTTATTTTTAGTAAGAATGTAGAGAGAGGGCAAAATGTTAATGTAAGAAAATAACTTTCAAAATTCCATTTTTGTTTTACCCCACCACCTAAGCAATCACAAGCAATTGTATACTATATCTTAGATTTGTCTGGCAAATAAAACAGGTTTCTAGGGGAAAAAAAGAATATAACACAAAAACAGAATTAAGCTCACGTAATTGTCTTAACAAAGAAAAAATTCTCTGCATCATAAAAATTCCACTTCAAATGGGAATAAAAATGGAGTTGTGTTGCAGCTACTCTACTGGGTTGTTCCCCAGTTCTCCAGGAGTGAATATCTTACAATAAATGTCTTTTGTCCACGGATGTTGGAGCCATAGACTGAAAGACAACACCCCCAAAGCTTTGCTCTAGAATTGCAAGCTTTAATTCAATAGAGAATATGAGAAGAATATTTCAGGAGTACAAGTTCAGGGAAATCATTTCAGAGGTTGAGGAAACCAACTCCCTCTATTAGTGATTTAAGGCAAAATTTAAAGGAAGATATAACAAAAAATCACTCACTCTATTAGTTGCCTTGTACAGTACTCACTTGATTATGTATTTGGAAATATTCCAAGAGTACAGGAGGAAGTTGAAAGGAATTGAGTACATCAGGTTCTATTATAGCCTACAAGAAGCTGCATGTGTTCATTCCTCAATCAACTACTAAGTACTTTCTATGAGCCAGGCTCTGTTCTATTATGGATACACAAACCAAATAAGCCAAGCTCTATTTGCTCTTGGAGCAGGTATTAGTGTGTGGGTTTGAGGATGTGCATACACTCACAGAAAATAAGAGATTGTACTTAGATTAATGGGAGAAAGATGGACTGCTCAAAAAGTTAGAAAGACATGGAAGTGAATGGAATAAATAGAAATGAAACCTCATACATTTGGCATGTACCCAACAAATACATATAATGCTTCCAAACCTAGATGGATGAAGGACTTGAGTTTATAAAATGGAACTGCTGTGCTAGAAAAGTTCTAAGGGAAAAGTGTAATAATGATAGAAAAAAAGAAGTCTTCTATAAAACTGAAAGATATATCTTTAAGGATAAAGAGATATTCTACATAAACAAAATTTAAGTTGGTATTAGAAAACCGACATAAAGATACTCAAATACTGTGTTTGCGTAATACTTAAATATTTCCTTGACATAAATTGGTGCAAAAGACATTTTTTTTTACAGGAAAGATCCATTGTATCTTATTTATATATAAGAAAAGTTGCCAGGTGCCAGTTGCTCAGGACTGTAATCCTAGCTGACCAGGAGGCTGGGTTTGAGGATGGAAGTTCAAAGATACTCCAGACAGAAATGTCTGTGAGATTCTTATTTTCAGTTAAAAACCAGAAAGCCAGAAGTGTCTTGAGGCTCAAAGTGGTAAAGCACTACCCTTGAATGAAAAAATTCAAAGATACCACCCAGGACCTGACTGTAAGCCCCATGACTAGCAAAAGAAAAAAAAATAAAGGAAAAGGAAAAGAAAACATTATCAGCACTGCTATAGTGTAAATTGTCTGTAAAAATATGAAAGCAAAACATTGAGCATATTTTTTATTCTGCACTCGCATTCTAATTGCCTGTATTACCTTTATTCTTACCTCCAAGAAAAAGATATTTTATAAAAAGGAAAATTGTTTTCAAAATTCTGGGTGCCCCCTCCCAATTAAATTTTGTTATGATATTATTTAACCAAATTATTAAATATGTCCACTAAACTTAATATTACTATATAATTTTGCTTCATTTTTAAAATATTGCTTTTCATTTATTTTGATTCACTTTTTTTTTTACTTTTTTGAAGGTAATGGGCTTATTAGGCCGGTAGTCTACCACATGAGCCATATCTGCAGCCTTACTTCAGGCATTTGTTTCAAAGATGGAGTCCAGAACATATACTCAATTGCTAGTCTTGAGCAAAATAAGCTCAGCGACAGCTCCCAGGCCCAGAGTTAAAGCCCAGGATGGTCACAAATAAACAACAACAAAAAAGGACAATAAGACTCTGAAGTTATTTGACCAAAAAGTTCATAATTTAGGAATATAGGCCCTATCAAAAAAAAAGAGTATATGCAGTTCTTCTGAGGGATTTCAAATCAAATTTTATGAAACTTTGAGACAAATTTGAACAAAATAATAAACCCAGTAATATTTCAAAAACAGAAACTTAAAAACGCATTGAATTCTACCAAAATCTATAGATGTTTCTTCTGTATTTTACTATAGTCTTCATAATATTTTACAATATGGAACTAATTAGAAACTAAAACCTATAAGCCTCATTGCATACCCAGGGTTGTTTAGATAACAAGGGGTAAGTGTCCAATCCAAACTATCTTAAGAAAAAAAAGAACAAGAAAAGTACTATAATGAAAATAATGGCTTCATGAAAGTTTAGATTTAAGAGCTTAAAAAATGCATGCATGTTTTATTGAGCTCTCTCCATATCACAGTTGGCAGACATTTTCATATCATGGCTACTACCAGCTTCACATTTCAAGAGCATTCAGCTTCTTGCCCAGAAAGAAAAAAAAATTAAGGGAGTTCCTAAGAAAGAGTATTGCTGAAACCAATTGTTCATTATTCAATCCCAATTTAATACATGATAAATCAAATCTCTTTATTACTTTACCATTCCACATTTTCCTTTCATAGGCTCTTCCTCCTGAAAATCCTCTATTGTGTCTGCATCCCATAATTTTTTTCTTATTTTGCTCTAACTGTAGAAATGTGGTTTTATTTTCTTTCAGACTCTCAACATGTTTTCTGTTATGTATAATCTCCTCACTAGATCTACAGTGATTGATTTAAAGCATAGAACTAAGCTTGCCACTGCCAGTAATTCAAACACAAATGATATATATCCTCACATATCAATCCATAGTATGTTGAGTCAACTACTACTTCTCAGGAGATAACATGAAAACAAGACATACAATAAAAGATAAAAATGTTAAAAACAAGTAAAATTACCCTTTCCTCTTAAAATTAAAGAAAAATGTGATATAGGGACAAATCACATATTTCTTCTTGATTACTCTCATTAAAGCTAAATTGAATACTTCACTAGACTCAAATGTAATACTGAATGCATTGACATGAATTGACAGGTATCATTTCAGTGGATATTTATACATAGGACAACACAGTTTCTGAAGAATATACACACTTATTCTTTCACCCTATTCTATTCTCTCTACTAGATTTCTCAAAGGTAAAGGTATTGATTTTTGGCTGGTTATACAAGTCCTCTGTTATATCATAAGTTGGAGGAAAAGGGTATGTTAGGTGAATTCAACCTTGAGGTTTACAGAGAGGAAATTGCTAAGATTATTTCTGCCGGCTCAGTTCAGTGGCAATAAGGGTAATGTATTGGCTATTTCCTAAATATTATTCTCCTTCTCATCAATGATCATTTAATCTCATATACTTTGAAAACTCAACAAAAACATGGACATTTCTGAATTGTCACAGCTGTTGTCCTAGAATGAGAAACCCAATGGCCTTAAATGAATAAGACATCTCTAAGTCTCCTATCTGTCTCCCACCCGGATGGAGCTTATAGAAAATGGAGAATAAAATGTATTCTCCTAATTCCTTACTGACAAAAAAACTAAACTGAATATTTGAAGGAAAATAATACGACAAATCTCACTTTTAAGTACACATCAAAACATATTTTTAGTTTTTGTTTTTAGTCTCTGAAGATCTATGTAGCAGCAAGTCATAGATTAGAACAACATTTGAATATTATTTGACTTCAATACCTATTCATCTGAATCAATTCTTTTATTTTCATTATTCTCTATTTTTTAAGGGGTCTTTTAAAGAATCCACATAATCTTTGAAACACTTTGTTAGTTGAGAAATAGGTACAAAAGCTTTTAAAGTAAAAGCCAAATCACTTGACAGAATTCACAAGAATATTTACTGTTATAAGTTCTATTTTCAGAAAGTATTATATTCATCACTTTTTCCTTCATATTAAACTAAAAGTAGAATTTGTTAGCCCTTAAAAACTAATTTCTCTTGTTCCTTATCAGATTCTGTTTCCTTTCTGTACTCTCTTTGCATTTCAACTGTATTGAGGTGCATTAATGTCCACATACTAAGAATATTATGGTGACAATCTGTCAATTCTTTTAGCACGGACCTCTTGTGTGTCCTGTCAATGTAAAACTGAGGGTACAAGATATGGACACAAGAGGTTTTTCATTGTTGTTGATGTTTTTAATGTACTGTGTGATTTTTTCTTTGTTTCTTTTGTATGTTCTTCCTCCCTGTTGTCACTATACTTGATTTTGGTATCCTGCATCTTGTATATACATGAATCTAATTTGGGGAGGGGAAGGAGAATAACAAAATGCTGAAACAAGGACACAGGATGACCCATTGCAACAATGATACTCAGAAGACACTAAATTGGAAATGAACCTTACAACTTTGTGGGAGCAGGAAGTGGGGAGGTAGAGGTGGGAAGAGATACTGGGAGGAAAACAAAGAAGGGGGTAACAATGCCCTACAAGAAATGTACTCATTACCTAACTGATGCCACTGTAACCTCTCTGTACAGCATTTTTAAAAGAAAATAAAATTTTAAAAATTTTAGAAAAGTAGGTAATTAATTTTTTTTAAGGAAACAACAGACATTGTTTCATTAGCCTAACCAGCAAGTGGTCAATGAAATCAGGCTGCTCTTATAAGCCAGAACAGTAGAACTGAAGCCGGTGAGCTATTCTAAAGATGTTCTTTCATAAGGTTAAAGTTGAGGCTGACTTTTATGTTATTTGGTTTCTTTTTGTGAAAAATGGATTTTAGTAATGCCTAAGACCTAAGGAAAAGAACTATTAATCAAGTTAAAGTATCCCATTGCCGTTTCCATTCCATAGAATAAGTCTTGGGGACTGAAGACTTAAAATTCATTGAGGCTGTCTCTGCTTACCTTTAAAGTAGAGGTGATACCCAGCATTGGACAACCACAAGTTATGAAAGTGTCCACAGCAATGATTCCAGTTGCCCTTCCATATCGTCTTGAATCTGTTTTTTAATTTTATTGTATTGTATTTATTTTATATTATTTATTTTATTTTATTATGCTGTACAGAGGGTTTGTAGCTACATGAGGAAGGTAATGAGTACATTTCTTGTCAAACATTGTTACCCATCTTTTGATTTTCTCCATCCCTCCCTCTCCTCATTCACTCTCTCCCCCAGTTATAAAGTTAATTTCCGACATAGTGTCTTGTGAGTGTCATTGTGGCAATAGGTCATCCTTTGTCCTTGTTTCAGAATTTTTTAACTTCCCTTCCCTTCTCCAAATCAGATTTATTCATATATATACATGTATATACATATATATGTATATAGGTATATATGTATAGACATATATATGTATATATATATATATATATATATATATATATATATATATGACACATGGTACCAGAATTGCCAGGGATTAACCAATGGAGAAAGAAAAATGAAATAAAATACGAAGAAAGAACTAGATATAGTACATTGGTAACAACAGGGTCAACAATCAAAGGAGAAAAAAAGACCTCTTGTTTTCTTGTCTCGAAGCTTATTTCAATTGGCATCATTTTGTATGTTCATATGTACATAGCTATAGAGCTATTATGATTCTCTGCCAGGACTGTCCAAGGCATATACTAATTATCGCAAATGAGGGAAACCATAGAGCCAGTGTTCTTCGGGTTTGGCTTACATCCCTTAATATGTTTTTTTTTCCCCCAAGTCTTTCATTTCCATACAAAAGGGGCAATGCCATTCTATATGATAGAAGCATAAAATTCCATTGTGTGTGTGTGTGTGTGTGTATATATATATATATATATATATTTATATATTTATATTTATAGCACATTTTCTTGATCCACTCTTGAATCTGTTTAAAGGAAATTTACTATATTCTTGAATCTGTTGAAGAAAGGGAGCTGTCTAACTGCCTCCCTGTGGTGCCGTTAATAATGAATTAACACGTCAATACCCACTCTTGAGGTTAGATCACAGAAAGTGTGAAAACTTTTGCTTCCTTCTCTCCTTTCAAAAATTTTAATGTCTGGGCTGGGAAGGTGGCTCAGTGGTAGAGCGCTTGCCTTGCATGCTCAAGGCCCTGGGTTCGATTCCTCAGCACCACATAAGCAAAAAGAAAAAAAGCCGGAAGTGGCACTGTGGCTTAAGTGGTAGAGCACTAGCCTTGAGCTGAAGAGCTGAGGGACAGCGCCCAGGCCCAGAGTTCAGGCCCCATGACCGGACCCAAAAAAAAAAAATTAATGTCTGATTTCTTGAGTCTCTACACAAGAAGGCTAGTTCCAAGGAATCATGCAAGAGAAACCTTAAGCAGATATTACTTGAGATTAATTGAATCAACTCATACATGACACCTGACCCTAGATTAATGAGCCATGGTCCTCCTGAACACTCAGAAGACCCAGAATCAGAAGCATTCAGTTAAGCTGGCCCTGAATTCCTGGCCTATGTAGACCATGAAAGATAATGCATATTTGTTTTCTAGTTTTAGGACACTAAGTTGTATGATGATGTGTTACATAGCAATAAATAAAAATACATTACTATGTAGTGCATTTGTGAAGATTAAAAAGTACATATTAAAGCTGTTGAGGTACATTTTAATTGTCATAATAGGTTCCCAATAAAAACGGACATTTAATAACATAATTGCACATGTTCTCTTTATATATAGCCCATCTGTCCATCCTCTGGGCTAATATTTTTACCATAATAGAAACATATTTACCTTCTTCTGTAATAAATTATTCAATTACTTGAAATTTTAAGCAGAATTATTGTAAAGGATTATGAAAGAGTTGAGTAAGAAAGATTCATAGCTTCTTCTAATATCTTTCTTATTAATATGTCTGGAAAACAACACTATGAATAAATTATGCATCTTTATCTCTCTACAGATACACAAGATATTTTGCATGTATAGTCTATAATCCAACTTATTTTTTCATTTGTGATTTCTCATATTCTAAAACTTTGTGTGGTGGGTAAATATTATATTTTAGAAAGCAAAACAATGTAATTAATGAAGAAACTAATTGCAATTAAGTGTTATTAAATCACTGATCATTTTCTGTCCTAATTCACTACACAGAAACATAAACTACATGGTATGTAGTAGTTAAATGAAATTACTTATAATCAGAAGTTCATGAAAATCATGTACTGTCTTTGAATGGTCCTTCAGAGAAAAGCAAAGCTGCTTGTGTTGACGATATTAAATGGGACTATAGCCAACTAAAATTGTTCTAAGACAATGCAATGAGAGTTTTTGCTTCTGAGAAAACAAAAAATGAGAAAGAGGGATTGAAGATTGATTAGATTACATGACAGAATTATCTAAGACATAAAATACCAATCTCTAAACTTGAACATTAGCTTGCATATGGACTAACTTTCTATCCCAGGATGAGAGATAAGAAGGGGGACAATGAAACTGCTTACCATTACATATAAAGGTTCCTCTTATTTGTTTTTTTTTTTACATGTCATTTAGACATTTTACAACAGGGGGAATTTTCTTGTCTAATCTTTGGAGACAATTGAAGCTTGAGTTCACTAGAAATAAGGCTCTACTTCCAGCTTCTATCAATAGGGACAATGTAGAGATTAAGACAAAATCATTACATACTTTTACCTCAACCTTACAATTGCCTTTCAAGTGGAGTTAAGGTAGTATTGTTGCCCATATATATGATTATCTCAGTTTTAAACTTAGAATAGACAATCTAGAGATGAGTTGATATATTTCCCAATACTGATGTCCAGTAAAATTATTCGTGTAGAAAAAAACAGCCATAATGGTCTTGCTTTTGAGAAAAGCTACTATTAATACTGTAGTCTATCTGATGGCATTATCATGCAGATTCTGAGTTGTTGTTTATTGTAAAACTCCTAAAAGTGTTGCTTTATATTTTGTGAGTTTCTTCATAGTGTTCTTGTAACAAAAATTCTAAGTGACCCAGAGAGATAAAGTTCTTGCTTTAAAGTTAAATACACCTGAAGTCAATTGTTAGTACATCCTAACTAGTTGTGTTTCCCTGAAAACGTGACATAACACCTCTGAGCTTTGATTCTTTTCTTCTATCAAACAGATGAAATTTTATCGTGGGATGGTGGTGAGGGTTCAGTGATATCATGTAGCCAAGTCAAAGTGTCAGTAATGTATGTTTTTAACATAGTATGCATCTCTACAATAAGTGCACAGTAAGTTTCAGAGAACACAACAGGTTTCTCCTGTAACTTTTATGATTGTCACTGTTTGAACATTTCATACTTTCACATTCCCTTTCTTATGCCTTTTTACATTAATTTTCATACTAATCCGAGACACTGGGTAAGCTTCTTATCATTATTTTATCTATTAGAATATTAAGGAATCCTAATGACTTTGTTTCAATGGCTCATAGATGTAGTGGGGGAATCAGAACAAGTACCTGAAGTTGAGATCAAATTAAAATAAGAGAAATGAAACTTAAAATAAAAAAGAAATAGAATCAAAATTTACAATTTTCATTACACTGCCTTTCTGAACAGACCATGAGTTTCCTTTTTTTCCAGTCAGATGTTTTGCTTTTCTCTATCATGACTATTTCATCTTAAATTCTAGACTGATTTTCAAAAAGATGCATAGTACAGGCAGAGCAAAGTTTAAAAGGCAAAGAGTTAAGGGTCCTTGAGGAATTTTGAGTAGAACAGTCAAGTAATAAGGGCACTAGAAGCTACAATTAAGTAGCCTCGAGGAAGTGTAAATAGTTAATTGAATAACAGCCAGAAAGTTGTCAGTATTAGAGTCAGACCTGGTGAGCAACAAAGATTTTTCTATGGGTGATTTTTCCAGCTCTCTCAATTACATGCTATACATGTTGTGCTCTTCCCTGTAAGTCTGTGCTAAAATGTCCTTGACATTCACTACCTGTAGAAGATAGAGTGCTTCTAAATAGACAGGTTTCCATTGTATTGCAAAAATGTTTAAAGAGGCTAATTAAGTGTCTCTTATCTATGATTTAGCCGCTGAGTTATTCACCAAGTTTTTCCCATATATATGATGCAAAGTAGAAGATTGGAAGTATCTAAAAGCTTATTGTATAAAGCAAGTGATACAATGATTCATTACCAATATCATTTCTTAGTATTAAGCATTCTAAGAACAGTCTATTCTAGGAGCCTCATAAAGAGTGAAGTCTATTGCCATTTACAATGGCAAAATTTTCAATCAAATGAGCAGGGACAATGATAGGTGGTGATTGAAAATCTTTTCACAATATATGTCTTGTTACACACAAGGAATTTTAAATCCAATCATATGCAGTCAGGTGCCAGTGGTTCTTGCCAGTAAACTTAATCAGGAGACTGAGATATGAGGATCATTGTTCAGAGTCAGCCACAGTAGAAAAATCTATGATATTCTTATCTCCAATTAACCACCCAAAGTAGGATGTCTATGTTTGAAGTGGTAGATTGCTAGTCTTGTGCAAAAAAGCTCAGGGACAGTGCCCAGACCCTGTGTTCTAGCCTGAAGACAATAGCCCTCCCACCACTTCCTTCACACACACACAAAAAAAGAACCACATATGCATCACTAATATTTTTTAAAATATGTCAATGCATTTCTTTCATCATACTGTTTCATGAAGGCATGAAGAATAAACGTTTATGAATAGTAAACTTGTATTTATATTTTTCATGAGATAATTATTAAGGAAGTAAAATTTGATTGTAAGCGCTGCCAAAAGACAGGGTTAGTTGCACTTAGTGTGTTGATGAGACTTGTGAACTGCAAATATGTTTGAAAATGTGAATATTTTAATAATTAATTATCATTAATGTCCTCTAATCAAAGCAGACTTGTTATTTAAACAAATAATTATCCTTCAGTACTGGAAAGTAAATAGGAAAAAAATTCATCTCTCTCTTTTTCTTCTATATTGTGTTTTCATAAGGGAAGTGAATGTTCTGTATTTGAGGGTAAGCAAGTATGCAAATAACACCTACCTTATAATGATATGCCCTTATAAAGCATCAGTGGGCATTTAAAAGCATTTAGATTTTGGAACACACAGGTTTTAGATAAAGGATAGATGGACAGATAGATAAATAGATAGATAGACTTACATATATGTAATGTATGTTATGTAGAGAGAAAGAGAGACAGAAAGTGAGTTTTTTCTTTCTTTGCTTTCCTTTTCCATGGATGCCATTTCTTAACCTGAGATTTCCCAAGTGCTAGAAATGGCAAGAACTTCACACTTTTCTCCTTTTCTCATAATATTGGAAGTGGTCTTTGTCCTTTTAAGGTTACTATAACAAAATCCCAGATACTGAACAACTTGTTATTTGTTTCTCACAGTTCTGAAGACTGGCAAGTTTAATATCAGAGTGTTGATACCTGGTGGAAGCTTTCTGGCTGTATCATTCCATAGAAGAAGTTGAGTCTGGCTTACTTCACTTAATATGATTTTTTCCTGTATGTTCTTCCCCCATGGTATAACCACTGTTATTTTTGATTCTGTTGCCCTGCATCTTGTATATCCATTTTTCTAATTTGGGGAGGGGAAGGGAAATAACAAAAAGCTGAAATAAGGATACAGGTTGACCCATTGTAATAATGAGATGCACAAGACACTATGTTGAAAAAGAACTTTACAACTTGTGGGGGAGAGAAGAAAGGTGGGGTTGGGGAAGTGAGGAGGGAAAGGGTAGTAGGGGAAAACAAAGGAGGGGGTAATAATGCTCAATAGGAAATGTATTCATTACCCTCTGCACAGAAGATACTGTAGATACAATACTGCAGATACAATTTTTAAAAAAAGAAAAAAAAAAGAAGTTGAGATGTGGTACAGGGATTAATTTGTTCAAAAAATATTGTAAAGGTGATAAACAGGCATATTAGAATTACATAAATAAAAACTGTTTACCCCTCACTCATTTTCTCCTGGCTACCCCGCCATATTCCCCCACTCTTCCCATTAAAACATCCACCCAGGCCATAGTGACATGAATCTTCGTGTGAGAGCAACGCTTACATGTTCTAACTACCTCTTACAAGTCTCACTTTCCCCATGAACACGTGAACTTTGAAAGAACCATCCAAACCAGAGTGAATAACTTACCTCGTGTTATGTAACTCCAGGTACATGGTTCATGCTTGAGTACCAAGCATAAGTCTAGTAATCAGTGAGAGGTTGCCTGATGAAGAAAACTGTCCTATACTCGGCTGGGTAAATAGACTTGATTGATGGTCTGCCATTTACTTGCCTTATGTCTGCATAATTTCCCTTCTGCAAATCTTAGATTCTCATGTAAGAGAAAGCAGTCAAGCTCACAAAGGATATAAAAACCAGGCAAGACCATGAACACAGTGTTACCTCACACAATACATGGCACACTGACATTCCTGTACCTCTCTCAGTTTTTGTTCTTAAAAAAGAAAGTATTTTAAAGGTGATGAATGGGGGGTGGGTTACAGTTACATAAGTGAGATAATGGATAAGTTCTGACACCAGCAATGGGGCCTTGTCAGTTCAGCTATCAAGTCATCAAACTTTGTTTCCCTCGTTCAAATGACAGCATCTCACTTTCATGCCGAGAGAATTCACGTAAAAGTGATCAGCCAGATCGTTTGTACAAGAATATGTTTGCTTCAAAATCTCTGTTGCTCTCTCTTCTATCTTATTTTATTTTAATAATTGAATTCCCATGCATGAGTGCCAACATTAAATATGATCTACTGGGAAAGCCACCACTACCTTTCAGAGACCGACATCGAGTATGATGTTAAATTCATTGCATCCTCTGTGTTATTCAATGTTGGAAGCAATGGGAGTCATCTTGGTGACATCCTTGAAGGGACATATACATTGGGTGTTATTAAATTTTCTAAACAAATCTTTTAGAAATAGATTCTAATATAGGTCACTTGGATTTGAAAAGGAAATTTGGAAAACAGAACAATTCTAGCACTATGGGAATGTCCATATTCTTCAGGATAAGCCCATTCTTGCTGCTCCTACATCAGCATCCATGGGTTAGAGAAATATAAACAATGCCAAACTCCCATCCCCATATAGACCATTTAAAATGCTCTTTGTTTCAGTTTTACTTCTGGCATGAGCCAGAATTTACCTTTATTTGATTCTTTTCATATTTTGTCAGGGAAGAATAAAGAATAGAAGTATGCAGCTTAAAATGCATTTGTATTTTTATGGAGAGCTGTGTATTCAGGGATTATCTCTGACACAGAGATAGTCATCAATCCTAAGTACTCCTTTGTAGCCACAGTAACTTATTAGAGAGAAAAGAAACATTTCTGGATTCTGAGAAATTTGCTGTTAGAAGCACTACACAGAATTTCTTTCCTTTTTTAATTTCCTGCCACCTTCTGAAAGGGAAAATGAACTAGGAATATGTTAGTTTTACCTTGCAATGGCCTGGTAATGAACAAGAACAGATATGAATCTCTAACCTGAAAATGATGTGAGTCATAATAATGTATTAATAATCACAAAATGAATATAAGTTTAAATTTATATAAGTATAGGCTCTTGCGCCTATAATTTCATTTGTATAAAACTTATATTTTCTTTGTGACTCAGACAACACCACAAACCTGGACATAAGCACAGAGCTTCTACCTGCTTATTCTACATTATTTCCATAAATATTTTCTTACTTAATTTAAAGCAAAAATTCGAACTCAGTTGGAATAATAATTTAAGAACTGTGAATAATAATTTGTCTGTATACAAATATGTATATAACACAAAAAGAAACAAGATTTTTGCTTACCTTTTATAATTTTAAAGAGTATTTTCAGCATTCAATATAGACTTAGTTTTATTTATTATGAACTTTGAGAAATGTTCAACAATTTTAATTCTCAATGAACATAAATCAGATAGGAAACTAAAGCTCATTTTCAAGTTGTATGTAAATGTTTTTAAATCTTTCCACATGTTTTGACTTCTAGAAATAATATGCAGTCATCTTCATGATGAGAACCATATTTTTATGATCTTTCATGATAAAAGTATTGACAGAGTGAGATCTTAGTAAATAGCTGCTTGAATCTAATTGCATAAACTTTTAATATCAAATGGGCATGTCAGTTCAGCTAAAAGCATGACCTCATTGGGCATATTTGGTAAAGATTATAAATTACAATACATATAACTAATTAAGTAATATATACCAATACCCAGGGAAATGCAAATGAAAACTCCCATGGAGTATCTCCTTGCATCTGTTAGAATGGTTGCCATCAAAAAGATGAAAAAGAAGCGTTGTGAGATTGTAGAGGAAAGGGTGTTCTTGGACACTATTTTATGAAAATACAAGTTACTGTAGTCACTATGGAAAATAGTGCAGAAGTTTCTTTTAAAGGTTAAAGCTTACCATGAAGTCCAGCAATCCAGTTCTTAGCATTTCCAAACAATTACAATTAGTATCTTGAGATTATTTATAGTATTATATTCATTAAAGTGTTATAGCCAAGATATGGAACAGTGACAAAGCAAATGGATTTTAAAAAGTAGCGTATATACATAATGGAATACTAGAAAGCCTGGACAGGAAGGAAATTCTGTGTTTTGCAGGATAGGAAAATCTATTGTACTAGGAAAATGAACAAGACAAAAAGCCAATAAGTAGTATGTAACTTCACTGATATGTGCTAGCCAAAAGAATTGAAACCATGAAATAAAGAGTAGAACGGTGACTGCCAAGGATGTCTGAGGAGTAAGAAATGTGGAAAATTTGGTCATAAGGTACAAAATCTTAGTTAAAGTGGATAAAAATAAGGTCTGGATATCTACTGTGCAGAATGGAGACAAGAGACTAACACCAGATTATACCCGAGAAGAAACACTGAATATATTCTCACCACAAAAGCATGTTGGTAATAGGTGTGTTAATTAACTCAATTTTATTATTTTATAATCTTCCCATATTTTATTATATTGTATACTATCTATCTATCTTCTATCTATCTCTCTTTCTATTCATTTATCTATTTATCTATCTAATTTATATATGTATATACATTTAAAAATTATTAAGCCTTAGAATCAAGAAATCTAATAACAGATTCTGGAGGGGAGGTAGCCAGAAGACAACCCTACTACATTGTTGGTGGGAGTGTAAACTTGTTCAATGACTTTGAAAAGCAGTATGGAGGTTTCTCAAAAGACTCCACATAGATTTGTTTCTTTTGTATGTTCCTCCCTCATGGTATAACCCTTGTTGTCTCTGTATTTGATTGCAGTGCCCTGAATCTTGGATATACATTTTTCTAATTTGGGGAGGGGAAGGAAAATAACAAAATGCTGAAACAAGGATACAGGTTGACTCATTGTAACAATGAGATGTACAAGACAATATGTTGAAAACGAACTTTACAACTGGGAAAGGGGTGAAGGGAGGAATTGGGGAGGTAGGGAGGGAAGGAGTAGAAGGAAGCGGTAACAATGGTAACAAAGGAAGCGGTAACAATGCTCAATAGGAAATGTACTCATTACCTTACTCATGTAACTGTAACCCCTCTGTACAGTATCTTTACAATAAAAATATTAAGCCTTTGTAATAATAATAATATGTAGTTAATATTTTACCAGGTTCTACTCAACTGATAGCACTTATTAATCAAGGCTTACTCATTATTTACTTTACACTGTCTCCTCTGTCTACTATATATTCAACAAATATTTACTGGATACCAACTATGTAATAGTTGGTGTGCTTAAAAGCACACACCTCTGCTCTCAGGAGATGTCATAATTACTCCCTCTGTGCTACTATATTATTCATGACTTTATTATAATATCATTATTTGATAATTCTACAATTTGTGAAATTTTGACTAACAATTTCATCAAAAAAACGGAGTGAGGTGGGTTAATTCTGTGGGAATCATTGCTTTTACCATTTAAAAAGTGGACAGAATACGCTTCTCTTATTTAAAAAACTCAAGGTGCCACAGACTAGAAAAGGCACTCAATGGAATAACTAGGTGTTTGTATAGCATCTATTTCCCTCCTTCATTTTACATCACTCCATTTGATTACAACTCTCCATTCCTTGTCACTCTCTCAACTTCCTGTGATGTAAGATAATTATGAACAAGAGTAAAGTTGGGATATAAATGAGCAAACAATAGAGTACAATCTTGTTAATCCCAGGCATGATCATTCAAAATAGCATTCAAATTGAATCAACAGTTATTCCCCCGTCAAATAGATATGGTTTTTCTCATTAAAATTGTTCATTTAATACAAAGCATGCATTATGAATTATTTAAAACAGAAACTAGATCCCAGGAGTACCTTGCATTATTAAAGAGGTAAGAATAATTCCAAGAGTAGCAGTGGAACAGCTGTGTATCAGCTACAAGTGAAACCATATCTGGGAACCACTTGAGACTGTAGGATTGGGTACACAGAATAATCATTCATTCACCTTTTTTTCTACAGGCAAATATCCAGGGTTACTTTTATAGCTTTGCAACCTCTTTCAGGGGAAGAACTTTCCTGCTAATTACAACAGTCAGTATTTGGTACAGAATTAAACTTTAATATCTGACAATAATAAATTGAAGAAGCCTGATCATAACTCTGATCTAATTTTTTAGTGAGAAACTTTTTATGACCTTTTTGAATGTTTAACACATGAAACTTTTCCAGTGGATCGCTATACTTGTATCTTGGAGCTCGAAGACAATGTCACTGTCACACAAAGGTTCTGAATGTTTTGAAAGTGATGATGGTTTCTTGGCGAGATATATCTAATTGTACAGCTGTGGGCCTTCTTTGGATCCCTAGGATATAACCAAAAGAACGAACTGTTTGTTGGTGAGAAATTCTTAACTATTTTCAGATTGAGTAAAAAAAAAAATCTCAAGGTCAGGGATGAATTTTGAAGAGATACATTTTTTGTTCTGTAATATAGCTAGCTACTCCGGTTTGATGCTCAGAGGAACTCAAATGTTTTGTTTCCAAGCCTAATGCAATTTTAATGTTTTAAGAATCCGAGTGTTTATTTTGTTGAACTCTGAGTTAGCCGCACATCTTTTGTGTTCTCCCCTGAACCTCCCATATTTTGGTTAATACACTTGTGCACTTATGTACACTGGATACTACGTTGGAGTGTATACTTACGTATTTTTAAACTAATTCTAGCTTCTACATATAAGAGAAAACATACATCCTTTGTCTCTCTGCACTTGACTTAATTCACTTAAAATGATTTATTCCCAGATCCTTCCATTTCTTGGCAAATGATGCAATATTCTTACTAATGAATGAGTAAAATTCCATCATATATTTATACCACATTTTCCTGACCCATTTGTTCACTGAGAGGCATCTGGGCTGATTTCTTTCCTGGCTATGGTGAACAGTGCTGCAATGAACATGGTATTTCTAGCAACCTTATCATATCCTAGTGTGTAATCTTTGCAATAAATGCGCCCAAAAACACAGGAAATGGGTACTTGAAAGAGGAGGTAGGACCAAGGAGAGGAGGACAGACGAAGGAAGAGAGAAAGGAGGAAAATACAGTCATAAAATTCAATGCATATTCCGAAAAATTAGAAAATTGAGAGAAGGAGTAGGTTTGGGAGGGGTGGGATAAAATGATGAAAGGGTGACACTGATCAAAATCCATTGCATTGATATACTATTTTGCTGAAAGGCAACTACTTAAAGTAAAAATAAAATAAAACAGAAATGGAACCAGTTACTTGATGGCTCATACCTGTGGGCCTAGATTATCAGAAGGTGGAGGTCAGATGATAAATGCCAATCTGATAGAAAACATTTCAAAACCTTCTTCTCAACACTTCACTGGGAGGAATCATCCCGAACTACATGGGAAGCTGAAAATGAAAAGATTGCATTTAAGGCCAGCATAGGCAGAAAATGTCATGAGACTCTATCTCCATGCCCTAGGCATGCCCTGTTAACTAGGAAGTATGGAAACCAACAACTAGAGGGATGGGTCAGCATAAAAGCCCAGCATGAGGCTATGAATTCAAACTTCAATGCTAACAAACCAAAACAAAACAAACAAACAAAAAAAGAACTTGAAGATTGGACCAGATATGAAGAAGACACTTTGGGGGGGATAAAAAAAATAACTAAAGCGAAAAGAAAAAGGAAAAGGCTGAAATAATAGATTGTCTGCTTTTAAGTGTGAAGCTCTGAGTTCAAATCCATCACCAAAAATAAATAAATAAATATACTTGAGAATTAACCGAATGCGGCGCGTGATGAAAGAACAGACCAGTATTGTTCAAAACATTAACTGTGTCGTCTCATTATGAAAGGGAATCTTGCTCTAGTCAGAGTCCCTAGGGGTACAGATGGCGTCTCTCTTTTAAAATCATTAAACAAGCCAAGGGCTGACAGTACAGTGTGCACGACAGGAGCTATTGCCATCAGGGCACGGATTGACTGTAAGATTCCCCCTCTGCTCTAGGAAGTGTAACTGTTGAAAACAATTATTCCCCACTGTGCTACAAGTTGTGTCAATATGACAATTCATTTGGGAGATTTGTAAATCATTAGAAAAGGTTTGCAGTATTTTATTTCCCTGAGGACCATAATATGCTATATCGCCATGGTGATTTATGACTCCTCCTCAATTTTCTTGGAATAGAGAAACCATGAGTGGCTTAAGAACTTCTCTTCTTTAAATTAACCAGCATAAGTATCTCTACAGGATCCATTTACAACACAGAGAGGGGTAGATTTGAAGGTTAAATCACCAAAAAGCATATCAGAGCAGAACTTGTCTTAGTAATAATTCACATAATGAAAATATGATTTTTTGGAAAGCCAATTCTACTGATAGAAGAGGTATAAAGTATTCTAAAAATTATAATTTATTAAGAGAGATACTTCCAACAAACACTTTCATTAACTCATTTGTGTACAATTTCCATCTTTCAGATTGAGCCCCTGCACTAAAACTTAGGCCCGAAACCCTTATGCGTTTTCCTTATTCTGTCACTTGGAATCTATCAAACCACAGTAAAATTAATAATAATAATATTAATGATACAGCAATAAGAAGGCCCTGCAAGCATACAAGAAGCCTGTCTCTTTCCCAGATTTTTCTCTTTGAGCAGAACTAATGTTATTCACATACTATCCCCTAAACACTTGTTTGTACCAGACAGCCCAGTGTAATCCTCTATCCTCAAATACATGTCAAAATCCCAAAGAAGTGGAGAGTTGGCTGAAATTTCCCTGGGAAGAGCCTGATGATGCTCATTTTGTAACTACCTTCAAGAAAACATCATGGTACCTTTTTGTTCCCCTCTGTCCAGGGAGAGGTCCTTTCTCCCTTAACAGCAAACAATTGCACGGCGGTACCTATTAACCTCCTGGCTTCTTCTGCTTGCTTTGGCCCTTACTATATAAGATCTAGAGAGAGTGGCTTGACAGTTAGTGCTATTCTTCCCAGCACAGCTTTTCCCATGTGACTCATCTATGACTTTTCACCATCCCCCATCGAATGGGAAATAGATCGCTTTCACAGCAGGAAAACCAACTGGGAAAAGTTTCCAGTCTTACCACATCCATCCATCTTTTTGTCCTCCCGAGTTTAGAGCAGCACTTGGTGTTTATGAGATACTTAATGACTCAAAGGACAAGCTAGGCATCTTCTCAATGATTTTAAACACTTTCATAAGATGGTGTGGTGAGCTTGCTTTCCAGAGTTCCACAATCAATGTGGAGCCGTTTGAGTGGAAGCTCTCTGGAAGTGACTTTTGAATGAACATAAGGAAACTCTGCCACTGTTTAAAACACAGCAACTTACCTGCAAAGGTAAATGCACCTGTCACTGTGTGTAATTAAGTAGAAAATGCAGACCAAGTTGGTGGTGAGGTTATACAGGAATATATGCGTTCAGATTAGTTTCTATCAGAGAGACTTTTCTCTCTCTCATTTTTCCTAGATTCATTAGGAAACTGTCAAGCATGAAATGATGAGGTTTGGATTCTGCATTTTAGGAATGGATGATGAACTTGCTTTTCATGTGACAGAAAAAGGGCACAAGGAGACCAAGGAGTTGGAGAATATCAATCTTCCTTGTTGATTTCTTACATGTGCCACACTTAACCAGCTAAGTCCCTTTATATGGAGTTGAACCAACCACAGAGAGAAGGTTCTTGGCTTCTTGTCATCTACATCCCTAACTGAGATCAGCTTCTGTAGGTTGTGAGGCTGGGTTTGGGTTTTCTGAATAAACTTGGAACTTTTGGGCCTTTCTCATCTTCAAGATTTTGCTTCCTTCTTCATGTTCACCATTATTTCTGATTCCTACCACTCTCTTCTCCATCTTCTTCACATGTCCTGAGTTCCTTACAATAAAACACTTCACCCCTGCATTCCAAGATTCAGAATCTTACCGACACTGTCAACTGTAGTTTGTCAACTGTAGATTCTGAGCTTTGGTTCAGTTCACCTTGTATTGGGGGAAAGACTGAGGCATGAATTAAGAAATTTATTTCACCAACTATGAAAGCAGCATCAGCAGAAACATACTCTGTACTGATTTGCTCTACCAGATCCACAATCATTATGCTTATTTTTTTTTAGCTTTAAGTCAAATAACCATGGCTGGCAGAGCCAAAAAAGGTTGCTTTGAGAGATTCTTTTTAATTGTAAAATATCCTTCAATGCTAAATAGTTACACATATCTGTCAAGAGGTTTCACTCAGCCATTCAAAGCTTTGCCATGTGAACTCAAAATGCAGAACAACCCATGTCGAGGACAAAAAAAAAATCATCGTATTACAATCCTCCAGATTATGGGGCAGACAGGTGGGAAGGAGAGATGACAGCAGTGTTGGTGGCCCCTTGTCACCCTGTGTTTGCAGGGTCACACACAAATGTAATTAAGGGGCTGTGCTGGTATGCCTCTGGTCTCAAGGTTAATTATCCACAGGAAAATGACACCTTCAGGTGTCCTGTATCATAACAGCACTTGCAGGGAGAAGCATGATTTTAAATTGACAGCACTGACACAGCCAGACAGTATAGTTAAGCCCAACAGAGGTGAAAACAAAGACTGACATAGGTTATGCACTGCCGATGAGAGGCAGAAAGGACACATCCATCCTGCCTCGGGTAGAAATAATGTTTCAACAGAACAAAAAATAAACTCACCTCTGATGCTTTCCTGGCAGGTGTGAGGTCCTTCGTGGCTGGAGATGGAAAGCTGGGCTCTCTGGGCTGCCCCTTCCACTCCATCCCACCAAACGCTGCCATTCCCCGGCCTGGGGCTTACCCCAAATATATACCCTGCTCCTATCTCAGACTCATCAACTCCCTCCTAGCGAGAACGTTGGCGTGTTTATTGGGTGCTATCACATTTTTGGGTGCTTCCCTTCTCAAAGTTTACTATATTCTCATTGAAGACCATGTTTTAAATCATTTCTGCAATTCATCTATGCCCAGACCAGTCTGCTGTGGAATTGTGGATACCCATGAAAACCTCAAAGAGCGTCACAAAGGATGAGAATCTTGGGCCTGCAGTATCAAAGAACCCTGGGTTTCTCACCCAGGACCTCCGCTATATGGGCAAGGTATGTTGAAGGGTAGAAGGTTAGTGATGCTCAGTCACCCAGCACAGAGTCCTACTTAGGCCTTTCTGAATGTGGTATGCCTAGTTCTCTCCCCAACCAAATCCCCTCTGCTAGCAATTTGTAAACAACTCAGCTCTGCCTGCATAATATGTGAACATGCGATGCCAGTGCCACACTGTGCCCTGCCCTGTTCTCAGCCAATTGCACCTGCTGCCCAGGGCTCTGGCTGCCACTGCTGCTACTGCTATTATGCGCTGCTGACGCCTGCCCTGCTGCTTGCGGGGCTGGCGGCACATCGTCAGTGCAGAGAGGAATGTTTATTAGTTTTAATTGGTGGACGCGGCTGGACAGTGACATTTGGGAAGTATTGTGTGTCAGTCACCCTGCACCAGGTGCCGGCTGCGATGGCAGATGTATGTGAATCCACTTAGAATACAACCTGCAGATTATTGTCTTTCCAGCAAACTACAGCTGCTACGTGTTCCTCTGCTACCTGTGGGAGCACACTGTTTTAGTTCTTCCTGAGGTCCAATGCTTTTTCTAAGTTTTACTGATTTTGGAATTACATGGACCTCACTAAAAACAAACTCGTCTCCTTTCTCCAAAAGAAAAAAAAATACTCATACCTGTATGGTCTAGAAATATCAGCGCTTTTCTTTTCTGTATCACCCGAGCATCTCTATGACTTTACTGTCAATATTCCATATGTTCCAGAAACTCCTGTATCCTATGTGATGATGTACTGGATATCTACTTTGCAAATACACACACAAATAAAATGTTTGACTCTCAAATTCTGCTCTTACTCAACTTGATATAACTAACCTCTCATGGCAAGGAATTCTCACAGCTGCATAACTTTTCAAACATGAAGATTACATTCTCACATATTTATTTACTCCTGAGCTTGGTGTTGACCCTTTGCTCCCTTCTGTCCCTGGCACATAGTCATGGAAAATGAGAGCAAAAGCAGCAATGCTGGCATGAGTTGTCAAATCTCTATTTCATGCACGAGTCCTGAGCTGTGGGACAAAATCACACACACACACACACACACACACACACAAACACACACACACACACAAAACACCTAACCTCAGGAAACAGTTTTACAGGATTCTTTCCTTCACTTCAACTCGTTAGCAAACCTTTGGCTTCATTAACCCATCAGAAGCTGAGAATTTGGCTTGAAATTGTTGCTTTATGCTTTAGAAATGGTGGTGTGTGTCACATATAGCTTCTGCTTGTTTATACATTTATATCAACCTCAGCTGCTGCGGGAATGAGCTGAGCAAGTGCTTAGTGGTTTCCAAAAAGCACAAATCGAAGAACTGTAAAACGTTCCTGCCACCTAGCGGTGAAATGAAAGCTGAAATCATTGGAAATGTTGCTAAAGACCAGGGAGATCAACTTGTTAAATGTGGGCTTCGATCTAAAAAGAAACAATTAAAATATATACCCTGGGTCCTTGAGTATAATAATTAAAAGAGACTTAAAAGTGATGGTCTAATGAGTCCAGATATTTGGACAGTGAACAGCTAAACTCAATGTCCTATGCTAATAACTAATTATGGTGCTCTGAATTGTTGATGTAGAAAACAAAGTGACCCAAGCAAATAAAATCACTATCAGATTTCTTCTCCAGATTCTCAAGGTCTGTAAGAACCATCTGTTGTTTGGATATCTACTGTTCCGAAGTAGAGAGAGGGCATAGCGTTCAATTATTCGTGGAATGAAGATTATCTCTAAGACACATGCAGCTCTTGTCATAGCATGGAGGCCACAGAGGCACAGAAGGGGACACAATTCCTGACATAGGAGGAGTCAAAGGCGTTAGGGGACTCACACATGACACTTTTATAATGACAAACTGTGTCCAGATGGTTTTCAATGATGACAACACAATACTGAAAAATCAGTTATTAAATTTCCTCTAAGTCACTGCTGGTTTTGCTTTCATAGACTATGAGGCATAGTGGAAGTCTCCTGTGTATGAGGAGAAGTCAGTCTCTCAGATGACAACAGAACCGGAGTAAGAGTGAGGGCTCTGTAAGGATCCTGAGAGATCTCTACATAGCATGGATCCTCCAGCATGCTCAGCATTTAACAGTGTGAAGAGGTTTAGATAATACTAAAGGTGTAGAAATTGCAGAATCAAATATTTCTCCCTCTCTAAAAATGTAAAATAAGATAACAAAACCTATGCATAATTTATGGCTGCCTTAGGATAGTCTTAAATTATGCAGTCCACACATCCAGAAAAAGTTGCTTAATATATTCCTTAGTTGCTTTTTGACACTAATCACCCCCACCATTTCTCTCTCTGTCTCTCTGTCTCTGTCTCTCTCTGTCTCTCTCCCTCAGACAAGTCAGAGAAGCATGTCCGTGTCTACCATGTAAAAAACATTTATTTCTAAAGCAAATACACCAGTGAGCAGAGAAGCACAAAAGGCATTTTCTAACTAAATGCTTCTTTTATCAACTCAGTGGTCTTCCCTGTTCAGAGCGCTTCTCAAACGTTCATAATGGGATTAAAAGCACTCTCAATAAAGTTCATTACCTTAGTGGTCCTTCCCATCTTCATGTGAAATTAACTGTGTCTCCTATATGTACATCTACTTACGGTAGTAATTTAATGGCAATAACATCTATATCTAAAAGGGTTATTTTCCCCTTGGATCTGCTTCCCACTTAGAAATCTTTTCATGCTGCCTAGAATTAAAGGGAAAAAAAACACTCAGATATGCTGTTTTCCTTCTGTTTCAGGGAAATAAGGAAAAGCAACAAAGGAAGAGAATCAAAGAATTTTTAAAGCTATGCTGGTACAAAAGAATGATGTTACAGATACATACTTCACATGGCTAATGGGAGAGTAGCAGGAATGGATACAAATTTGATTTTAAGAGATCATTTAGTCTCTTAAAAATCATTTTCAGTCTTCCATCTTCTATTCTTTCCTTTTCATTCCTATAGCTCCCAACTTACCACATCACACACAGCCTTGCCCCATTCTCTTTATTTTAGGAAATCATACTGATCGCTCTTTTTTTCAAATACTTTCTAGCTAGCTATTCTTATCCCATCTTAGAAAGGGGCTGTGTCACAAATGTTCATTTTCTCTCCTTTTATGGATAAAACAGTGCTTTTCTTAAAAATAAAATTACCTTCTCATAACTCCAGAGAGATTGATTACCTGCTGGGCTCCAGTACTAAAGCCCAACTTGCCATACTCATTATCATCTTATTAAAATTCACCAATCAAAGATGGGAATGTGACCTTAGTCGTGCCAAAGAAATAGAAAGTATACATGTGTGTAGGGAGGGATTCAGAAACAGAAGATTCTGTAGTGCTAAGACTCATGCTAGTAATAAACCTTCATACATTGAAACACAGTTCTCAAGATGTATCTCTCAATACTGACTGAGCCAACTTCTATCTCGGAAGTAAAGCAACCTTTAAGCACTTGGATCTGTGATGAGATTGCACCAAGAAGTTCAGATGTGCTAGAATCCCAGACCTTCATACAACAATGGCTCAGAATTTTGATGTTCTTGGACCAAATAATTCCTAACCTGTTCCTATTCTCAGTGACATGAAAAGACTAAGCTGACTCCAGAATCTGTTCTCTTCTAAGAAGAACAGTACCTTTGCTACAATAGTATGAAGAATCATTATCAGTGCATTTGATCTTTCCTTCATAATATGAAGACATTAATTCATTCCAATGATGTTATTGCTAATACTTTCAAAATCCACCTTTTATAATATATTCCACATTCATTACTTTAATTCAGTCCTTCCCTGATAATTTTTCTCTTAGGTTACTATTAAGGTTTCATATCTCTTCCATTTCAAATAAAGTATTTTAATCCGCCACTCTGTTACCTTGTAAATTTTGTATAAAACAGATCCAACTTATGCTTAATATGCACCTAAGAATGTATTTTAATATTCATGCTAAAAATTGTGGTATATAGGCATATTCTGCTTTACTTGTGCTTAGAAGTCTAACCTTTTCCTTTGAATTATCTTGTCTTTAGCTTCTATAAAAATATATATATATAGAGAGAGAGAACATATCAAACAATATTGAAATAATTATACAGCACCAATATTACTTGTTGCTTCAAGGTTTTTTGTAAGCCACTTTCTTCTATCTATAATGGCTTTCTGCATAATCAATACCACTTCTTATTTGCATCCCTAAGAACTTTGTGATCAGGTATGTGAAAAAACTGCTGTTCCGAAGTTGTTGACATTGTTGTTGTGAGTTCTCTTCCTCCTCCCACATCATGAAGGAATAATTGCTAACTGTACTGAGCACATTGCATTGTCATTATTTTGTGTATTGGATTCACTACAACTGGAACTTTTTGAGGTTATGAAACTTAAGTTTACCAATACTTCATAAGGTGTCTGATACAGAGAGGACTTTCTGAGAAATGACTGCATCTAAATAAACGCTATCAAGCTTTGAAAAGAATCCTAAAAGTCACAGAGCTAGTTAGTGGTACAAATGCAGGGAGAATTGAGATCTCCTGATTCCCAGTCTTATTATCTTTCTATTACAAAGATACGGTGTTGGAATTAGTTTACTCTGGACCCTAGTGGTTATAACTTGGAACTGTCATTTAAGACAAATAGCTTTTTCTAAGAGCTTTACTCCAGCCCTATAGCTAAAATTGCCCAAGGAAATAGTCTTAACCTTCCTATCATCCTCTTTCTTATTTACAAAATAGGAGTAATAGAATTACTCATCTCTTCCTGAAGAGGAAATGATTAATGAAAGGACCTGTGAAACCAATATCTATGAAAATGATTAAAGACAAGGCCAGGACTCAAAAGCAGTGTCCCTTTGCCCTTTTTTAGTTTGCAAATATCCTTTCATGTATTTATTGAGCACTAGAACAGCAATAGCAACAGAACTCTGAATAGACTGCATTTTCCAATCTTCACTATTTGAGAGATAAACATGAAGCAAAGGGAACAGTAAGCATCTTCTATCCTCACCTTTCTGTGTTGGAAAATAGATGTCAATATGTTTCTCTTTCAATATGTGTTTATGTATCAGGCTATTACCCCCCGACATTTTGTTTTGATGTATTTGATGAACTCTAAGCAGAACTCCAAAATACTATGCCTTTATTTTCTATCTATATTACAGGAGAAAGACACACACACATATAAATTATATATATATATATATATCCCCCTCTGGGGTTAGGGGAATATTGTAAAAATTGGGATGAAGTGAAATGTGAGTTGCCTTTCAATTTTAAGTACCAGAAGAATAAACATTATATTGTCATAATTTTAATTGTCTGTATAAATTATTTCTTATCATTAGATCTCTCCTCAAGTATTACCTTCTCTATGAGACCTTTCTTAACACTCCTATTTAAAATGGGCAACCCACTCCACACCCTACACCTACACCATAGCGTGCATGCGGGCACGCGCACGTGCACAAACACACACACACACACTTTGTTCCATGAATTCAGATTCATACCCACTTCCTTATCATTGCTGTATCTCATTACTAGATGGTAAATCTGTAATTTTGTTTGTTGAGTAACTACTTTTCTTTCCAATCAGGTGTAAGTAACCAAGGGTAGTAGTTTATTTGGTCTATTATATGTGTCCATGCTGCTGTATTTTTCCTTGCTTGATGATGACCCTTAGACTATCATTAGCAAGGAGAAGGTGCTGAAAACATCTGCTCAAATAATAAACAATAGAGATCATTGGCATTTAGAGTCTGGTTAAACAATACTTGTTTTCTGTGGCTTCTGATAAATTTTCTTCACCTAGCACTCAATTTCTTTATAACACACCATAGCCAATTTCTGTCTATTTCCTTCAGTGGTCATTCTCTTACTGCTTTTAGTATTTTCAGTTGGTACAAGTTAGCTAATAGTAAGAATTTTAATTATGATATCCTGACAACCATTGTGGATCTAGAAATTCAGTCAAGTACATCCCTGAGACTACAGTTTCTGCATCTTACATATGGGAATATACAGTTAATAAAAAGAGCAAGGAAAATTAATGGTTTTGCATTGTAACCTACTGATTTTTTAAAATATGTGTTTATTCTCTGAGATATAAAACATGATAATACAAATGAAAAGAATACAATGTTCTCCTGGAATATAAACTATTCTTCCACTCCTGTGCTAATGCTGTGTGTTTCTGGATTCTGAGAGCCACTATAGGATGATAAGAGGAAGGTCTGTTTCTAAGACAACAGCATTTTTTAATGTCCTTTGCTCTAGTGAGTGTTTCTATTACTTTGAGGATCACTAGAATTTTGTAGGAAATAAAACAGTGTAAATTAACCAGACAGTTAAGTTTATTTTCCAAGGACTATAAAAATAATATATATATTATTTTCTAGGTTGAAAATAGTACTGTGACTTTGTAGCAATTTATATTGAGCCACCATGACAAAGAAGTAAAATGCTAATGTAAAAAAATAAATCCCATCTTAATTGAAGAAATGACCTCTCATGAAAATTTATTTTAAAGAGGAGATGAAATGTGACTCAAATGATAGAGCATAAGCCTTTGGTGAAAGACATTGAGTTCAAGCCCCAATGTTAACACCAAGAAAAATAATAATTTCAAGGAAACATACAGTAAATTGAGGCACTGAATATTTCACCATTTGTCCCAAAAATACTGCATGCTGACATTAGCACAAAGTTATCTTTCAGTATAAAAATGTTAAAGTCATCATTATATTAATTACAATTTGGATCTCATTAATGTTATTACCAGAACATGTGTTATTTAAAATTATTTTAAGCAGGTTTCCTTATGTGAAAGTGTAAAAGACAAGAGAAAACATATTGGTTGATTTTTTTTTTGGAAATTAAGAATGGTTTTATATGCTTTAAAAGTAGGTTTCAGAAAGCATACTTATGTGAGAAATTAAAACATATTTTTATCCACCTTCCCTTTTTGAATTTGTGAACATGTTAAAGATTATATTTTCAAAGACTTTTGTTTTGTTTTTGCTTTGGAAAATACTCCAGCCCAAAAGTGCTACAAGGGAGAACAGTATCAATTATAATGGGTTTAATCATTAATTGTTGAAGACATGCTAAAAATAGAAGAGAAAAATGTAACAATGATAATACAATATTGTGACAAATGTTGAAGAGGAGATACAATGTCCTCAACACCTTGGAAATGTGAATGTATGATCCTGTTCTTTAAAGCCATGCTTCATGGTAGTCTGCTTTACAACAGGGGATATAATACATATTAAGAGAAAAGTAGATATAATTAGATCAGAGTTCTGTATCATTCATCATTTATTTCAGTAAGATCAAGAATATATTAGTCAGATAAAAATTCACTTTATTTTGGAATTATTTTCCACAGAAGTTTCAGGAAGAGTAGTTTACTCTACCATATCACCATAATACTGCCATGCCAAGCTGGACTTCTCCACCACTCTGTTCATAATCCTTCAGCCACCTTTCAACATATGACATTGCTGTCGCACCCAAGCCTGTTTGGCTTATTTGAGGAATAAGATTTCATTAAACACTGCCTCACCAGAACAGTGCATATTAAAACCCTATGTGATACAAGCTCTACTAAGGCTTTAAAATACATAGGCATCTCATCAAGCTAAGCTATCTATATAAGCTGTGTCTCATGTCTGTTTGCCTTTTGAGAATTTACAAGTAGGTTTTCCTCTAAATTTGTTATTTTATGTTGCCAAAAAGAAAATTAGACATCTTTGAGGAAAACAGTCAAACTGAATTTGCTTGCCTACTATTTTCAAAATTAAATGACACATTTCATCTATAATGTTTTATGCTTTTCAGGTTCTGTGAATCTGAAAAGTCAATCACTCTTTGTTTGATAATGTGTTCATTCCCTTTAAACAATTTCTATCCATTAGGCTGTCAGTTTTTCTCGATTAAAATACATTTTATAATTGAATTACTCTGGTTTAAATTAATATGCTCTGTATACCCAATTATCTAGTTATTGAAAAAATACTTTCTGCATCAATGTTAAGTGTTTTAACCAAATTGAAAAAAAAGCCACAGAATATAAATAGATACTGCTTTTTGTATTGTGAATAATTTATGAACATGGCCTCAATGAACTTCCATAACATTAAATGGCAGTGTTAGGTCTCTAAAGTGATAGTGCTAAATTCTAGCTCTTCATGCTTAGCCATTAATAATAGAAAGGCAAAATAGAGAGTAAGGAGATTGTGGCCACACCTACTCTGAATTCCAAGGCTGAAAAGGGAGGGTAGTTTGACACTCTATTAGAGTGATTAACCTCACACATCGCAGCTTAATTATGTTCTGTCCTAAAATTGTTGGTAAGTTCTACATACACTAATTTGATTGGAAAAGCACAAAGTCAGACAATCAGATCTGCTTATCACATCTCCTAATGTCATGAGTGTCACCACGATGAAATGAAAGACAGGCAAACTACTAATAGATCCATAAGTGCTTTGACTTTCAGAATGCATGAGCAGGGCAGATAGTACAGATTATTTGCTTTACTTCCTTCATTTGTAGGTGGGGATGGGTTACCACTAAGGTCAGATAACATTTTCAAAACAGCAGAGCTATTTTGAAGCATCTAGATAGAAAGATAGATAGATGGATAGATAGATAGATAGATAGATAGATAGATAGATAGATAGATAGATAGATAGATAGATAGATAGATAGATAGATAGACAGACAGACAGACAGACAGTCCAGGAGTATTACAGAGGTAATACTATTAGATGCTAAGTAATCCTATTGTGAAGTACTCTGGAGTTGAAAATTTGATTAAAAATCTGTAGTTCTTACAGAAATTTTGTAATTCACCAGAATTATACCAGCAGTACAAGTAGAATGTACTTCCTAGTTCTTCAATATCTAAGAAGTGAATTTGAAACAAAGAGGTTATGAAACATCTTCTAAACAGACCTTTGTATGTTAAAAACAGAACTCAAGATATTTCTATTTCAATGTGTGTTATACATACGGTATTATGACTTCTAGTTTGTTTTAATGCACATGATTTATTTTATCTGTATACTCTAAAATTCTTTACCTTTATATTTTATCTAGTATATAGCAGTGTGGTGAAGAGGATCTTAAGGGAAAACCATAATAATTAGAATAAACTGAAATGTAGTTTTTTCGATTTGAATATGGGGATAGATGAATATATTGGTGATATGTCCAAACTTCATTAAAATATTCATATTTAAAACAATAGGCTCATTCCACTCAGTTTGACAAAGAATAAGTTTTAGGGTAAGTCAACAAAGTCAACTATTCTTTCAGAATTTCATTCCATTGCAATATTCTCAGCTATAAGATAGTTCCAAACTTCAATTGCAACCAAAATGCAAACCCTACTATTTGGTGGTTATAATAGCTTGATGACAATGAGAATCTTCATAACTCGAAACAATAGAACAGAATTTATTGTATTTTTCCCTGATCCACATAAACATAGAACTATGGCTAGATGCCAGTGGTTCCTATCTGTAATCTTAGTTACTTATGAAGCTGAAATCTGAGGATTGCAGTTCAAAGTCAGCCTGTGGGGACACCATGAGACACTTATCTCTAAGTGAAGCCTGAAGTGGAGCTATGGCTAGATAGAGCACTAGTCTTGAGCAAAACTCTTCAAGGACAATGAGTGGCTCCCAGATTCTAAGTTTTAGCTCCAGGACTGGCATGGAAAGGAAAGGAAAGGCAGATAAAAGAAAAGACAAGTAAAAAAGAGAAGAGAAGGGAAAGAATAGAAAGGGTAGGGAAGGGAAGAGAAGAGAAGGGAAGAAAGGGAAAGCAGAAAAGGAGGAAGTAAGGAAGGCAGAGAAGGAGGGAGGATGGAAGGGAGGAAGAAGGGAAGAAGGGAAGGGCCTAGATACTCATTTCTACTTTTCATGCTCTTGACCACAGTGTTCAGTGAAAATTCTAGCTGAGTTATCTCCTCAAGTTCCTCCTAATATTAACTCTTTTCCTCAATAATATTAACTCTTTGAACCTCGCAAGCTGTTTGTTCTCTTTCACAAGAAGACTGTTTCATAGAATAATAGTGGAATAGAATCCATTCCTACGGGAAGGGATGGGAAGGGGAAACAAAGAGGAGGCAACAATACTTGATAAGAAATGTACTCATTATCTTGCCCATGTAATTGTAACTCCTCTGTATGGTATTCTCACAATAAAAAATAAAAATAAAATAGAAATCCATTCCTGTATGACTCACCAACTGGCCCACTTCTTTCATGGAGATGAACACTCTTCTTTCAACCCCAAGTAGACCATTTCCTTTTCTAGGAAACCTTCCCTACTGCTAGGGGTATATTAGAGATTGGTCATAACTGCTACACAAAATCACATACACTTCAATGATCAGTTAGCAAATATAAGTGTAATTTTTCATTTTGAAGCTTTTCCTTAAACAAAAAACTCATAAGTAAAGCTTCTTCATCAGCAAAAAAAAAGGTGATGAATTGAACTACTTAATATGTATGTTAATATACATTGTGCTTGGTAAATACCAGGATGTTCTGATTCAAAAGTGAAGAGGATTTCTTCAGCATCATTATGTGCTTGTTTTCTAGCACCATTTTCTCATATAATTTGCTACTTGTGGGAAGGCATTGTTATAGTAACAGAAACTTCAACTAGATTAAATAAGCAAAAAATAATAATTTTGTTACCATGGAAAATTAACTATTTCTATCAACAAACTCCAAAACAGGTTAATTTCCAGGTAAAACAGGATCAAGAACTAAGTATTCTCGGCTGTAAATTGGCCTACTTTCCATTTTTTTCCCTACTTTCCATTTTTGCCTATGCTTTCCATAGTCCTTTGTGAACGCTGGCTCTGAGAAGCTGAGTTTTTAAAATCATTATTTACCTTATAGTTTCAAGAGAAATACAGTTTTCCATTGCTAGTAATTTTAACAAAACCAGCCAAATTGGCTTTTAATGGATTAACTAGGCCCATGGATACATGTGTGAATAAATCTCTATGCTATGGAGATTGAAAAGCAAACTCAACCAGTGTTAGGAACGTGGTCCTAAAACTAAAGAATCAGGACCACTTGGACCTTGCACAACAGGATAAAGACGGTTTGTTGCCAAAAGAAAATCTGTTAATATAATAAATACTTATACTGGCTGCTTAAAATTAACACATACTCTACTACAAAGTCCAAACATGTTTGAGGCTGCTATTATCACTATCCCAACATGTTTTGTTTTGTTTTTTTAACTAGACAAGGGAGGTCAGTATTTTTTTTTGTGAAGTCAGACAGTAAATCTCTGTTGCAGTTTTTGCATGAAATTTTGTTTCAGCTTGCAGGTTATGACCTGGCTACAAGAGTCACAACTTGCTCACTATTTCAGGGAAGGGGAGTAAGGAGGTGAAAGATCGTTTGGGGAAGTATTTTCTTTTTTGCTCTATAAATAAGATATATTACATTTAAACTAGAAATAGATGTTTTTGCCTTCCAATGATAACGTTTTACTACCATTTATTCATTATACAAAATAATGGGTTCCTGTATGACATTTTCATAAATGTATATAAAGTATTTACCCTCCTCCCCATCCACAAGTTCTTGAAAGGTCCCCATCTCCTATACAGTCTACATTTTAGATATCTCATGTGAAAAAACATCATTTGGGTTTGGGAGTTGTTTTTTTAAAATTTTTAAGTAGTCATGCATAGGGCTTTCAATTCAGTATTTACATTTATGAGCAAAAACCATCTTGATCCATTTTACCTCTTCCATCATTCTCCCTCATGTCTCCTAAGCCCACCTTTCCCATCCATTTCCTGATTCCATTTTCCAAATATATAAATTAAATATTATGACCACATATTCACCTGTTGCATTCCTAGAGCTAGCCAACAAGGAGTGCCCAGTAAGCATATGCTCAACAAATGAATGCAGAGTTAGTTGATTTATAGAACAGAAACTTGAATCGCAAAAATGAATTTCAGATTCATTATATATTGCATTTAAATAAACAAAAAAGGAAATATCTTTAAGAACTTGATACAGTTCATCTAACTTCATCTTGTTCAGGAAAATAGAGTTAGAAAAAAAGTGGTAAGGTTAAAGAGTAGTTCTTTATTCAGTTTGAAATATATCATACAATGAAGGTATCTGTCAAGACCAGATAAGGAATGTTAAAAAAAAGTCCAAAGGATCTGGGGAAAACATCTTATGTGACATCACCCAGATGATATAGCACACAGTCATTGAGAGACCATGAAGAGGTAGGTGGAAAAGTATGCTACTATACTTTAAAGAATGGATCCAATCTAACTTTGGCTTTTGAACTCCTAAAGAATGGATCCAATCTAACTTTGGCTTCTGAGCTCTTAAAGACTTAAGTAATCAGTTACTTGTGGTCACATTTGATAGGACAAGTATCTCTGGTAGCAACTAGAGAAATGGAGATCTCATAGTATGGAATGGATAGGAAAAAGAAAAAACTACCTTATACTAGAGAGTTTCCATCAATTGATGCTTTAGTGTTTCATTCTTGTCTTTAACATATTTACTGGGTTCATATAGCCCTTTCTCCCACATCCATCTTTGTAGGTCATTACTTCCTCTTAGTTCAATAATCCTTCACTCTCACTGAGGTACTTAATCCCTTCACTAGGCATAGTTTTCATTTCACTCATTCTTGTTCTGCCATCTTTTTTCTCCTCACATAGTTTAAAACATATTTGCATGGACCAAGTGCATCTAACTTCAGCTCCTTGTACCTTGTTATAGTTAATAATGTTCTGACACAATGATTATAATTGTGCCCTTATCCTCAGAACCTTACAATGATACCTTACTTGGTTAAAAAAAAAAAAAAGCAACTGAAAATGGCATTATGTAAGGATGCTGAGATGAGACCACACTCAATTCAATGACTAGTATTCTTAGAAAAGAAATACACAAGAAAACAACACAGGGACAAAGGCAGAGATTTGAGTGATGTGAACACAAGACATACACAAGGAAATAAGAAAATGTGATCACAAGTTGAAAGAACTGACAACAGCTACTAACATCTCAAAGAAGCACAGAAGAGATTTTTTTCCCCTTAATGTCTTTGGAGAGAGCTCAACGGAGTTGACATCTTGATTTTTAGACTTCTGGCTTCTGTAACTGTGAGCAGACAAATTTGCATTGTTTGAATGCCAGATAGTTTGTGCTAATTCATTACAGAACCCACAGGAAAACAGTATACTTCTTTCTTCTTATACTCAGCATCACTGTAAACCTCATATCCTCTAAACCTCTCTCATATACCATGACAGAACCTGTCATCCACATGACTGCTGAAATAACACACTAGCAATTTTAAGTCAATGAATGCACAATTCTCAAGTCCATCCATTCTCTTGTTTGTTTTTCCTAAAGAAGTGCTTTAATATGCTCACTCTTAACACAATCTTATTTTTTCTTTCACTGAAAATAAATACAAGCAAACAAATAACTTTTTATAGATGCTGTAATTCAACATAGCTCCTAGTATGTACACTGTATATGTGGATTAGATATGGATATTTACATCTAACTGTCTAAAAGCCATTCCATTCTATTAGCATTTCATCCAGACTTTTATGGAATCACAACTTGATGACCTACATATACTCCCTTCTTTTCTCAATCTTCAAATTTTCACTCTAAAATCCTCTGTGTACTATTGATGACCTGGTTTCTTTCTCCCCTTTTATAGTAAAACTTCAATGAAACAATTATCTCAGCTGTCTCTAATCTTTTTTTAAAAAAAATTCTGGTCCAGTAACTTCTATACAACCACTCTAATGTTGTTTTTTTTTTTTTTTTGGTCGGTAGTGGTGTTTGAACTCTGGGCCTGGGTGCTGTCCTTCTGCTCTTCAGCTCAAGGCTAGTGCTCTACCACTTGAGCCACAGCACCACTTCCAGTTTTCTAGTGGTTTGTTGGAGATAAGAGTCTCATGGACTTTCCTGTCCGGGCAGGCTTTGAACCATAATCTGCAGATCTCAGCCTCCTGAGTAGGTGGGATTACAGGCATGAGACACCGGACCTGGCTCCAACATTGTTCTTAAGGTGAGTCATGACTTAAGTGTTGCTGGATTTTGATAACCAATTCTTATTTTCCCTTTTATTTAACTGATAATTACAACTTAAAAAATAGTTGGCACTTCCTTGTTGATACCATCACTCCTTGGCTTTCAGAACCCATGTTCTTTTTTGTCTGTTCCTACTGTATTGACCCTCTTTTTTTCTCCTTTATTGTTTTTATTTCTATTCTTGTTTTTCATCTTTTCTTAATTTTTCATTTTTTTTTTGTTTATTGTGCTAGTGCTGGGGCTTGAACTCAGGGCTGGGGCACTGTCCCCGAACTTCTTTTGCCCAAGCTAATACACGGCTCTTTGAGCCACAATACCCGTTCTGGCTTTTCTGAATAGTTCATTGGAGAGAAGAGTATCACAGACTTTCATGTCTGGGCTGTCTTCCAACCTTGATCCTCAATTCTCAACCTCTTGAGTAGTTAGGTTTGTAGGTGTGAAACACTAGTAACAGCTAAGTATTTCATTCTCAAGACATACATTTTCTCTGAAATATTTGAATTAATTGTTAATTATATAACTGAGGACGTTAATATGAGCATTAATTATTAATGTAATCATTAATTATTATAAGCTTACTTTTATTTATTAGAGATAAGAGTTTCACAGACTGTCCTGTCCAGGTTGGCTTTGAACTACAATTCTCAGATCTCAGATCTCTTGTAGCTGGCATTACAAATGTGAGCCACCATCTCCTGGCTCTCTACTTCTTAATTTTGACACATCCTAAAAACATTTGTGGTCTTCTTCACTACCTACACTTAAGGATATTACATTTCCTATTAGAAATCTCCATAAATTTAAATAGGAATTTTCATGAATTTAGATACCACTTATTACTTGATGAATTCTAAGTTTATGTTCACAGTCAAGATTCACCTTTTGAAAGTCAGACTTCTGAATTCAACTGTTGACTTGGCATTTTCATTTACTTGAACTTAGTAAACATCTCAAGTCTAACATCCAAAAGCAGAACCTGAGTTTGATCCACTAGTTGTTGAAGACAAAAGCCTTCCTTGGCTCAAGGAAAACTTAGTTATAGTTTCAAAAAATAACACAATTACTTTCCAGCTCAGTCCAAGCATTTAGTCCAATTCACCATTACATCTCACTTGGTCTTCTAAATGATTCATTTTCACTCCTTCAGTTTTTTTTTAATTTATTTTTTAAATTTATTCTTAAGCAGAATTGTTAGCATTCTTTTTAAATCATGCTTCAGATTACATCACTTTTCAGTTTAAATTTTCCAAGGGGAATTCAGCAAGGAAGCCAAATACCTTAGAACAGTATATAGTCATTTGAAACTTACCTTAACTCTTTATAGACATCACCTTCATCGATTCTGTTGCAGTGATACCCTTGATGTTTCTGAAAGGCATCTGACTCCCTATCAATTTGAAGAATATGTGCTGTCATTCCTTCAGTTGAGATGCTCATTTCCCAGACTTAGGGAGCAGTAAATCTTTGGTCTCCTTTTCATCTCTGACTCAAATGTCATTTTCTCAAAGAAGCTGACCACACTATTTGAGAATTTCCTGCTATCAAATATCTTAACATCAATATTTTCTTTCATTGCTCCATTTTCCATAACCTTACCACTCTATGTCATACTGTATTATTAATTTGGTCAATTGGTTCATTGTTTAACTTTATTTTTTATACTGAAGCATGTTATTCATATAGTATACAGATTTTTGTCCCTCTTCACCATAGACATGTACTGAATTAGCAAAATTGAACTAAATTACAAAAATAATGTTCTACTGGACTAAAAATGAGTAAACGTGAATTCACATTTTCACATTCTCACAAATATCCTGTAGGACTTTGTGCAATCCTCCTCTCCAAATTATTAGTAAATTGAACAGTTGAGGAAGAAAGGAATAGTCAGAACCCTTTGCAGATGCCAGCATTTCATAACACTAAAATGGTATCCTAATATTTTATGAGATTAAAAGAGAAGAAAATTTGGCATTTATTTGACACAACCATCAAGTAATTTTACTTCTTGAAGGCACTATCATCTCTGAGGCTCAAGGTATCCTATAGGCAAAAAGAGCTGAGATTTTAGCACATTATCTCTTAGTAATTAACAGTAGTCATCTGCTGACCTGTTTTGTTAGAAGGTATGTACTGTTTTTATTACTGTCATGGACCTGTAACATATTAGCTGTCCTATATTCTTCCCTTCTCCTGGTAACTCACAGTTATTTATCTTGTACATCATTCAAAAGGAAGGAATATATTTAGAAAAGAACCACAATCTGGTAGCAATCAGTTTAAGAAGTGCACAATTTATATAGACTCAGCCAATCATTCCCCTTCCTTTGAAACCACAAGAAGTAGTAGCAAAGTAGTAGCATTTTAATATTTCTGGGAACTATTTAAAGTTAGCTGCCTAACCACATGTAGATAATTTTTACATAAAAACTCAAAGAAGAAGGAAGGAACAGACTGACTCCAATACTTAGTTCATAGAGCATTGGAAATTCTAATTTCAGACATCCCCAAATTGGGATTGCAACCCTGCTCCTTTGACATTGAGATTATTTGCATTTACCCTGGACTTATAAAACTATACATTCTCCTTTCTAGCAGTCATGTTTTTGGTATTTATAAAGACTATATTTTTACTTCTGAATAATGTATTTGTTGGATTTAGAATTGTGGCCTAACAAGGTAGCAGTATTACTTTTGGTACTCAAAGGGCATGCCTTCTTTCACTATCATAAAGTCCAGGTGGTATTCCTTAGAAAGTGGAGCTGAATTAAGTAGACAACACTTAGAGCAAATAATTGGAATAAACTTTTCCAACACTGGTAAATATTTCTAAGAAGTAACCATGAAAATAGAGCCTGGGGTGGCAGGAGCAACCGAGACAGGGCCATGGCAGCAGCAGCAGCTAGGAACCCTAGACTCCCCAGCCTTGTGCCTCTCTCCCCCGGCCGCAGAAGCAACAAAACTAGGTTTGGGGCTGTGGTACTTGGGGCTGTAGTAACAAAAGACTCCAGACTTGGATTTGGAGGGAGGTGGCAAAGGAGAAGCTGGAGGCTAAATAAGCTGTTACCTAGAAAGCAGTTTTAATCTTCCAGTGAACAGTCCTAGGCTAGAAAATCACACCAAGTGTGCCACCACAGCAGAGAGAGTTTGGCCAGAGTGGAAAATCCAGGCACTTCCTGGAAGATGTGTCTGCCACAGTGGCGGCAGCAGTGGTGGCAGCAGCAGCTGTAGCCACCATATCAACAGAAGAGTCCCAGACAAAGATGCCAGACACAGCAGGTGAGCAGATCCTACTCACCACCAGCAAGAACTGATAAAGAGCAGAAATTTTCATCCTGCAGATTGCAGACCAGAGACAACCCAGGATCCAAGACTCTGGCATGAGTAGAACACTAACATCCTCAGTCCTCATGGAGCAGAGGTGGGAAGGCAGCCCCTCCCCCACCACCGGAGATCTCTGTCTTTGATACTGACAAAGGCCCCACTGAGCAAAGAGCTCCAACTCAGACCTGACCTGCCAGGCGGCTCAGTTCCACCCAGGGAAAAGTCACCCAGCCCAGGCAGAGAAAGCTCTGCCACTGGAAGAGTGACTATCTTTTTTTTTTTTTTTTTGGTGAGTTTCTTCACTGGGTAAACAGAGCCAGAGGCTGCCCCTCTCTACAGCAGCATAGACAAACAATTGAAACTCAGTAAACAAAAACCCTGAGAATGGCTCCAGGCTGGGCTCTATGAATATCTCAGGAGCTAGCCCTCAGGGAAAAGCTACTGTTTGCTGAAAGGCCTCAACCCTACCCAGAGCCTGGACTTGTCACAGCATCTCCAAATGAGAGGAAACAGCCATCACCCTCTTTTGTGATATTCAAAGCAGATCCCTCATCCACTGAAATAGTCTGAGAGGAGGATCACAGAATCCTGGGTAAAGAAGAACATTTTTCTGCCTGCTTAAACAAACTGATTTAAGAAACCAATCAAGCCACAGGAAAACCAAACACCACAAGCAGACCAGAGATTCCACCAAGAGACTGGTAACAAACACAAGAGAGATCCACAATCCTCCCCTCCCCAGCAAAAAAAAAAAAAAAAAATCAAAGAACTCTTTGTTCTACATTTTTAAAATTTTTTTAAAATTCTTTTGTATTTTTCTCTTTCTCTCATAATTTTTATTTTAGGTGTATATATGTGTGTGTGTGCTTTTTTTTAAGTCTCTTTTGACTTTTGGTCTTTTTTTCTTTTTTCTTTTGTTCTGTGTGTGTGTGTGTGTGTGTGTGTGTGTGTGTGTGTGTGTGTGTGAATTATTTGCTGTTCTGTTCATCCCCATATATATACCCATCATCGATTATTAGATCTTATCCCCCATTGTGTACATACTTAATCCAGAAATGTATTACCCAATCCCGAACCTCTTTGGCTTAACTTCTTTAAAAACCGTATTATCTCTTTATACCTATATAATTTTCAAGTATTCCAATTTTTAACATTTTTATTTTTTTATTTTTCATATTTCCTTTCTATCCCTCCCCTCCTTTCATCCTATCCTTTTCTTCTCTCAATATCATTTCTTTCTACTAACATAATTTTTAAGTGTTTCATCTCTTAAATTTATTTTTTTCCATTTTTTCTTTAACATTTTTTTTATTTCTCTCCTATCATTCTGTCCAATCCATTTCCCTCTCTGAGATTAGGACATAGTTAAATTCACTCTCCTTTTACCTTTCCACATCCCTCTAATCCTATTTTTTCCCAAATTTCTCCCTAAACCTAGTAATTTCTGGTTTGCCAAATTCTTCTTTGCTGTTCTTAGCCCATTAATCCATAGTTGTTTGATGTTGAACAGATTGTATCAGTTGAAATAGATTGTATCTGTAGCCATTTTACTGTGCAACAACAGGACTCTGGTTAATGCTTGCCTTAAAATAGTGTTCTAGCACAAAATTCATGTTACTTTCATACCAAATGGGCAAAACAAGGCTGAGAAACAAAAGAAAAATGGCAAGTCTGGGTATCTCAAGTCCCACTCATGTGAATCAGGTGGCAGAACAGTTAATGAATAATCTAGAGGAGAGTTTCCAAAAAGCTCTACAAAAACTACTGGTAAACATGGTGAATGAAAAGATTGAAAACCTGTAAAGGACTCAGTGTGAGTGTGATAGGGAGCGAGAGGAGGAAAACCAAAGATTAATACAGGAATATCCTGAGTGTGAGGAAGCTACTCAAAGATTGATACAGGAACTTCATTAGCAGGCTGAGAATAGCCAAAAAGAAAGACAGAAATTGCATGAGCAGGCTGAGCACAGTCAAAGAGAATTGCAGGAATTGCATGTGCTTGAGGAAGATAATCAAAGAGTAATACAGGAATTGCACGAGAGGGATGAGAATAGACAAAGATCAATAGAGGCATTCATGGACTCCATAAACAGACAGCTGAAGGAATTCAGAGAGACCACAAAGGGAATGCTGAATGGAGCATGACAGAAGGAAAGGGAGTCCAAGGAAACGATAACCAATCAACTAAGTGATTTGAGAATAAACCCTGAACACCAAATTAAGGAAGTAAAGAAGTTCATGCAAGATATAAAACAAAGCTCAACCAAAACATTTAAAGCCATCAAAGTCGACAAATTAGAAGGAAAAGAAAAAACAAAGTAGGACATCTTGGCAGTAGGTTAAACCATGCAGAAGAACAAATCCTGGGGACTGAAGACAGACTAGATATTATAAAGAATATACAACTATCCAATACAAATCCAAGAAATGTGACAGATCTATTCAACATTTGGAAGACATCAACAGAAGGCCTAATCTGAGGATAATGTGTGTAGAGGAGCACCTAGAAACAGCAGTTAATGGTCTATGAAATTTATTTAATAGGATCCTAGCAGAGAGTTCTCTGCAAAAAGATAGGTCTATTCAGATACAAGATGCTTTTAGAACCCCAAATAGACCATACTAGAATAGGACATCCCACCATCACATTATAATCTGCACAGGATCATTTCCTTAAAGCTGTCAAGGAGAGAAGATCAATCACCTATAAAGGGAAACCAATTAGTATAACCTCATATTTCTCAGCAGAGACAATTAAAGCAAGAAGAGCCTGGAATGTTGTATGTCTTGCCTTAAAGACAAACAACTATCAACCAAGAATACTGTACTCAACTAAACTTACCTTCATAACCGAAGGTCAAATAAAAACCTTCCATAGCAAAGAAAAACTGAAACAATATATCTGCCCAAAACCAACCCTACAAAAGATACTTAAAGATGTCCTACACATAGAAAACCAACAAGACCACAATAAAGACCAAGAAACCACACCCAAACTGAGAATCCAAGAACCATAGGAAGAACCCAGAAGGTGAATAACATGGCAGGAACTACTAAACACCTCTCAGTCCTATCTCTCAACATTAATGGAATTAATGTGACATATACTGTCTAGTTGGATTAGAAAGCAAGATCCTTCTATCTGCTGCTGTCAAGAGTCTCATCTTGCCCATAAAAATAAACGTATTTAGAAAATGAAAGGCTGGAATAAAATCTACCAAGCAAACAGCCCCCCGTAAGCAGGTAGGAGTTGCAATCCTAATATCAGATAAAACAGACTTCAAATTAAAATTAGTGAAAAGAGATAAAGAAGGTCGATACATACTAATTAAGGGATCTCTCCTTCAGGAGGATATTACAATTCTAAATATCTATTCAACAAACAACGGAGCACACAAATTTATCCAAGAAACACTACTTTCTCTCAAATCTCACATAGATCCAAAGACATTAATTGTTGGGGACTTTAACACACCACTATCCCCACTAGATAGATCAACTCAGCAAAAACTCAACAGAGAAACTGCAGATCTAAACAACTGCAGAGATCAACTAGATTTAAGAGACATCTACTGAATATTTCACCCAGTAGCAACAGAATACATATTTTTCTCATCTGCATATGGAACATTTTCCAAAATAGGCCACATTTTACATCACAAAGCAAACTTGTCCAAATTCAGAAACATTGAAGTTATGCCCTGTATTCTCTCACACCACAAGGAAATGAAATTAGAAGTCAACACCAAAAGCCATGAAAGAAAGTCCTGTAACACATCAAGGTTGAACAACACACTGTTGAATCACAAGTGGGTCATGGAAGAGATTAGAAAGGAAATTCAAATGTTCATGATTCAACAAAAATGAGCACACAAATTACTAGTTCTGCTGGGACACAGCAAAGACAGTAGTCAGAGGCAAGTTTATAGCTCTGAGTTCCTACATCAACAAATTGGAGAGATCTGAAACCAACAATTTAATGAGACATCTGAACTTTATTGAAAAAGAGCAGCAAGCTAAACCCCAATCCAGTAGACTAAAAGAAATAATTAAAATTAAAGCAGAATTAAATGAATTAGAATCTAAAAAAAACATAGAAAAATCAACAAACAGTTGGTTCTTCGAAAAAATTAACAAAACTGACAGACCCTTAGCAAATCTTATCAGAAAAAGAAGAGAACTCATCCAAATAAACGAACTCAGAGATGAGAATGGAAACATCATCACAGAAAAAATCAAGATACAGAACACTTTAAGGGAATACTTCTCAAACTTTTATGCTAATAAGTTTGAGAACCTGAAAGAAATGGACGATTTCCTAGCAAATATCAATCTTCCCAAACTAAACCAAGATGAGTAAAATCAACTTAACAGACCAATATCAAGCACTGAAATAGAAACAGCAATAAGAGAAAAGCCCAGGACTGGATGGATTTTCAGCAAATTCTACACTGCCTTCAAAGCAGAATCACACCTATACTCCTCTAACTCTTCAATGAAATTGAAAGGGAAAGTTCACTCTCAAACTCTTTCTCTGAAGCCATCATAACCCTCATCCTAAAACCAGGCAGGGACTCATCAAAGAAAGAGAACTATAGACCCATTTCTTTGATGAATATTGATGCAAAACTTCCCAACAAAATTTTGGCCATTCAACTTCAACAATTCATCCAGAAAATCATACACCATGATCAAACAGAATTCATTTCAGAGATGCAAAGCTGGTTCAATGTACGCAAATCAAATAATATAATTCATCACATCAACAAGAGCAAGAATAAGAACCACATGGTTATCTCAATAGATGCAGAAAAAACATTTGACAAGATCTGACACCCCTTTATGATGAAGGCTCTGGAAAAATTAAGAATCCATGGAACATTTCTCAATACAGTAAAGGCTGTATATGACAAACCTACAGCCAGCATTATATTTAATGGTGAAAAAATAAAGCCATTTTTCTCTAAACTTAGGAATGGACAAGGATGTCCACTCTCTTCACTTCTCTTCAATTTATTATCAGAATGCTTAGCTACAGCAATAAGACAAGATGCAAATATAAAAAAGATCCAAATAGGGAAAGCTGAAGTAAAATTTTCCCTTTTGCAGATGACATGATCCTGTATTTAAAAAATCCCATGGACTCCACTCCCAAATTACTCGAGCTGGTTCAAAACTTTGGGAAAGTAGCAGGGTATAAAATTAACCCTCAAAAATCAATGGTTTTTCTGTATGCCAACAATGAGAAGAGCATGGCTGAAATCAGGAAAGCAACTTCATTCATAATAGCCCCACAAAAAATAAAATACCTAGGAATTAACTTAACCAAAGAAGTGAAGGCTTTCTATGATGAAAACATTAAAAACCTGAAAAAATAACTCAAAAGAGAACTTAGAAAGTAGAAAACCCAGAAGTGGAATTCTGGCTCAAGTGGTAGAGCATTCACCTTGAGCTGAAGAGTTGAGGAAGAGCACCCAAGCCCAGAGTTCAAGTTCCACAACCAACAAAAAAGAAAAAAGAAAAAAAGTGGAAAACCCTCCCATCCTCCTGGAGAGAAAGGATCAACATCATGAAAATCCCAATACTTCCCAAGATGATCCACAAATGGGATACTGATCAATATTTCAACCTCATTCTTCAATAAAATAGAAGCAATCCAAAAATTCATATAAAACAAAAAAAGACCCCAAATACGAAAAACGATCTTTGACAGAAAGAAGAGTGCTGGAGGAATATCAATATCAAATTTTAAACTCTACTACAAAGCCATAGTAATCAAAATAGCTTAATATTGATACAAGAACAGACCTGAGGACCAATGGAATAGAAGTGAAAACCCAGAAGTGAGCCCACAGACCTATAGCGATGGAATCTTTGATAAGGGAACTAAAAAATAGAATGGAAGAAAGACAACCTCTTCAGTAAATGATGCTGGCAAAATTGGTTATTTACCTGTAGAAAACTAAAGCTAGATCCTTATGTATCACCCTGCACCAGAATCAACTCCAAATGGACCAAAGACCTCGGAGTCAAAGCAGACACCCTGAAAACATTACAAGATGATATAAAAGAAACTCTAGGGATCCTTGATACAGGCTGAAATTTTCTTAATAGAGACCCAGAAACACAACAAATCAAAGAAAGTTTGGACAAATGGGATTGCATGAAGCTGCAGAGCTTCTGCATGGTAAAGGACATAGATAGCAAGATCAATAGAAAGCCCATAGATTGGGAGAAGATCTTCACTAGCCATACAATGGACAAGGGCTTATATCTAAAATATACCTGGAATTCAAAAAATTGAATCCCCCATCAACAAATCCTCAAGGAAAAACTGTCCCATAAATAAGTGGACTAAAGACTTACAGAGAAACTTCTCTGAGGAAGAATGGATGGCCAATAGACACATGAAGAAATGCTCAACCTCCCTAGCCATAAAAGAAATGCAAATCAAAACAACACTAAGATACCACCTACCCCAGTCAGGATGGTTAGAATCAAGAACTCTAATAACAGATGCTGGAGGGGATGTGGACAGAAGGGAACCCTACTGCATTGTTGGTGGGAGTGTAAACTTGTTCAACCACTTTGGAAAGTAGTGTGGAAGTTCCTAAAAAGACTCTACATAGAGCTCCCCTGTGACCAAGCAATCCCACTTTTGGGTATTTACCCAAATAATCACAAACAAGGCCATACTAAAGCTACCAGCACAACTATGTTTATTGCAGCATTATTTATCATAGCTAAGATATGGAACCAACCCAGATACCCCTCAGTAGATGGGGTATATATACACAATGAATATACACAATCGAATTCTATGCCTCCATCAGAAAGAATGACATTGTCAGATTTGTTAGGAAATGGAAAAACTTGGAAAAAATTATATTAAGTGAAGTAAACCAAGCCCAAAGAACATAGATCCCATGGTTTCCTTTGTTTGCAATTACTAATATATGTCTGAGACAAGCAGAAATGGTCAGATGAGTTGATGTTAGGTGAAATGAACCCCAAGGTAAGGGGTTTTTCTTTCTTCCTATTGTTTCTCACATATTTATTAGATGATTTCTTTGTTGTTTTGTATGTCTCTCCCCCATGGTATAACCCCTGTTTTCACTGTATTTGATGCTGGTATAATTTGGGGAGGGGAAGGGAAAAATAAATTGTTTGGATTCAGTCCTGTTTCTCTATTTGAAAACTTATATTTGTAAACTGTCATTAGTGATCTGGTACCCTTAATGACTTGGTATTAATGTAGGCTCTTACACAGAGGGGAAATAAAGCCCACATATAATAAATGGTTGCTTAGGAAATCCCTGGAGAAAGTTTTATTTCATTGTTGATATGACTGGTTTCCGAACATTCACTTAGAATGGTGGGATTTTAAGTTATTCATACATACTGAGATGTGTAACATATGTTTTTCTAATTACATACTGATGAACTACCAAACTTCCCTTATAGAAACACACATTATTTAATATAAATAGGATAGTATAGATAAAATTAGAACATTCTAATCAAATGATAAAGTCTTAAGTAATTCATCTTGTTTATTGTAGTGAGTTGTTGGAGCTGTCAGTTTTCCTCCTCTTCTTTAACTCATTGCTAAGATAGTATTTTTAAGTTGTATAAAAGCAATAAGTGGAAACATTTTTTGCTCTAATTTAGAAAAGTTGCAGGAGTGGGACTTGCTAGACACTATGTTGAAAATGAAGTACATGGCTTGTGGGTGGGGACAGGAGGGAGAAATTTGGAGAGAGCAAAGAAAGGAGTGCCATGGCCCAAACAGAAATGTACACTTTACCTGACTTACACAACTGTAACCCCTCCGCTAATCACCTTTCTAATAGCAATTAAATAACTTAGGAAAGTATCTATGTAAATGCTTAGAAAAAATAAATTATGGTGATCACTTGAAGGTATATTTATAGACATGTTTATTACCATATAGAAACATTTGTTTTTAATCCCAGTATGCTCATAATAATTTCATAGAAAGATTATACTAGAGCTGCCAATATACATTTTCCCTTGCTTACCTGTTATGTGAGGAATATGCATCCCCAGTCTATTTATGTTAGATCTGGTGAATAGAAGGGAGGAAAAAAGAAGGAGCTTCAACTTGGAGGATAATGGTAACTTTCTGCCAGGCCTTTTGTTCTCCTCCATTTAATATCTATGCAATATGCACAGAATGGAGCTGTTTCTTCAGTCTAGGTTCTTCAATTAGATGCCACATGGTATAAGATGGCTGGAATAAAGGAGCTGATTCACAGGCTAGAGTAGAACCACAACAGACAATCAATAGTGAAGAAGAATCAATATGTATTATTGTTCCCTGCTGAGGACTGGAGGATAGTTGGACTTATAGCATCATTACAGCAACCGTTTATATAGAAATGGACTGCTAAATACTGTGTACTTATAAAGTAAAAATATAAAATGTGTGACATGTGGCTTCTGAGAGAAAAATTAGGGGTAAGGAACCGTATTCCAGGCTAAAAATGACAGATGGTGAAAATGACATATGTAACAAAATTGTCACCTATACTAATATCAAAAGCTGAAAATATGACCTTAATGTTTGGTGAACTTTATGCAAGGAGATTCTAAGATTGAATATTATGAACAAGAGTTCTTTGTTATTAGCTACAGTTGATAAATATCACAAGAAAGAGATGTTTCCTGTTTACAGGAAAGGATGTGCAACTGGTGGTCCTCCCCAGCTGTATGTGACTGTCACATTGAAAGAGAGAGAGCTGGGAAGAAGCATCTAGATGGAACTTATGTCTTCCTGGTCAATTGTCCTCTAGCAAATTTTTTACCTGTTTTAGAAATAATGAATAGGTATGTTTTCTCCCATAAGGAAAAAAAATTAGTAAGCAATTATTATTTTCTTTCAAAATAAGGGTTCACTGAAAATATATTGAAAATTTTATACCATATACTACAAACAACGGTAAGAGATTGCTAAGTTTCAGAATACTTTGGGTCATGGTAGTGAATGAAATCAAACACATTTAAAGTGTACTCCAGAGAGAATTGTGCTGCTAAAACTGCTGCTCAAGGTAAAGAACTACTGGCTTTCAAGTTTCTAATAACAACAGTGCAGGATGGTAATGTGGTTCAACCACGCCAGAGGTACCTTTCTTCAGTTCCTCCCTCAGATGTTATGAAAGACAATCACAGAACATGAAGGCATTCCCAGAAAATACAGAGCCTTAGAGAGCAATGAACTGGGGAGCCTACTCAGAATGTTTCTAAACTCAGAATAAATAGTCTCAAAATAGCTGCCCATTGGGATTTAAGAGTTTCTGTGGATCAATGACTATTGTGTGAATCCCTTTGTTCCTTTTTTCTGAATAGGAATGATTATTGTCGCCTTGTTCCTGGTCCACTACTGTGCATTAGAAATGTGGGGGAAAAACATTTTTCCTGTTTATGGATTTCCAGATCGATACCTCAGCCTTGATGCATTGTTCAATAATATCTGTCGCTTACAGAATGAATTGAGTAAAAGTTAATTGATATGGTATGAATACCGTATATTTTGGTCAGAGAAGATTATCATACATAATTTAATCATTGAATGCTTTCATTCCAAAAATATGTATTGGCACAGTAACCGATGGAGTGGTCTTCTGAGTGCTGGGAATGGAGCAGTCAACCAAATGCACCAGGCTCATGTAGAGAACTAACAGAACAAAAGTAAGAATAGAGTAAAAAGTAGAATCATCCTTCACTAACTACATATTATTACTCTGAACTAAAATTTCCAATAATAGAGAATCTGAGTCAGATGTACTAGTTAAATTCAGTCTGATCATTCCAATAACCTTTAGAAGGATGTCAAATTTCCCTTAACCCACATCCCTAGGAAGCTATTGAACAGAATTTAAAATCATCTTTCCTCCCTTCTCTCATTTATTCTCACGATCTCCAATACAGCTCATCAAATCCTATCAATTTTATAATTTTTTCAACTTGCCACCATTTTCATCTGTACAACTACTGTTCTATTCACACACTTATCACTTTAAAGTTTGAAAAAACAGAATAATCTGCATATTCTCTTTTTCCACTTGCAGAGTAAAACACACTTTACAATAAGCCATCAAACATACATGTCTGAAACCAGAACTGACCTCAAAAGACCTCAAATAGTATCTTCTACCACTCTACTAGAAAAAGTTATTTTTCTTTTACATGCTATACAGAATGGCCCATGAAATGATTCTTGCTTTCATTTTTAGTCTCATGTCTTCTTTTGTCCTCAAATTTATTCTTGTAAATATTAACTTAATAATAAGCACTATCAGTTGTTTGATGAATTCCATATTAACCAATATTAATAGACATACTCAGGCACTGTAGCCAGAGTAACCTGAACAAACTAAATTGACCTCCAAGATATTTCAATAGGAAATCCAAACAAGGAAATGAATTGACACAGACACATCTATTATGACCTCATTTTTTCATTTTGAATTCCATGATCAAGAATCATTTTACTGAATTTATTCTTCTAATTGAACAAGGATGAATTACACACACACACACACACACACACACACACACACACACACACATGCTAATAACTTTTGGCTATGAGAATGAAAGAGGTGACATTGATCAGTAATATGACAATGAACGCATAAGCTGCTTTGTTAAGTAGCAGCTCCTCTGTACAAGTACTTAAAAGGTAAATAAAAATTTTAAAAAGAATCAGTAAACTAAAATGTTATAATAGTAATGGTAGTTTGACAGCAAACCCACACAATTTTATAAAATGTAAAACTACTTCATTTAGTTTTTTTTACTGGTTTCACTAATTTGGTTTATTTTCAACTGTGGCCCACAGATATTGGGGGCCTGTCCTTCTTATTGTGGCCATATGGAGAAAAGAAAGGACTGTCTGGCTTGTTGGAGCATTTTAACAATAATAGATTTTCCCCTTCACTGGTGAGCCTCAAACGTCCTACAGACATTGCCAATACTCTCCAGGGGAACAAAACTCCAAGCGTAAACTATTATTCCGCTCTAATAAAAGGTTTTAAAAACTTTGGTAAACTTAGCCAGAAGTCTATATACTAAGATCTATGATGCTTATTGGCTATTCAGCTGTCTATGCCAGTATTATTTTCTCCCATATTACCCTTCAATCTATTCAGAAGCTATGAGAAAGCTTGTGTGAATTAAATTTCCAAGTTAATAATAAGTCCATGTTTTCACTTCTATGATAGAATTATTAATTGAAAAGCATGTGACATTTTTTTCTTTTGGAAAAATTATGTGCTCAAGGTATGCTTTCCAACAAACAGCCAGTCATAAAACCTTGGAAAATCCATTTAACTATCTCAGCCTCCATTTCCCAATATGCAAACTAAAACTTGTATTTGTCCAGTGAATTGTGGTTGGATGACTATGAGGAGCAAATAAAGTTAATAGATGTGAAAATAGATAAGGTAATATTAATTTTAAAAGACTAATGTTATTTCTCTAAGCCCAGCTTCAGTATGAAAGTTTAGATACCTGCTCTTGGTTGTTACCAACTTCAGCACAATTTCAAGCCTCTAAATTAAAGCACTTCAGTAAGAAGATGGAGAAGGGATATGCTAATAGTCAGCTTTTTTAAAAGTGAAATGATGTAGCAAATATTCTCTGAACCAGTTAAATTTTAATTGCTTGTACATGGTTGATTCTATAGTGCTTCGCTCAGATAAGTGCTTAATAAATACTTGTGCAATTGAATTAACTGAACCAAAAGACATATTTCCTTCTAACAGATCTAGCAATGTGACAGTTAGTACTTCCATCATGTAAGGATAAATGATGATGCTTTAAAGCAGCTGCTCCACATGGGGTTGATAAAACAAGTTTAGAATAAAGTATGCTATGTCATCACCATTTCTCTTATTTCCTTTGTGTTTGGTCCAATGACACAAATATTAATAACAATTTCTTAAAAGTACTTTGAAGCTGATAGTTTGTAAACAACATTTGAGTCAGCCTCGTATGTTTTCTGGCTCCAACTTTCAATAATTTCTCCAGTCTTAAAAGTCTAAGATCAATGCCTGCTTTCCTCACTAAGTCTTCTACCCAACTCAGAATCACATTGATCTTTCCTTTGAATTCTATTTTGCTGTTAACTCTACAAAATCATAAAATGCATGTTTTATCACTTCCCTTTCATCTCTTGCACATTATGAGTGTGTCACCTGATTGATGTTTGCTATTTCTGTGTGCTCCTGAAAGCTGTTAAGTTCTATAAAGGTAGGGAACACGTCTTATACTTTGCATTCTATGAAAACTTGTTCTTTGAACAAATATTTTCAGAGTATTTGCTATATGCAAGTCACTGTGTTCAGTGCTTTGGGGGATACAAAGATTTGTCAACTGCAATTGCTGTCCCCCAGTAATTTAAATGTATAATTGATAAGTGGCCTGAAGCTTATTTTATAATTATACAAGTTCCTGAAATTTAAGATATTTTAATATTTGCATTAAGTTTTCATTAGCACCTTTTACTCACTTTTGCTGCAATTTTTAAAATGAGTACATAAATCCAAATTCAATGAATCTCCTGAGTACCCAATTTTTTGATGTGTGATGGATGACCTTGTTGGGTTATCTTAGCATTAGGCTTCTTTCCCATCAAAAGGATGCCAGCATACCTATTTTCATCAGCTAGCTGAACTCATATGGGAATTTCATAATTCCCCCCAAGTTAGTCTTTGAAAACATCATCCATTCCATCCACGACTTCTAAATTTACAACCTTACTGCTCTGCTTCAGGAGGAGTTCCTCTCCTCTTCCAAACCCAGCTTGTATTGCTTCTTTGAGGTGATTTTGGAAAACAGTGTCAACAGCTGCCTCAGGCAAAGAGAGACTTAATAAATTTTTACATTTTAAGAGTTTATCCTGAAGACTCTATAATTGTCATCACAAATCCTACTCATACTGGAAATCCAATGCCTTCAGAAGAAGCCAAAAAGCATCACTGCGAATTTATTTTGGGTTCTTCAACTAGTGATTTATATTAATGATTATACTAAACTTTTAGATATCATTTTCATATAGAAATTACTGCATTATTTTTTAATGTAATTTGGTTGTTTTATTTATTAACATTTTAAAACGATAAGTCTTCATTGACAACTGAGCTACATAATATTTTAAAACAAAGATTTGGACATACAAATATTGCAATAAATAACTGATGGTTGATTAAGGTGTGCTTACTAAAGACTGAATCTGTAAAGTGGCTTCCTCTTTACCAAACTAGTTGAAATTCACATAATTCTTTTACATAAAAACTTCAATTTCCTAACATATAGCAAACACTAAAGACCAATGGATAGAGTCTGAGTTCTGAGTTAGTATTATCAAAAGCACTATTTCTGATCATTCTAGGTAGATATTATCCCCCATTCCCTTTTGCTATATTAGTTTACATAAAAATGATTGTCAGTCAGCTGAGTTCTTTGGAAGTATATTTCCCACACAAGAAAGCTTCATTGTGGAGTCTTAACAACTTCAGGAATAACTTTCTGGGGATATTACTAAGCACTGAGCCATTACAGGGATAGTAACACTGACATTGTTCTAGAAAAAGGAGCCCCCAAGAGCTACACTGATTCATCTTATTGCCAAGACTTTTGCTGATCTGTCCCTTGAGTTGCCTGGATTCCTGAAATTGCCAAAGCCTGGCGATTTGGCACCATTTTAAAACCCACAAGAGAATATAATTCCCTTCCGACAGTACTTTCTTTTTTTATTTTCTACTAAAACACTTACAGCAAAATCTTTATAATTGAAAGTTTATTTTACAAAGACACTTACTTGTCATCAGCTCAGGAAACCCTTAATCACATATCAGAGTAGTTCTCCAAACACCAGACTCTCCACATATTTGGTACAATGGCTGTTAACATCACTGGCAATTTAGTAAGTTAAATGGCCCTTCCTCATGATTTTCATTATTTCTTTGAATGCTAGAGAGAGTGCCCTTTCAAATATTATTTGGGCATTTATATTTCTCTTTTGTAAAATGTTACTTAATGTCCTTTGTTCATATCTGCATTGAGGTGTTCATCTTTTCCATATTGGTTTTTAGAAGTTACCACAAATAAATAGTAACCTTTGGTTTGCTAAGTGTAATATGAATTTTTTAACATTCTAAAGTAAATTCCTGCTATTCTGGTCCTTTTTGGCAAGTAGAGTCCTTCTTAAGTTTATTTTTATTTATTTTTATTAGTCCTTCTTAATTTTTTTAAACTGTGTTGTCAAGGTGATGTACATAGGGTTACAATTACATAAGTAACGTAGTAAGTACATTTCTTATCCAGCTTGTTACCTCTTCTCTCATTTTTCTCCTTATGTTTAAAACAAAAAAGTCTACAAATCTTGTTTCATTTTGACCTATACCTTAAGTTTAAGTTTAGAATTTTCTGTGCTTGCTTTTTAAAATTTGTCATTTCTTCTAGAATTTATATTGGTAGGAGGTAGAACTTTAACTCATCTGACTTTAGTATTGACTTTTTCCAAATTGCCCTCAATAAGTTTTACTAATCATGACTTTCTTTTCCAAATGGAAGTATCACTTGTAAGGCTTGTGATACTTGTTTTTTAGCATTTATAATTCCCTCTTCTGGTAACACCTATATTATGTACATTATTGGGAAAATCTGAATCATAAGTTATAAATGAATGAGGGACTAATTAAGTCATGAATTGGATACTATTTTTCTTTGTCTTTTCTTTCTTTTTTGTTTTTTTTGCTGGTCATGGGGCTTGAACTCTGGGCCTGGGTGCTGTCTCTCAGCTCTTCAGCTCATGGCTAGCACTCTACCACTTGAGCCACAGCACCACTTCTGGCTTTTTCTGATTATGTGGTGCTGAGGAATCAAACCCAAGGCCTCATGCATACAAGGGAAGCACTCTACCACTGAGCCACCTTCACAGCCCTTGGATGCTATTTTTCTGAGAGTGGGAAATAGACTGCAAATAATTAGAATCTATTTCTCTGAGCTTTGATCCCATGAGATGCTGGATCCCATGAGAAACTTTGCCTTATGAAGCTGCCAGACAGCACTGGCAAAACTGTTGGACCCATCTAGTTTATTTCCCTACTGAGCTTTTCTATAACACTTAATTTCTTTTCTAACCATAGGAATACCCACACTGCAATGCAGTCTTTCCAGCATTTATGCATATTCAGCCAATGTTTGTAAATTCAAAATGTGCATATATGTGTATTAATGGCAAAACATTTAAAATACAAATTATATTCTTAAGAGAAAGTGAAATATTGATATATGGAATTTTGCTACTGTTTTAATCCAGGAAGGACCAAATTACCACTTGTATCAGCATACAAAATACATACTATCATGGAATAAAAGCTGATGGCAGCCAACTCAGTCATGAGGATGCTGCCGCCTGCTACAGCAGGTGTTGGCAACAGAAGATTCACAAAACTCCTTAAACAGTGCATAATCTTTAGCAACGGAACAGAAGGTTTTTCTAAACCTAGCAGAGCCTAGAACCTCTGCAGCTAACAATCACACTACTTTAAAAGGCATTAAGAACTTAGATTTACTTCCTGGGTAGCATAGCATGCCTGCAGAATGGCTTCTCACACATAAAGTTAGTTGGAAGTAGAGAGCTGTGACAACAGGCATCCCAAAATATCCTCAGGCCATATTCAGGATAAGGGGAGACTGTTTATATATCCTAAATCACAGCTGATGCTTCTTCTTTTGATGACTCTAAGATTCACATTGTAACAGAAACAACACTCCGACATATATAAAAATAGGGAAATAACAAAATGCTGAAACAAGGACACAGGTTGACCCATTGTAACAATGAGATGTACAAGACACTATATTGAAAATGGACCTTACAACTTGGGGGTAGGGAGGGAGTTGGGAGGTGGGGAGGGAAGGGATAGTAGGGGAAAAACAAAGGAGGGGGTAACAATGCTGGAAAGGAAATGTACTCATTACCTTACTCATATAACTGTAACCCCTCTGTACAGTATCTTTACAATAAAAATATATATTAAAAATAGATTTGTTGTGGTTTGAACATGAAACATCTCTCACAGGCTTGTAGGCTGAACACTTGTTACCTACCTGGTGACACAATTTTAAGAAGTGTGCAAACTTTAAGAGGTGTGGCCTAGCCAGAGGAAGGTAATCACTGGGGACTGTAATTGAGCACTATATCTAACCCTGATCCCTGCCTGTGTTCCCTCTCTATCAGCATCCTCTCTGCCATGAAATGAATGGCCTGCCCCTTCCATCACTTGTTCTGGCCACTGTCATGTTCTGCTCAAGTGCATGGGGCCAAATAACCAAGAACTGAACTTTTTGAAACACTGAGCCAAAATAAATATTCCTTCCCTTAAGCTGCTTTTGACAGATACATTGGTCACAGTGATGAGAAAGTAACCAATACAAGATTCTACATTTGAAACTATATACTAAAGATAAGCTACACTTGAGCACAGTAATTCTTAAGCATTTTTTGCCATCCTAAAAGATTTGGAAGTCTTCTCCACTTCAGTTATTACAACTTATTTCCATCTCTCTGCCCAGACAGGTTATATCTTTTGAAAATTCTTTATTTCTCATTCAAAAACTCCACTTCATTCTGCTTTCAAACTACACTATCCATAGTTTCTTACTATATGCATTTCTCATCTTCTTACTGTTTCCATCAGCATACCTCACCTGGATAAAAATGAAGGCCTGCCTACTGTTTTCCTTCATACAATTAATAAGTTTTGTCCTGACTGCAAGGCTCACATTGTTAAGTATAAGTTAGATTTCTGAGGATACTCCTTCTCAGAGTTAAACACAAAATTTTACTTACTTAGAAAGCTCCATATATGTACATGATTTTTTACCTTTTCCGCTCATCTGATAAGATTATCCAATATGTATACTAATTATTGCAATAAGGGTAACTATGGGACCTAAATTTCTGTGGGACTGGATAACTTCACTTAATATGTTTTTTCTAAGTCTTTCCATTTCCTAACAAATGAGGTGGTGTCATTCTTTCTGATGGAAGCATAGAATTCCATTGTATATATGTACCACATTTTTTGATCCATTCAACTACTGAGGGGCATCTGGGTTGGTTACATATCTTAGTTATGGTAAATAATGCTGCAGTAAACATAGTTGTGCTGGTAGCTTTAGTATGGCCTTGTTTGTGATTGTTTGGGTAAATGCCCAGAAGTGGGATTGCTGGGTCATAGGGGAGTTCTTTGTGAGTCTTCTGAGGAACCTCCATATTGCTTTCCAGAGTGACTGAACAAGTTTAAGATTATGCTAAGAGAAATGAACCCCAAGGTATGGACACAAGATGTCTGTCTTTATTGTTATTGTTTTAAATGCACCATGTGCTTTTATTATTTTTTGTTGTTGTGTCATTTGTTTTTCCCCTATGGCATATCCCCTGTTGTTACTGTACTAGATTTTGATACCCTGCATCTTGTATATACATATGTCTAATCTGGGGAGGGGAAGGGAAATAACAAAAAGCTGAAACAAAAACACAGGATAACCTATTGCAACAAAGATAACCACAGAACAGTATACTGGAAACAAACTTTACAATTTTGGGGGGCAAGGGGTAGGAGTGTGGGAGCTGGTGGAGGGAAGGGATAGTGGGACAACAACAAGGAAGGGAAGGGGTAACAATGATCAAGCAATGCATTCATTGCCTTACTCATGTAACTGTAACCCCTCCGTACAACATCTTAACAATAAAATAAAATTTAAAAACAAAGAAAGCTCCATATAATCTGATACTCCATGAATTCTGACATCAGTTCCTTCCACTCTTCCATCTTTCTCTCTGTCCAGACAACACTAGCTCCTCACACTGTTTTCACAGGGTCACCGCATGTGTGCAGCTGCTCCATCAGTCCTCCCATATTTTTTTTCTGACTATTATTCAAGTGTAGTCTTTTCTCTGAAGAATTTTCTGACTGCTTCTCCATGTGAAATTGCATATCCTTCACAACCTGCAGCTGCTCTCTTTTTTTTTTTTAACTCTTAGTCTCTGCCTCTCAAATTAGGTTATTTTGCAACTCTACATGCAGAAGTGTAAGCTCCATAAGGAATGTAAATTTTTCTCTTTACCACTATATCTCGAGTACCTGGAAAAGTTCCTTCAGACTCTGAGAAGGCACTGTTGAATAATGAAAGGTTATTTTCCACTCAGGAAAGAATTTTTAGTTTCTCCACTATAGTCTTCTAATGAAAATACCTAGAGGGCATAGCTTGTTGGGTCCTAGTTAAGTTGATTAGAAATATTAAATATTATAAATGTATTAATATTATTTATCATTTAGAATAGCAAAAATAAAACTAACAGCTTAACACACATACTATAAGAGATATAATTCATTTGATGTTTGAGTGTTTTAATGAGAGAACAAATGGTTTGGAAAAAAATTCGCAGAAGAGAAAATTAAAACAGGAACAAAGAGGCAGTTGAATTCTTGGCTAAATTTTTTTTTTAATGCAGAAAATGTCTGAAAAGCCTGTATCATTGTTTATATGATCATTACTGTGTGACTACAGTGAACACAAACGTGCCCAATTATCCAAGATGTTTATATGAGGGAACAAACCTTGAAGCTATAGAAAACAAATTAAGGTAAAAATCAAGCTCTATTGTTTTATAGTGGAAGTAATAAAAACACAGAATTCATTAAGAGTGTGGAGCAGAAAAGCTGCAAAACAGAAAGTTAGGACAAATTTCAAAAACGTATGGGTAAAATTAGTGTGTAAAAAGTAGTTAACCAAGAAGAGGATTTCTGACTTATCCTGGGAATTTCAAGCTTTGTGTCCTGAAGAACAACTACAAATTAGTCCCTCTAGCCCTTTTTGGTCTCCCATAGGGATAAAAAATAAATCAGAATATACCTTAGATTTCATAAATTCTAACATTTAAAAAAAAGGTCTTAGATCTAAATATCTCAACTCCATCTGGTTCCTCTGTGCTTATCTATATCCTATTTTAGTTTCTTAAATAATAAAAGTACTTTACTAGGGAACTAAAAATAGCAAATGCTGATCACTGGTTATGGGTTATGAAAGAACGCGTTGCTCGTAACTATAGATATATATTGAGCCTTGATGAGTTGGAGTTTATGATTGCTCACAAAACTAAATTAATCTTCTACTTATATGGAACAGAAACACAAATCGATGTAAGGAATGATATACCTTCTAATCAAGTAATGCAAATATATCAGATAATCAACATAAATCAATACGCAAGTAGACGTGAAATATAAAGCAATAACCAGAAGACTAAATGTGAATGGTAATGCAAATAATTTAACCATTTTTTTCTTAAAATACATTTTATAATTAAAATCATTGAGGGAAAAATTTTTAAGCAGTTACAGGTATCACCTCCAGCCTCAAAGAATCTAATTCAGAGATTGGAGGTAGAATGTGAGAACGTCAATACAGCATTCATATACACTCGGAAAATTAGCAGTTAGGATACAGTACTGTGTTAATGCTCTTCTTAGTCAAAGTTGAAACTGACCATTTAAAATAAAATGAACCTAATATAGAAAAAAATTATATATAATTTGTCAAATGCTCTTAAAAATCATTATAATGATTTTGCTTAGACACCATAGTGATTTGAGCTAGTAAAAGCTAACATATCAGAAATACATACCCTTTGAACATAATGTGTTAGGAAATTACCTTTGGGGATGTTAACCAGCTAACAACCCACTAGACCAGCACACACATGTGTGCACAAACACTGCCCCCACCACACACACACACACACACACACACACACACACACACACACACACACACACACACACAGAGGCAGTAAATATAAAGCATATTCATGGCTCATATCATTGGTAAGATAAGATTTTAACACACTTGTCCAGAATTGGAAAACATTGCTCACTCTTCATTTTCTAACAAAGGAAAGTTTAGAGGTTTCTATTTGGGATTTAACCTCACAGAAGCTACCTGCTTGAAATAGGATCCCTCCAAGAATTCAATACCCATGTTCAAACATGCCACATTGCTTAGTGTATTTAGTACTGGGCAGTACAATGCTAGCAATACTTACCTTATAGGGTATAGCTCTAGCATATTTACAGCTATAGCCGAGGCAAAAACGAAAACAAAAAATAACTATAATGTCTATCTATGGGGTTGGAGCTGGCTTGAGGCTCCAACAGGATTCAGAAGCTTCAATGTCATTGAAATAATTTTTTTACTTTTTTTACCTGATCATAATATTACAAATGTAGCTGATGACCTGTGTACCTACCAATCCTCTTAACTGCCTCTCTCCCTACCCTAATAGTAATCAAATTACTAGTAAATATTAATCAAATAATATTCAAGTAATCATTATGTGTACACTTGATACAAAACACATCCAGGATGATTTTTTATGCTTTAAAATTGTTACAAAGGTCTTGAAATATGTGTTCTGATTTGTTTTTATGTTCAAAATATTTTTCAGATTTATTAAGTATATATGTCACTAAGTTACATTAACATTTATGTAATATTCTAGTTCCATTATAGGACATATATTTTGCTTCCAAGTTTATAAGAAGAAGTTCAAATCATCCAGGTGATCCTAGCTACTTAGGAGGCTGAGATCTGAGGATCATTGTTTGGAGCTAGCCGAGGCAGAGAATTACATGAGATTTATCTCCAATTTATCACTAAAAATAAACGAAAAGTGTAGCTGTGGCTCAAGTGGTAAATCTCTAGCTTTGAGCAGTAAAAAACTCAGGGGCAGCATCTGAACCCTGAGTTCAAGATCCAGGAGGCGTTAACACACACACACACACACACACACACACACACACACACACACACAGATTCAAATAAACAGTATCTCTTTTGGTATGTATTAAAAAGTTTTTCATGGGGTTTCTGTTTTATTAATTGACATAATCCTTTATAGAACTTACTTCACACTTTTTTGCTTAATGAATCAAGAATATTTAATGAAGTCTAGCTTCCATAAAGAACAGAAGATTTGGATTTTCCTGTCAAGTACCTTATTTTATAGCTTGTGATCCTTGAGTATATGTTCCAAAATTTACTCCATAGCACAAGGTCATAAAGTAATTTTGATAAAAAATGAAGCTTTTGTATTTTGCTTTTAGATGTCTCTCTCTTTTAGATATTAGTGGATTATTTTTAATATGTTTTTATTAGAAAAATACTGTACAGAGGTTACAGTTACATGAGTAAGGTAATGAGTTGATTTCCTATCGAGCATAGTTACCTCCTCCTTTGTTTTTCCCCTACCATCCTTTCCCTCCCTACCTCCTCCCTCTCCCCAACAAAGTTATAAAGTTCATTTTCAACATAGTGTCTTGTGCATCTCATTGTTACAATGGGTCAACCTGTTCAAGAAAATGTGGTATATTTATACAATGGAATTCTATGCCTCCATCAGAAAGAATGACATTGCCCCATTTGTTAGGAAATGGAAAGACTTGGAAAAAATTATATTAACTGAAATAAGCCAGGCCCAAAGAAACATAGATCCGCGGTTTCCCTTATTTGCAATAACTAGTATAAGTCTAAGACAAGCAGAAAAGTTCAAAAGCTGTGTACATATGACCATATGATGTTAAGTAAAATGAACCTCAAGATAAGGCCACAAGTGATTTTTTCTTTCTTGCTGTTGTTTTTAATATATTTAAAATGTACTATGTGATTTTTTTTGTTTCTCTGTTACGTTCTTCCCCCACAGTATAACCCTTTTTCACTGTATTTGATATCAGTGTCCTGCATCTTGTATATACATTTTTCTAATTTGGGGAGAGGAAGGGAAATTACAAAATGATAAAATAAGGATAGTGGATTATTTTACCTGGAATTGTATGTCAAAATGTATTAGATTTTTAATTGATTACATTTTATAAGAATAAATTTGGTTGACAAACTTATATAAACAAGTAATCATAAGAATTACAGTTGAGCTTCGTGTCACATTTTTATTGTTGTTGCTGTTGTTTGTTTGTTTTGTCAATTGTGGGGCTCAAACTCAGAGCCCCTGCTCTGTCCCTACGCCTCTCTGTGTTCAAGTCTAGCATTCTACCAATTGAGTTGCCACTTCCAGTTTTTGGATTGATTAATTGGAGATAAGCATCATGGGTACTTTTCTGTCCAGGCTGGCTTCAAACTGTGATCCTCAGATTTCAGCCTCCTGAGTAGCGAGGATGACAGGTGTAAGCCACCGGTGCCAAGGGTGGCATATGTTTTATTCTTGGCATTAAAGATCCATCACTCAGAACACGTGAACTGAAAATGGAGAAAATATGGATGCTGTGCTTTCACTTTGGAAGTAGTTTAAGAGAGACCAGAAAAAGGTTTTCAGAGGTTCTTCCACAGTGCCAAAGCCAACTAATTTAGCTAAATAACAATTCCACAGTGCCAAAGCCAACTAATTTAGCTAAATAACAATTCCACAGTGCCAAAGCCAACTAATTTAGCTAACTAAAAATTCCTGAAACACAGGAATTTTCAAAAGGTTCCTCACCTAAACTATAGCAAGTTTAATTTAAGAACTAGCTAGACTGGAAGCAAACAATAGGTATATCACTAACTCTTTTAACCAGGATCACTAACTCTGTTCTCCAAATAAAATCTAAACTTGACCACCTCATCCCTCACGGGGTGCTAGTCAGACTCTTCCTATGGTGCAAAGTTTACTATATTAGCAAACTCACAGGGCAGAAGACAACAACCCAGCCTTGCTGTCCAGAAGCATTAATCTAATTGAATCAGTATAAAATATTAATCCTCAAAGAAACAGCTGTCCAATAAATAAGTTGGCTAAAGACTTAAAGAGAAAATTCTCTGAAGAGGAAAGAAGGATGGCCAATAGACACATGAAGAAATGCTCAACATCCCTAGCCATAAAAGAAATGCAAATCAAAACAACACTAAGATACCACCTGACCTCAGTTAGAATGGCTATAATTAGGAACACTAATAACAACAGATGCTAGAGGGGATGTGGACAGAAGAGAACCCTACTGCATTGTTGGTAGGAGTGTAAACTTGTTCAACCACTTTGGAAAGTAGTATGGAGGTTCCTCAAAAGATTCCACATAGAGCTCCCCTATGACCCAGCAATCCCACTTCTGTGCATTTACCCAAATGATCACAAACAAGACCATTCTAAAGCTACCAGCACAACTATGTTTATTGCAGCATTTTTTGCCATAGCTAAGATATGGAACCAACCCAGATGCCCCTCAGTAGATGAATGGATCAAGAAAATGTGGTATATATACACAATGCAATTCTATGCCTCCATCAGAAAGAATGGCATTTGCCCCATTTGTTAGGAAATGGAAAGACTTGGAAAAATTATATTAAGTGAAGTAAGCTAGGCCCAAAGAAACATAGATCCCATGGTTTCCCTCATATTTAATAACTAGTATATGTCTGAGACAAGCAGAAATGGTGAGATAAGTTGATGTTAGGCGAAATGAACCCCAAGATAAGGACTCAAATGTTTTTTTCTTTCTTGCTATTGTTTCTAACATATTTATAAGATTATTTTTTTGTTGCTTTGTATATCCCTTCCCCATGGTATAATCCCTGTTTTCACTGTATTTGATGTTGGTATAATTTGGGGATGGGAAGGGAAAAACAAATTGTTTAAATAGGGAAGCAAGTGGACCCATTGCAACAATGAGATGTACAAGATATTATGCAGAAAAACGAACTTTACAACTTGGGCATGGAGGGAGGGGAGAAGATGGAAAGGAATGGGAAGGGGAAACAAAGACAAAGGAGGAGACAACAATGCTTGATAAGAAATGTACTCATTACCTTCCTCATATAATTGTGACCCCTCTGTACTGTATTTTCAGAATAAAAAAATGGAAGAAAATCCTAAAAAATGTAAAATATTAAAACATGTTATTGCTATTCTTGGAATATAACAGTAGGATACTCCACTAAAACTGCCCCAATTGAGAAAGATGGCTATGATAAGCAAGAAGAAGAAAAGGCAAAAGGAAGAGGCCATTGAGACAACCTATACCCAAACAATGTAACATGTGTTCCTGAAAAAAAAATAAAGAAAATAGTGGGCAGATCACTGAAAAGGGGAAAAGTATTTCTCAGAAATAAAGATGCAGGTCTTCAAATATGAAGCAGTCCTAACTTTAATCTTACAAACTTTCAGAAAGAAAATAATGACAAATGATTTCAATATTTCTCTGGTGATAGCAGTAAGACACTTCTAAGGAAATGGGAACGAAATAATATCCATTTTACTTTTTTTCCTTTTCCTTCTTCTTAGTATGTTAATTAATCATATAAAGGGATTCCAAGCCACCAGGTCAGCTCATGAGTACAATGCATATTCACCCTTTTCATCATTTTATTCCCTTTCTCCGAACCCCACCCATCCCCTCAATTTCCTCAGTTCCATTTTTACACTTGTACACTTTAAACTGACAGCATTGGATGTTCCAGAAGTTCTGAACAAAAATTTTGAACTATAATTTTACCAAGAGCAAAGGTCACATATCAGATCAAAATAAAAATTTCCAGTGTATCAGAATATATGATTTGCTCACACATTTTTATGAAGAAAAAAAGACATGAATTACAAGAAGCAGTGTGATAAAAAAGAATCTCCAAAAGGCGCTTACACAGTTGGCCTAGAAAGATGTTGGTCAAAATTAGAACAGGAAGTCAGTGAGCTATGAGCAAAAAATATCCTCAGGAGAAGGTATGATGCGTTTCACACTCAAAAGATACTTACTGTAGAAATCTATAACTTTCTATAGGGAAAAAATAAATAAAGAAAAATTTAATTTTGCCCAATAACAACCTAACTAAACAATATAGCAATGGTTTAATTGGTAGACTGTAAGAAGGAAAAATCTATCAAACTTAATGTTGGTAGTCTCATTCCATGTCATAGCATTCAGATTAAATAAGCAGGAGGGATATCTAATCATTGCATACCAATTCATTTGTAGGACAGAGTAAGAGTACATGCATGGTCATAAGAGAAATCATTATTTTCAGCCTTTAGAATCAATTTTAAAAACAGAGTACCAAATGTAATTTTGCAAGTAGCAATGTGGCAATGCAAAGGTAAAGTTAAACAGATACAAAAAGGTGGTAGAAAGAATGTGGATATGAATAATCTCATCCATGCAACAAAAAGTCAAAAAGTGATGTGCTGGGAAGAACTTTGTAGTTTTGAAGTATAACTAATATGTACAAGACTAAAGAATAAAGTTATTGAGGCTCTGAAAAAGATTGACAATGGGTTTCCATGAGAAACAAAATTACATCAGAAGTAGATAGCAAGAAAAATGCGTTGGTCAGAGGAAACTTGAAAAGTGATCTCATTATTTTTTTTATCATTTCTTGTATAGTGGTTTTAATAAAGTATTAATAAAAGACCTGGCACTTAGCAGGACAAAGTCGAAATAATTTTTGTTTGTTTATATATATATTTATTTTTGGTCAGTCTTAGGGCTTGAATTCTGGGCACGGGCCCTGTACCTCAGCTCTTCAGCTGAAGGTGAGCGTTCTACAACTTAAGCCACATTGCCACTTTGGGTTTTCTGGTGGTCAATTGGAGATAAGTGTTTCAGGGACTTTCTTGCCTGGTCTGGCTTTGAACCATGATCCTCAGATTTTAGTCTTTTGAGTAGCTAGAATTATAGGCATAAGCCATTGGCACCCAGCTTCTAAAAACTTTTATTAAGATATTAGTCTAGATGAAGTGGCTTAAGCTTGAAAGGATATTTGATAGGCAGAGATTCAGGGAACATAGTTCTAATACAACCTGGGACAAAAAAAAGTTCATGAGGCTCCATTTGAACCAAGCGCTGGATGTGGTGGTGTGTCCAGAGCCTGTACTGGAGAAGCACAACATCTAGGTAGAGTGGCAGAAGCCTGTCAATCCAACACTGAGAAACACAATTAAGAAGGATCACAGTCTGTGTAAAGCATGACCCTCCCTCAAAAACAACGCAAGAAGGGTTACAGGAGTGGCTCACATAGGGCATTACACTATGTAATGCCCTGAAAATTCCCAGTACAGCCAAAAAAAGAAGAAAATAAAGAGGAGGAAGAAGAAAGAAGAAGCAGAAGCATAAGTAGAAGCAGGAGCAGGAGCAGAAGGAGAAGGAGAGGAGGAGGAGGAGGAGGAAGAGGAGGAGGAGGAGGAGGAAGCAGCAGCAGCAGAAGAGAAGATGACGATTACAATGGAGGAGTTGGAAGGAAGAAAGAAAGGAAGGAAGGAGGGAAGGAAGAAGAAGAAAGAAAGAAAGAAAGAGAAGAGAGAGAGAGAGAAAGAAAGAAAGAAAGAAAGAAAGAAAGAAAGAAAGTCAGAACATTTTAAAATCCAAGTGAATTTTATTTTTAAAATAATCAAGGCCAGTAAGATATGTTCTTCTCAGAGACAAACATCTTTTTATATTGTTAATTATATTTTAGGGTATCATATAAAAATCACTTTCATTTTGAATGATTAGACTATTTTCATATTGCTTAACAAAAAGAAATGCAAATATTCCATTTCTAATTTTTATTTTATATTATAAAAAGTAAAATTGTAACATTTGATTTTAGTGTCAATTATTCTTACAAGACATACAGAGAAAATATTGAGGATAATTTATGTATACTATCCTTTGTAAAAATAACTTTTATGTTTATTTAGTAAATAATATATAAGATACATATATATGTATATGTAATATATATAACATATATATAATACTTGCTAAGATGGAATAAACTTACATAAATCACAATTACCAATTTTTCCAACCTGGGGTAAGAGGAGTTACAATCTACTTGTTTAGCATAAATGCTTCATAATATAATGGTGTTAAATCTTCACTTATAAAACCACTTTGTGTAACATTCCCTAGTTTTCCATTCTTAAATAGCATATAATTGATTATCCTTTAGATTATTCTATATTTATCTTCTAAAGTCACTTTTGTAAATTTAAAGTGACTTCTCATTTTCTAACAAGTAGCATTTATTATTTCTTGAGATATTTATCAAATTAAAATAGTTTCATTCAATACAGAGTAAGACACAGGTACTATGAGTTTCTTTTCTACATATGCATGATAGATTTATTAGGAAAATAAGCCTAAAATCTGAATTTTTGTAAATACGGATTATAAATAAAATTTTACAAAAGTGGTTTTGAAATTCTCTGAAGCTTCAGATACTTAGATAAATTTCTATATTATCCAATGAGTAGAGTATTTATATTGACCTTAATAGACATACTGATTTCAGGATGTGCTCAAAAACCTATCAATTTCTTTCATATTTAGTATTTTAATTTTTTTAAGTTAAAGGTTTAAACAAATTTAGCTAAAATAGCTATCAGTTATAATTTTAGTTGAATTGTTACAATCAAGCAAAAACAAAATATCTTATACATAATAATGAATTCAGCATTAAAACAGAAACACAATTAAAGATATGTGGTATCCATGTCTAAAAATTGAAAAATGAGCTGGGCATCTGTGGCTTATACCTGTAGTTCTAGCTACTCAGGAGGCTGAGTTCTTGGGATCAAGGTCCAATGACAGTTTAGGCAGGAAAGTCCTTGAGACTCTTATTTCACCCAACAAAAAGCCTGAAATGGAGCTGTGTATAGTGCTAACCTTGAACAAAAAAGCTCAGGGACATTGGCCTTAGTTCAAGCCCCATAACTGGTACAAATAAAAAAAGGAAAAAAAAAGGAAAGAAAAATAAAATTCATGAAACAAGTTTAAAATATCTTTGTGTTCCTACTATCTGTGTGTTCTATTTTAATCATATATACTAACAATATTAAAGACTTACCTGGGTGGCTGGGAAGGTGGCTCAGTGGTAGAGCACTTGCCTTGCATGCCTGAGGCCCTGGGTTCGATTCCTCAGCACCACATAAGCAAAAAGGAAAAAGCCAGAAGTGGTGCTGGGGCTCAAGTGGTAGAACACTCACCTTGAGCTGAAGAGCTGAGGGACAGAGCCCAGGCCCAGAGTTCAGGCCCCATGACCGGACCCCGGCCCCAAAAAAAGACTTACCTGGGCCTCCAAATTCCACTGACTTCCAAATCAGCCAAGATGAGGCTTAAACAGGATTTATATGTGTTATACTTCATTTTATAAACTGACAATATGATTGAAATCACAGATTTATTTACCAATGTTCTTTTCCCTTCTGTGTGTATATCTACATTGCATTTCTCAATGCTCAGAACCAGTTAGGGGACTGATCTCCCACACCTTGCTCCTACGAAGCACCTGAAGTGTTGTTTATAACCTTTTTTATTATTTTTTATTGTGAAAATACCGTACAGAGGGGTTACAATTATATTGTTGCCTCCTCCTTTGTTTCCCCTTACCATCCCTGCCCTCCTACCTCCCCTACGCCCCCACCCTCCCTTGCCGAAGTTGTAAAATTCGTTTTTTGACATAACGTCTTGTACATCTCATTGTTGCAATGGGTCCACCTGTATCTCTATTTAAACAATTTGTTTTTTCCCTTCGCCTCCCCAAATTGTACCAACATCAAATACAGTGAAAACGGGTTATACCATGAGGGAGGGACATATAACCTTTTTTGATACTCCAGCTAGATCTAGAAAACAAGGTGAGACCTTATTGATCCCAGAGAATTGAATAGACCCTCACCTGTGCTTTTGCATAGAACATGAAGAGAGATGGTAGACTCCCTTTCTTATACAAGACTTTATAAAGTCAAAAGTAATGTACTGTCATAAATATCACCAGATTATGAATCAAAGGAACTCTTATGGAGCCCTGAATCTATCATCTCTCATACCAACAGCAATTGCTAGTGCCAATTGGTGTTAACTTCAGTGAGACTCAAATGAACAACATCACTACTTAATGATATTACTAATAGAAACCTATTCAATTCCTACTCTTTGTTGAAAACCCATTAAGTGGTTTACAAGGCTAAACAGATGGTAAGCTAATTCCATAGGTAAAAACAAATAGGCTCAGAGATTTTCAAATGACATAGCTACTAAGTACCAAAGACATTGTAAGAAACTAAGTCCCCAGGACACAGCTTTTTCCGAATGATATCAAGCAGGATTCTGCACAATTATTATACTTCATTCCTCAGTTTCTTCAGGAAAGGAAATAAAGCTTCCAATGATTTGAAAAGATTGGCCAAAGTCACTCAGATAGTGAGAGTTAGAGCTGGCTAATATTCTATTTGGATCATAATATCTCCTGAGTCTTGAATGGCCATATTCTTTTTTTTTTGCTGGTCATGGGGCCTGAACTCTGAGCCTGGGTGCTGTCCCTCAGCTCTTCAGCTCAAGGCTAGCACTGTACCACTTGAGCCACAGCACCACTTCCAGCTTTTTCTGTTTATGTGGTGCTAAGGAATTGAACCCAGGGCCTCATGCATGCTAGGCAAGCACTCTACCACTGAGCCACCTTCCTAGCCCCTGAATGGCCATATTCTTATATGATATGACATAACTGTGGAGCATAATCTAAACAAAAGTGATCTTGAAGATTTAGGGAGGGTTCAATTATTGTTAATATGTTCAGAATTCAAGGAAGGAAAAAGGGATTGAAGATAATGACCAACTTAAAAAAAAACAGAAGCAGATTCAAAGTAGAGCTTGAAAGACAAGGGAAATAAAGGACTCCATTATCACAGTTTCATGGAAAATAGAGAAATAGGAACCATGTTTGATACGTGAAATTCTACCCATATAAGTGACATAAGAGTGAAGACATTGAATCATTGAAGCGGTCCTGAAGGAACAATATAGTAGAAAAACTAGATGCATTTTTTTTTCGGTTGTGGGTCTTGCACTCTGGCTTGGGTGCTGTCCCTCAGTTCTTCAGCTCCAGGCTAGTGCTGTACTAAGAGAGCCACATGCCACTTCTGGTTGTCTGAGTAGTTTATTGGAGATAAGAGTCTCACAGACTGTTGCTGCTCGGGCTGGCTTTGAACCGTGATCCTCAGATCTCAGCCTCCTGAGTAGCTAGCATTACAGGCATGAGCCAAAGGCACCGGGCCTGGATGGAAATTATTTAAGTAAAAGAGTGGTAATAGCAAACTGCATTTTAAAGATTTGGTTCTTTTCAGAGAGATGACAATGTACCTTAAAAAAATTGTATCACTTGTGCTATAGCACAATTGAACAAAGTACCTGAACAGAGCTTAGAACAAAGTCCTAAGTTGAAAGCAAGTATTCCAAACACAGACATAAACACAGACACAGACACAAACACAGACACACACACAGACACAGACACAGAAACACACACACACACACACACAATTGTAGCCTTCCTTTTGTACAGCTAATAGGGAAAAGTTTGGCCAAATGATATTTTGTATGTTTTTATTATAAAAATGCTGTACAGAGGGGTTACAGTTACATGAGTAAGGTAATGAGTGCATTTCCTATTGAGCATTGTTGCCTCCTCCTTTATTTCCCCCCTACCATCCCTTCCCTCCCCCTTCCACAACTACACCCACGCCTGCCACAGAAGTTGTAAAGATTTTTTTCAACATAGTGTTTTATACATCTCATTGTTACAATGGGTTATCCTGTATCCTTACTTAAGCATTTTGTTTTTTCCCTTCCCCTCCCTGAATTAGAGAAGTGTATATTCAGGGCCCCGACTTCAAATACAGTGAAAACAGGGGTTATACCATGGGGGAGGAACATACAAAGAAACAAAAATAATCAGCCATTCTAATAAGTAGCCATTCTAACTGGGGTGAGGTGGTATCTCAATGTTGTTTTGATTTGCATTTCTTTTATGAGCATTTCTTCATGTGTCTATTGGCCATCCTTCTTTCCTCTTCAGAGAAGTTTTTCTGTAAGTCTTTAGCCCACTTATTTATTGGGCAGTTGTTTCTCTTAGGATTTGTTGTTGAGGATTTAATTTTTGAGTTCCAAGTATATTTTAGATATGAGACCCTTGTCTATTGTATGGCTAGTGAAGGTCTTCTCCCAATCCGTGGGCTTTCTATTGATCTTGATAGCTATGTCCTTTGCCATGCAGAAGCTCTGCAGCTTCATGAAGTCCCATTTGTCCAACCTTTCTAGGTCTCTATTAAGAAAATTTCTGCCTGTGCCAAGGAGACCTACGGTTTCTCCTATTCTGTCCTGTAATGTTTTCAGGGTGTCTACTTTGACTCCAAGTTCTTTGATCCATTTGGAGTTGTTTCTGGTGCAGGGTGATAGATAAGGATCTAGCTTTAGTTTTCTACATGTGATTAACCAATTTTGCCAGCACCATTTACTGAAGAGGCTGTCTTTCTTCCATTTTTTTGCTCCTTTATGGAAGATTAGGTGGCTATAGGATTGTGGGTTCATTTCTGGGTTTTCAATTCTATTCCATTGGTTCTGAGGTCTGTTCTTGTGCCAGTACCAAGCTGTTTTGATTACTATGGCTTTGTAGTAGAGTTTGAAATTTGGAATTGATATTCCTCCAGCACTGTTCTTTCTACTAAGGATTGTTTTTGCTATTCTGGGTCTTTTATTATTCCATATGAAGTTTTGGATTGCTTCTTCTATTTCATTGAAGAATGAGGTTCGAATATTGATACGTATCATATTGAATTTGTAGATAGCTTTGGGAAGTATTGCCATTTTCATAATGTTGATCCTTCCAATCCAGAAGCATGGGATGTTTTCCACTTCCTAAGTTCTGCTTTGATTTTCTTTTTCAGGCTTTTAAAGTTTTCATTGTAGTTAAGAAAAACGATGGTTAAATGCCACGAAGTAGGTGGCATTGCCTTAACCATATGCATGTTGTGAGGCCCAAGGGCCTCTTCCATCCTTGTCAACGGGAGTACTGACCTTCTCTCCTTTCATTCACCACTGGCCCAATGATTTTTATTCTGGTTAATGATCAGTGATCTTAGACTTCTGGCTCCTTAAAGAGAAAAGAGGGAATTTTGAAGGACAGTTGACTGGTTAAAGTAAATGTTTCACAATGTGTGCCCTGAGTAGAGTCTCACTTAACAACTTCAACAGCTGTCATCAGAACCATGCTGCTCAAACAAAGCTTTAAATCTAGTGAATTTCCTTCTTTATTTTCTAATTTCCTCCTTCAAGTGGGCATCCTCTTGATGCCCTGAGAGACTCTGAAGGCTAAAATTACCACTGAATGCCTCTTCTGTGTCAGCCCTTAATTTTCATCCTTTTCTCCTATTATGATCCCAGGTTCAGGCATAGACATTGAGTGCTTAGGATGACTGAGTCTGATCTTTTGCCATTTGCCATCATTTGAGGTAATTTCAATGTCAACTTGTTCACTTTTAACATGCCAACAACGCTTGTTCAAATTAAATCAAACAAAACAAAACAAAACAAAAATCAGTTGTTTGTCATGATTCTCCAGAAGATCGTGGAAGACAACTAAATATTTACTAGTATGTGCTCCAAAGAACACAAGAGGAAAGCATATTAATATGGACATGTTAGAAGCTATAAAAGAAAGATGTAATCATCTGTACAATTCCTTACTCCAAACTCAAAGACATTTCATGACACGAAAAGGCCTGTGGTAAAAACTAATGGAAGTGGGAAGTGACAGTCCTAAATTCAAAAACATCTCAAAAAAGCTACTTAATTCAACATCTAGCTCCCATCCACGCACTTGGAGGGGCATGATGGACATTGCACTCAGTGTGGTGTGACTTTCTACCCATGGCTGTGCTTCCACTTTTTTGGGGGGGTGAAGGGGTCCGGTCATGGGGGCTGAACTCTGGGCCCTGGGCGCTGTCCCTCAGCTCTTCAGCTCAAAGCTAGCGCTCTACCACTTGAGCCACAGTGCCACTCCTGGCTTTTTCTGCACATGTGGTGCTGAGGAATCGAACCCAGGGCTTCATGCATGCAAGACAAGCACTCTACCACTGAGCCACCTTCCCAGCCCCTTTAATATGTTTTATGAATATTCTTCTTCCCTTAAGATCGAATAGACTGCTGGGAAGGTGGCTCAGTGGCACAGCACTTGCCTTGCATGCATGAAGCCCTGGGTTCGATTCCTCAGTACCACATGTGCAGAAAAAGCCAGGAGTGCAACTGTGGCTCAAGTGGTAGACCACCAGAAAACCGGAAATGGTGCTGCAGCTCCATTTATAAGAGACCAGTTATAAGAGACCAAGTAAATAACTTTTTTATTGTGAAAATACCATACATAGGGGTTACAATTACATGTGCAAGGTAATGAGTACATTTCTTATCAAGCATTGTTGCCTCCTCCTTTGTTTCCCCTTCCCATCCCTTCCCATATCCCCCCTCCCCACCATCCCCTTCCCAGCTAAACCCCCCACCCCGCACCCAAGTTGTTAATATCTTGTACATCTCATTGTTGCAATGGGTACACATGTATCCCTATTTAAACAATTTGTCTTTTCCCTTCCCCTCCACAAATTATACCAACACCAAATGCAGTGAAAACAGGGGTTATACTATGGGGGAGGGACATACAAAGCAACCAAGAAATATCTTATAAATATGTTAGAAACAATAGCAAGAAAGAAAAAAAAATTGAGTCCAGATTCACTGGGCACATCTGTAGTCATAGCTTTTCAGGAATCAGAAATCTAAGGCTCACCATTTGAGGTAGACATCACAATGACAGCCCAGGAAGAAAGTCTGCAAGATTGTCTTCAATTAACCAGCAAAACCTTTGGGCTGGAGGTGTCGCTCAACTTCTTGATTACTAGCTGTGAGCAAAAGAGCCAAGTGAATGTAGAGAAGCTCTGATTTCAAGCCTCAGTATCTATACAATCAATCAATTAATAAATAACCAGAAAATATAGGGTTGAAGGAATGTCTCAGGTGTACTGCAAAAACCCTAGGACTGAAAAAATAAAAGATGAAGCTGAGTATTATGATGCATGCCAGTATTAGCAGCTACTGGAGTGGTAGAGACAGGAAAGGTAAGAGTGTGGTGAAAGCTCAGACAAAGTCATGGAATTTCAGTCTAAAGAATATATAGATACAAAATGGTTCAGTGATTAAGTGCTCAGCCAGCAAGTCCTGTGTTCAATCCCCAGTACTAAATGATTAAAGGAGTATAGGCAGGTAAATGTAAGAGTGGAATATTGGCCCCAAAAGGACACATTTAAAGTCTTTTTTATATTTCCAAGAGAAAAAATAATCTTCATATGCTCAAGAAATTAAATGGGAAACAGAATGGGAGTATAGAAAGAAGTGAAGATTCTACATACATGAGGTAGACATTACAACATCAGTGATCACTTATTAAGGAATCCATCCGTCAAGAAAGCAATGGCAATTAAAACTTTTGAACATAGAACACAGACCTGAAAGAAAAAGGAATAAACAAGATGCAGATGCTTTCTGAATCATAAAAGGAAATGTATTCTTAGGTAGGTGCTAGTGCCTCAGGCATATGGTACTCAGGAGGCTGATATCTGAGGATCAGAGTTCAAAGCTCACCCAGGCAGGAAGGTCGTGAGACTTATTTCCAAGCTGAACATGGCACTGTGGCTCAAATGGTAGAAAACTAACCTTGGGTACAAAAGCTCAGGCACAGTGCCAGGCACTGAGTTCAAGCTCCAAGACTAGCAATAACTAACTAAATAAATAAGAAATGAAAATAAAACAAAATAGGATAATTACTCATTTATTATTCTCTGGCTGATTGAAAGAGACTTTTTTTATTTTCTATCTACAATGCACAAAACAATTGTGGCTATAAGTGTACCTAGGCTTAGAGTCCTCCTGTGTCTTGCTTGATTGTTATCAACTAGAGATCTCATATGAACAGAAAGTGTTGAACAGATGGAATAGTTTTCCCCAGTTAGATATTTATCAATCATTTCTCAGTAGTTTGTCCCCCTTTGCCTTAAGAGTCTTATTCGAATCTATGTTATTACTACCATGATCTCTGCACTTTTGACCCAAAACATTAATCAAGATAATTTCTTTGGGGGGGTCCGGTCGTGGGCCTGCTCTTCAGTTCAAGGTTAGCGCTCTACCACTTGAGCCACAGCGCCACTTCTAGCTTTTTTTTTTCTTCTGTTTATGTGGTGCTGAGGAATCAAACCCAGGGCCTCATGTATGCAAGGCAAGCACTCTACCACTGAGCCACCTTCCCAGCCCCTCAAGATATGTTTTAATCCAGCCTTTCTTTTTCTAGAACCCTCCATTGCCAAAACAATGAGTTGATTTTATCGTAGGCCCCCAGTATTAACATGGCTTTGTCGTTCTTACTTTCTCTTAGTCTAGTTTTCCTGTGGCAAGAAGCTCTATTTTTGCCATTCCAGAACTGTGTTCCCAAGGCTATCCTTTTATCTGGGAGAACCTAGCCTGTGTCATTTTCCAACCTTCCATAACTATTTTTGTCAGTTTTTTAGGACATAAAATGTTCATTCAAGCTACATTTAGTGAACACTGACACCATGTCAGCACAATTCTAAGTACTACAGATATAAAATGAACAAGAGAAAGTAGGGTCTCCTCAGAAATTACAGTCTAGAGGTGAATTGTTATACTCTAGAGTTCTTTGAAAGTCTAGGATTCCACAGCATGAATCATCCACCAATACAAATATGTGGCATATCACTATGCTTACATATCTGCCAGATAGATAGATAGATAGTTTGATAGATAGATAGATAGACAGACAGACAGACAGATAGATACATAGATATATAGATTTTTTTGTCAGTCAAGAGGCTTGAACTATGGGCTTGTGGTATCCCCGAGTTTTTGTACTCAAGGCTGATGCTCTACCACTTTGAGCAACAGCTACATTTCCAGCCTTTTGGTAGTTAGAGAAAGAGTCTCATGGACTTTCTTGCCTAGGCTGATTTTGAACCATAGTCCCCCGATCTCACCCTCCTGTGCTATATCAAATTAATCCTTCGCTTTTTACTGTGGTAGTTCTCCTCTCTGTCACTCAGTTATAACCTTGAGATGAGTAACGTGGCAATTAGTAAATAACTTCATAACCAAGACGGTATCTATTGGAGAATTGAGTCTTCCTGTGGATCAGTGGTGTTCAATGTATGGTTCCAAGCATTATTATCTACTAAAAATTTCTTAGAAATAGAAATTATATGGCCTCACCCAATCAGAAATTTTGGAGTGGGTACAATATTTGGTTTTGGTTTTGTTTTTAACAAGCTCTTCAGGTGATTCTAATACTCACTCCAGTGTGATCATTGAAATGTAAAAATATCATACCAGCTGGCTGTCAAAATTTTAGCCTTGAGGAACATGAGTAAGAAACCTCATAACAAATATAAACAGTCATGTAAAAGGATACAATTTCATTATAAACTTAGCACAGAATGAAAGAAAAACATATTATTCTGTCATTTATTTACTAAACTGGTAAAATTTTTCAAAGCCATGATGCCAATGTTGGTGAGGCATAAGGGGGCTAGACAGTTGTTGGGAATGGAAATTCATGATGATGATTTGATAATTAATACTTATGGAAATATCTAACTTCTCACACAGAAGCTCCAACTCTAGGAATCTAATTAAACAAAATTAGAAGCCTGGCCCTGAAGTCAAGTGGAACTTACGAACTTTATGACTTTGAGGAAATTCTTTAAACTAACTCACGTTCAAACTTCTCATTATGAAAAGAGAACACATGAAAATTTTGTACAAAGTAAGTGGTATAGGGTTGCCAGAAAAATATAGGCTATCTGATTACATTAGCACACAAATAAATAATATGTTAATGCAGATGTATCTAATATTAAAACCATAGTTATAATGAATATTACCTACCTGAGATGCAGTAATTCTTGATTTTCAGTATTTTTATTCACTAAATAGAGAAACTACCTCTTACTACTTTAATACCCAACATATGGCAAAGAATCACTAGATATTTTATATTCACTTATTCTATTACCATTTAGAGGATTTTATGAAGAAAATTAGTGATGGACAAGGCTGCTACTTTAAACTGAGATTACCATCTCTTTCAAACCCCAAAAAGTTGTACTTATGAAAATTTTGTAATATGTAGATGAGCATGTTTAAAACCAATATTAAAATGTTACATATATAGAAATACTCTGGAATAATCAAAGACATTCAATACCCTGAGTTTGAATAAACTCAAATTAATTAGAAAACCTGATTTGTTAAAACATTTGAGCATCTCCATTCTGCTGCACTACAAGACAATACTTGCTCATACATGTATTAAAAAAAAAAACCACCTCCTTTGGTAATAGAACAAAATAGAGAGTTAAAGTAGGGCTGCTGACTTTGGAGGAAGCAGAAAGAAAACCATATGCTATCAATTTGTTAATAATAAAATGCAAGCATCCTGAACTTTAAATTACATTTGATTCAGCAACCAAAAATAAATTCATCTCTTTAAAAGTGGAACGTTATCTCCCGAGGCCAATAAAATTTAGTGCCTTGTAATTATGCCCCAAAATGTATGTGACACAGTTTAAGACATAAAATATCAAGCAGAACAGTGATAGTTACCATTTGACTAAACACTGTAGTTGAATGCAAATGTGAATAAAAAAAGACATTGTGACGGGGCTGCCTTCACTTTCATTGTGACTAGATCATGACTGCTATGAATGATCGAGTCATTTCGGCTGTCTTAATGACAGATGGAGATACTTCTCTGATCAATTCCTCCTGTCGCTGTGATGAGTATTGACCTACAAGGCCCCTGGAAATGACTGAGCTGTGGTTGAATTCACTGGCTACACAGTGATGCTGTCTAGAAAACAGGAAGGCCCTTTCCAATGGAGATATCTGAGAATGACTTGTGGGATATTTACTATGGGATTGGATTTGAAAATCACCAGATTAAGTAGATAAAGTCGAAAAGCAGCTACTGATGGGGAGAGATTTTCAAGAACATGTTTCTTGGTGATCTATGAAGAAAATGAAAGAAAATGTTCCTGAAATAACAAAATAAGGAAAAACAACCTGTGGGTTTGCTTAGGAAGTGACAGGCAGTAAGAGCTATCATTTACCACAGAGGGAGATATTGATGCTGTAAACAAAGGGATGATAGATAAAATTAGGTTTTCTGAAGTTCATCACAGAGGTGTGTATTAAATGTATTGAGAGAAGAAAGAATTGGAGGCAGAAAGATCAATTAGAACCTCTCGGCAGAGTGTTAGCATTCAGATAAGACAAACTAGATTTATGGAAAGAGGTGACATTCATGCAACCAGGCATGGTGGTACATACCCATAATCGCTGCTACTTAGGAAGATTAGAAAAGAGGATTATAGTTTATATAGTGTTTTGAGGGCAGCTTGGTTAAAAGTTTGTAGCAGTATTTCAAACACAGGCCAGATATCACAATAAATGTGGCCTGGCCACATAGTAGGCAAAGGCAAAAGTAGGAGAACATCAGTCTGAACTTAGCCCAGACAAAAGTTACCAGAAAACCTTATCTGGAAAACAATGTATTAAAAAAAATTAAAAGACTGGAGAACCAGTACAAATGGTAGAATGCTTGCATCCTCAGTACCACAAGAAGGAATGAAGGGAAGGAAGAATGATGAAAGATCATGAGCAGCTAAACATTCACCTGAGTCACATCCATAGCTCTTCAAGTTTTAGTTGTATTTTCAACCTAGTTTTGTATGTTTGTCAGGGACCATGTGCTCAGCCTCTTACTATAGCTGCTGTACAGCTGGGTTGACAAAGGCATGCCACCATGTACAGCTTACCCGTTGAGTAGAGTAATACCATACCCCTATCCTAAAAAAGTTAATTATATCACAAAAATAAGCAATCATCAATATCTCTAAACTATCCGATATTTTCTCCATTGTTTCTGAAATTGATGCATTATATTTCTTTATGGTTGTTCAGGGACAATAATAGATATGTCTTCCCTATCACACTGACTTCTGATTCATTGTCTTCAGCTCTGCTTGACACATAAGCAATTGTAGATATCAATAATGGACAGAAAGATATTTCTGAAGTGCCTTTTCGTTACCAACCCCTCCCCCAAAGATAAATAGAAGCTTTTTCTGGTTGAGTGATATGGTTTCTATAGTTTTGTTTCTATATTCAAAAAACTGTTCTAGTTTCACGCATCTGTAAACAAGGAATGGGTGACAATCTCTGAAGATTTGGGGCCCTTTCCATTTTAATCAAATAGCATAAACTATTAATGCTTACTCTTAAATTTATAATAACAGATTAAATAGTAATACTGCCATCTGAGAATAGAGACACCATGGTACAGTTGCTGCAATGTTGTATTAATAGATAATATCAGATTCCTTTGGGTTTTTCTGATCTGTCAGAAGTTTTCACTGGATTTGTAAAACACTAAATCTAATTCATTTCTATTAAGAAAGTAAATACATTGAAACCTCATTGCTCAAATCAGACATTTTTGTTTTATTTTGTATTTTACTTTGTTAAGAAACAGATTAGCAAGTCAGTTTTTTGAGTCACTTTGGTAGTCAGGTATAATTTAAATTGATTCCCTTCTTATATTTATTTATTTATTTATCTTTTGGTGTGCATACTGAGGCTAGAAATCAGGGTCTGGGTGCTGGCCCTTATCTTTTTCGAAAACTCAAGGTTGGTGTTCTACCACTGGAGCCATAATTCCAGTTCCGTAGGTATAGTTTCATTGAACAATATTTTTTGGAACTAGAAAGCATCAAAACATATCTTTCACCTATATTTATACATGTTGGATAAAACCCTCCTGCTGTTAAAAAGCTCCAGCTGCTCCTATGCCATTTTCCTTATCCTACAAGTAGGACAAAATTGACCTTATAGCATCAATGTATCAAAGAAATCATAAAGGACACATAGCCCATTGCTTCACAAAGAACAACTCTTCAAAAAAGTTAGCTTATTTTAATAAAATAAGTTCATTTACAATCATAAATGAAATTTCATATAATATACAGAAACTTATTTCAGAGGGCATGTTTTAATATTCATTGAGTGTGCATCTTGCCACAATTTGCTACGTATAGGTCTTGGTATCAGGGCCTATAACTTTTGGGGTCTATGGCACCACACACTTTTCTGGGTGACATTTTTTCTAAGGTCTCTGTCCAAATGGAAACAAAGTAATGATTAGGACATCAACAGTTCACTGATATAACAGAAACAGTGGTGTGTGTAAACGTTACTGACGTGAAATTTAGAATTTCATCCTCCTCTTAAAATGAGGAAATGAAATCTAGATTTATCTCAAAATAAACAAGGTATGAAAAATGCACAAATCACAGTTCAATACGCATACACGGTTCCAAATCTGCTCAAAAGATAAAGTCGCAAAATTTGATGCCTGTAAACACAATCCTTACTTTAGTCATAGCAATTATGTAAGCAGAGAAATAGCAACACAATATGATTGTACCTTCATACAAAAATAAACACAAAATACCATGCTAGCCAAGCAGACTGTTAATATCTTGCCAGGCTTGTTGGTAAGGCATGCATTTATTCATCCTGTACTGTGGAAAGTCTTCAGATATCAACAGAAAATAAAAGGAAAATGCATATCATAAAATAATATAAACAAAGAAGAGAATCTTATATGAATCAACTTCAGCTCCTGAAATGAATCACTTTGGAAATGCAAACGAAATAAAAAATACATACAAAAATCCAATGTTATTCTCTTGAGCCTATAAAACAACAGTTTGTGTGTTCTACCTAAAGTAAAAACTATGTCTCCACTTTGAAGGAAATCTTATTTTATCCTGTCTTAAGAAGAGAAATTGTTTCCTTATATATATAAATATTAGTTCTGTGTTTGTGCAATATGTAATTTAATAGGAAATAGAGGGTATTATGCATCAGGTTCTTGTAAGTCTGTGCTCCTTCATTCTTTATTCTGTTGACTGTGTTATTGACAATATCATCAATCAACACTTATCAGTAAACAAATAAAATTATAGCTGTAAGGGCAAAAATCATATTGTTACACCTGGATTCCTCAATTGAAAAAGTTTAAATTGTTCATATCCTATGAATGTTTACAGAACTGTGGCAAATAACACCTTCATCCATTCACCAAAGGATTTATAACTGTTACCTTCATGTCAGGTCCCATGCTTAAGATGAGAACAATTTAAGATCATAATCCATTGGTGAAATGTTAAAGTCTGGAATGAAATTAGGCCAAGGGAATATAGAACCAATTTCAGAGAATGAAACAGAGACGCTTCATGATCATGACAAAATTCAAGTTTTCCTAAATAAAGTTCTCTACTGTTGAAATTAAGAAAGAAAAGTGAATCATCTGTAAAACTTTGAAGGGAAGTTGACAATTAAGATGAAATAACAAGAGCAATTACTATGTGGATTTCTTGAGACCTGGTTCTCAATCGTTCTTTAAAAATCACATTGATATGCTATATTCTTGGCATAGCTTTGGATATACCACCCAACAGAGAGATTTTATCCTCTCCTACAAACACATTTTCTTTTTTCTTTTTT
>NW_012267217.1:19690273-19916344 GCF_000151885.1 Dipodomys ordii
AATGTCATTCTTTCTGATGGAGGCATAGAATTCCATTGTTACAAACACATTTTCTATAAATTCTTCCTACTCTCACAGAAACAAGGCAACCATTAGCCATCGTTGCAACCAGATATATTTCTGTTGCTGCATATTTCATGCAAAGGGCATATTTCTTTAAATTACCAAATATTGACACCATTAATAACTTCATTTACCAAGTATATCTTGGATAGCAAATTCTCAGAGTACCACTTGTTCCAAAGGGTCTATAGAACCAGACTATATAAAAAATTCTTTAGTTGCTCTTTTTATGCAAGCCTTCTTCATTTCAAAGGAATTTACCAACTAATTGCTGCAAAGAAATAGATGATCTATGAAACAAAAGTCATGGAAATTTTTTATAATTACTGGCTCTGGCTTAAAATTACCCCCAAAATAATAATAGAATGAATGAATGATCAGTATTTGCTAATGATTCCTTACTCATTTTTTTTTCATTTGAAATGAGGAAAAGATGTTATCTCTGTTAAAGGTATAGCAAGACCTGAATTATATTGTGGCCAACGAAGGAACCAGGCTTTGAAGGTAGAAAGCATTTTGGTACATATGTTTTAGAATCAGAAGAATTTCTTTTGTCCCTTTCAACTTAGAGGTGTATTCCCTATGCACAAGTGGAGTGTAGGACTGATGTGGGGAGGGGCTGAATTTTGTAACAGACTTGATCTTTCATAAAGAAGCCATCAGATATTTTGAAAAGGCTCTGCAAGAAACTTTTTGTTTATATTCGTGGATCCAATTATATGCTGTTATCAAGAGATCTTGCCAATGCTAAAAAGAATACTGGAGACTTTAGAGAACAGTCTAACGCTGGAGCAGTATTTATCTGAGATAACATTCCAAGATACCCTTCCTTTATTGTCATTTTCCCTTCCCAATCCTTTCACTAATACTTTTGCATTTTTGTCCAACTTGTTTCATTTGTGCCACACTTCTCAGACTCTGTCTTTCTGCTCATAATCCTCGAACCATCTTTGCTTGTCACCACTGCTTCACCAATTTTTATTCCACCAACTAGAACACCAACCTCAGAACCTCCCTTGCTTTGAGTGTCTCTGTTATCCCTCATCTCAGATCACCAACTTCGTTCAAAATGAATGAACTTTGTGATCATTTGTCATATTAGTCTTGGGCTGTCATTTTAGTTAAGATCAGCAAATCACAGCACTAACACAAATAACTTGAGTATTCCAAACATTTTTGTAAAACTAGAGACTCTATGTAAAAAGTATTTGAGGGTAGAAAATGTAATCAAATGAATAGTCAAAATTCATTCAAAATTAAACTTTTGCGGTACGACAGATTGACCTCAAGTCTCATGCACCTCTTGGGAACCACCATTGAGCTATAAGCCCAGCCCTCCGAACTAAGTATTTTTAAATTTTTTCCTGCCTTTGTGACAATGCGAATATTTTTCTTGCAATTCTTTATTTTTAAATAAAAATATTTGCAATTCCCTAGACCCAAAGAAATACCAAAACTCTTTAGTGACTTTTCATTGCACAAAGTGAGGTGCCTGACCTAGTGAGAAATAATTAAATCTGGGCATCAAAAATCTGAGAAACAAGAGAAGGAAATAGAAAATGCTACATTATATAAATATAACCTATTAATACACTTTTGCCTCTATTTTTTCCTTATATATCACTCAATCTCACAGTTTATTAACACAACTCTTCTAGGATTTAGACTTGTTTTTAACAGCAAAAATAAACACAAAGACACTTTAAAATTCCTAAAGGCAATTTTAAAATCCTTGCCCAAAACTGTGACTTTAAGAAATGCAGATTGTATCGCTGGCCTTAGGTGTTCAATAATCCTGGCACAATTAAAATCTTCTTCCATTCCTCCAATAATATATACCTTGAATAATAATTGGAACTTCTTCTATGGATATAAAGTAGTGTCTGTTTTCCATCCAATTTAGTGTAATTTTTTTGTGGATTTTATTTCTCCCAAGTTACTTTCAATGATCTATGAGACTTATTACAATGGGAATCAATGGACCAATTTTGAACTTTTATTTTCATTATTTTCTAGGCAATGCCAAACTGAGTTGAAATACTTTCTCATACTCTAGACTTTGCAGGTTATTCAAAATAGATGGTGAGCATCTAATAACAGGAGGGTCTGTTTGAAGCTCTCTCTTTGGTTGCAAATCACATTGCATAAAATCTTATTTATGAATTGAATAGACTGAGTTTATGTATAATTTTTGGAAATTATTTTCTAGCTATATCCCTCAACCATTAAACTTAATCAATCCAGTATTTCAAATTTGTCTCCAATAGGTGAAGGTGAAAACAATTAAGATTTATAAGTAGCATAACAGGTTTGAAATTTCTGTGACACTGAGAAATCATTAATCATCTCAATTCTTTTATAAAATGGATAGTATCTCTGTAATTAGATGGTTTAAAACTGAAGAAACTATTTTTAACCGATGAACCTGAATATAACCTAATTTGTGTAAGATCCAATTTACTGTCAATAGAAAAGTTTTAATGTGTGAATTTGATAGAATAAGATATTTAATATTTCAGTTTATAGTGTCTATTTTTGAATTATTCAATTTGTTGTTCAGTTTTCATTTATAGGGAGCATAATTTTTCCTATTAGTTTAGAAATGTATTTGTTTACTCAGTGAGATACAATTTGTTCATTTAAAAAATATTTGCAATAACTAGTATATGTCTGAGACAAGCAGAAACGATCAGATAAGTTGATGTTAGGCAAAATGAACCCCAAGATAAGGACTCAAATGTTTTTTTCTTTCTTGTGATTGTTTCTACCATATTTATAAGATAATTTCTTTGTTGCTTTGTACATCCCTCTCCCATGGTATAACCCCTGTTTTCACTGTATTTGATATTGGTATAATTTGTGGAGGGGAAGGGAAAAAAACAAATTGTTTAAATAGGGATACAGGTGGACCCATTGCAACAATGAGATGTACAAGACATTATATCGAAAATGAATTTTACAACTTTGGTGTAGGAGGGGTGCAGAGGGGGATGGGAGGGGATAGTAAGGGGAAAAAAAAAGGAGGCAGCAATGCTTGATACGAAATGTACTCATTACCTTGCTCAGGTAATTGTAACTCCTTTGTACGGTGGTTTCACAATTAAAAAAAATAAAAATAATAAAAATAAAAAATAACACCACATAATGTGGCCCAAGTTTTTCTACAATACCAGTGGGTCTTTCCATATACAAAGAGCAAACAGGTTTGCTTCCATACAGTATAGATATTAGAGAAATGAAAATAAATATTTCATCTTCCTAATAAGAGTACATATTCCAAATGATTTTATTTTCTCAGAGAGCCTTCTGTGTCCCCAAAACATCATTGTGTTGATATTTAATTTCAAAATGATAGCATAAATTTTATGCCAGGTGTTGGTAGCCATAGCATTTAACAATTAATTATTCCTTAAATTACCTTAGGCAATTAAGAAAATCATATACTGTTGTAATACTAACACTAGATTAAAATATTTAATACTAATTTTCAAATGTACAGTCCTTAAAATATGGATTAACTATGGATTTATAGGATTTTAAGTCTAAATTGTGAACAAAAATGTGATGAAAAATCTTTAAATTTAGAATATTTTGAATATGACATGGAAAAACACGTGTATGTGAATTTGTTCTAAAAGTACCCATGATTTTTCATCAAGTACCAAAAAAAAAAGAGGAGAATAAAGTAATTGGCTAATCATAATTGTCTTTTTTTATTCCATAGTGTCAGGGTACATTTGTACTTTCCATATCAGTTTTCTGCTAAGTCAGTTATCTTTGTTCTCAGACCCATTCATGAATTTTAAATTATATAACAATAAAATAAAAAGTGATGAAACATAAGCATAAAAGAGAAACCTTTTGCTTCATTGTAACTATTACAAATACTTAGGAAAGTAACTCTGACATATAAGCTGTAAAAGAACAATCCTGTTCTGTCACAAGTGCTATGGGTGAAGTAATCAATTATAAGATAGTAAGGATTATAAAAGTTTATAAAGCCCTGCATTTGGACTGGGGTTAATAACTTCACATTCGTCCAGAGAAAAACTAAGCTCATCAGTTATCATTTACTATGCAAACATGATTTCTGAGGCAAAGTAAAAAGAAATGTAGGTGGGCCACTAGTGACTCCAGCCTGTAACCCTAGCTACCTGGATGCCCTCAATCAAAAGATCTTGATTAGAAGATAGACCAGGCAGACAAATCCTTGAGAACCTATCTCCAATTAACCACCAAAAAGAAGACATGGAGGTTTGATTCAAATGGTAGAGTACTGTTACTGGAAAACCCTAAGTGAAAGGCCTGAGTTTAAGCCCTAGTATTGGCACATACACAAAAAAATTTACATAAAATAGTAGTCATGACTTGTTATTTAAACTGAGCAAACAAGTCACACATGTTAAAATTAACATAATTTTCTGGGCACCAGTAACTCACATCTGTAATCCTACTACTCAGAAGGCTGAATCTGAGGATTGCAGTTCAACGTTAGCCCAGGTAGTAAAGCTTATGAGTCTCATCTCCTGGTGATAACCATAAAGCAGGAAGTGAATGAGGCTTTAGATCAAGTGGTAGAGTGCTAGCCTTGAACACAAAAGCTCAAGGATCTCACACAGGCTTTAAGTTCAAGCCCCCAAGGCTGGAATACACATAAAAAATGAAAATAATTTATTTGCATAATCTAATAAAGATTCTATATTTATTTAGCACTTTCAGTCAGTCAATCAAATACAGGGCCAAACAAGATTGAATAGAAAGTTATTTTTTTTCCTCAAATATCTTCAAGCATGAATAAAATCAACTACAAAAGGTAATTTGTATCTAATTTATAGGTTGTAAAGACATGGATATAATTCCTCATGATATGACCCAAGATTGATCATTTTTTCTTTCATACAATTACAATGAAACCTATAAACTCCATTCACAAGTCTCAATTTTATTGTTTCATTTATTTATGTACTTACTTATTGCTTGACCTAAGGCTTGAACTTAGCATAGGTGCTGTCCCTAAGTTTCTTTTTCCTCAGTGCAAGAGATCTACCACTTGAGCCACAGCATCATCTCTGGACTTTTTGAGTAGTTTATTGAAAATAGAATCTCATGGAGTTTCCTGCCCAGGCTGGATTTGAACTGGAATCCTCTGATCTCAGCCTCCTAAGTAGCTAGGATTACAGTTGTGAGCCACCAGCACCCAGCTCAAGTCTCAATTTTAGATAACAGGAAATCCAACTTTACCAACTAGTAATGTATTTCTACATTTGTACATATATCCTTGTACATATATCCCTCACTCATCTGAGAGTGAGAGCCATTTCTCTTCTCTATTTGAATATCTTATTTACACTTCTCAAATACACTTCTAAGTTTCTGTCTTGCTACTTGACCATTTTAGAAGTGAAGGGATGCCAGGGTGTCTGTGTATTTAGAGAAAGACTGCCATGGAACAATGACACTGAAGGGGGAACCCAAGTTCCTGTTTCATTCTTTCCTCTTTTGATGAATGCTGAGAACTGCTTTGAGACCCCAGTTACTTACAGTGTTAGCATATGACACTAGAATTTAAGTTTGTAATGTCATATACTAATTTGTAATACATCATACTATATGCTATACTAATATCCTTGAAATGATATTAATTATCATTTATAAATATCTACAGGATAGAATATCTATAGTATAACACTCATATAAGGTACACATCATTCCCATTATACATATAAATTCTGAATTCTCAATCAAAAAGTGGCAGATATGAAAGGAAAACACCAGTTCTTTCTGAACATTATTTTCAATTAAGCTATTAAAACATTCATTGTTTTAAACATTAATAATTATTATTCTAAATAAACCAGAATTATTTGCCACATGGTTCAATTAGTTTAAACATATGCTTAACTACTTACCTATTTTATTAACTCAGTGTACTTACCCAATCAGAAGTACAACGGAGTCAATCTAGAATAATACAGACAGAAGAGAAAGAATTCTCATGGCACAGCATTTATAGTCTCATGGGTCCTTTCTACTCCAAGGTTTTAATAATATGTTTATTTTTATTATTCAGAAAACTAGAAAAATATTCTGATTAGGACATTGTTAAAATCATAACTTCATTGGTTCCCTATGATATCTTTGTTTTCCTTTTTTTGGAAAAAATAACTCCAAAACTGTGTGTTTGTGTGTAGGTATTGGGGGGGGGTACTAGTGGAGGGGGTACATAACAAGTTTGGCTGGGGTTTTCCCAAGAAACCAGTTGCAAAAGTATTCATTTAAAACATCATAGAGATGGGAAGTCCTTATTGTCTTCCTAAACTAAGCAAACTTACTCTAACAAGAGAAAGAAGATAAGCGTTTGCTTTCAGAGTAAATTGTATTATTCTCTGGATGAATGGATAGGTTAACCATAAAAGAAATAAACAACTCTGGCTTTAATGCCCATAGAATTAGAAACAAATGGATCTGGAAAAGTATTTCTGTAATTTATATGTTATTCCCTATCATTTTGCTTAGGGAATCCACACCATACAGTAATATGAAAACATTCGTAAGGCTTTGCAAAACAATAAAATGAACAAATCTACTGATGAAATAGTAGATTGGAGAAAAAATATGCCCTAAGGTTATTATTTCTCTGACCTGGAAAAACGTATAAACTCTATGCTTCCATATTTTCATGGGTACAAATCAGTAGCTTGGATTAAGCCCATTATCTCTTATAAAATACTTGTTATTTATTAGTAATAATAATTATGTATTTAAACTGTTATAAATGCCCATGCCAGCCTCACCTTTGCATAAATGATTATTTTTTAGATATGGATTTGTAGATTCTCTGTAAAAACACATTTGAGTCACTGATCTAATTCATATCATGAATCAACTTTGCATTCATCATAGTGCACAACAGGTATTAGTTGGTTTTATTTTCCTGAGACTGGAAAATGCTTTGCACAAAGACTCTAAAGCTTTAGCATGTATTAGAACTATGGATGGTGTGATACTATTATGACCCATCACACTTCATTTAGAGCAACTGGGCCAAGAACTTGCTTGATGAAATGTTTCCAATAGTGTTAATGCTGATCTACACACCACTGACCTATAAATCTACAGTGCTGTACAAACTGCAATTTACAGGAATCACCTGCACATTTTAATTCACCTGGCCTAAAGTGGGGGCTTCCTTTCCATGCTACATTTATCAGAGCTCTTGGGTGGCATTTTTTTCACTGAACCACTACTATAGAAATGCCCAGAGAAAAGGTCACCCAGGGCTGTTAGATATGCCTAACTGAAACCCAGTTGTCCAAACACACCAATTATAATTTAAAATGTGCCATAAATTGAACTTGCTCAATTGTTCAGTTTCAGATAAGATAAACAATACTCTAGAAAATCATTCAGGTACCCAAGAATTTAATGCAAATGCCATAAAAGCTAAAACAGACCAAAAACATTTCTATTTCCTCCCCTTCCAGAAATTTAATTCTGAAGTTTATTATCACAATTGTTTCACAATGTATGCATACATTCAATCTTACAATGTATAATTGAAAGAAATAATGTATCCACTATCCCTCAATAAAGCTAAAAATCCTTCAGGATACAAACACATATTATAATGTTAGCCACTATATATCATGCATTGTAAAGGTTGCAAGTAACCCCAAACAAGTTAGTCTCTGCCTGTAAACTTCATGAGATTCAGTAAGGAAATTGGACAATTGACACATAAAAGTCCAGTGATAAAAGAAGACCAAAAGGGGATAGAAAACATCAGTAATAAAGAGTGATGACCGGAAAAAGCCTAGTGGCAAGACTTTGCTCAGAGAAATGTCTGATTTATTTTACCTAAAAGACTCAAGAAAACTACACCTAAAGAAGGACCATTTGGTGTTTTCTCTCATTTGCAATAATTAGTATACACCTAGGATAATTTTATCAGATGAGCAGTAAAGCTCAAAAGCTATGTATATGACCATATAAGATAATGCTCAGCAAACGAACAACAAGATATGGACACAAGAGGTCTTTCTTTGTTGTTGTTGTTTTTAATGCATTTTGTGATTTTTTTTGTTTCCTTTGTATGTTCTTTCCCTATGGATATCTCCTGTTGTCACTGTATGTGATATGAGTACCCTGCATCTTGTATATACACTTGTCCAATTTGGGGAGGGGAAGGAGAATAACAAAATGCTGAAATAAGGATACAGAATGACCCATTGCAACTGATACCCACAAGACAGTATATTGGAAATGAATTTTACAACTTCAAGAGGCAGGGGAGGAGTGAGAGATGTGGGGGAGGGAAGTGATAGTGGCTCGAGAGCAACAAAGGAGGGAGTAACAAATCTTGACAGGTCATGTACTCATTATCTTACTCATGTAACTGTAACCCCTCTGCACAGCATCTTCACAATAAAATAAAAATTTTAAAAAGGACCATGTGAGAATTTTAGACTTCCTAGTAAACACAGAGAGTAGAAGTGGTAACTAACAAAAAAATCACATCTTTGCCACACCAGCAGTCCTTTTCACTTTTAAAGAGCCTGATCTTAGCTAACCAAACAACCATGTTATGACTCATTTTGAAAAATAAATAAATAAGCAAATAAAATGAACAAACACAATTTCAGGTAAGATAAACAATATTCTAGAAAATTATTCAAGTACCTAAGGATTTAATGCAAATACCATAAAAACTAAAGCAAACAGACTTCACTTTCTTCTAACAGGTCTCAGGAAGAGAAAAAGGCTCATTCAGTAGCCTGGACCATATTTTCATTCTCACCAGAGCTCTAATTGGCCAGGAAATTACGAGCTCCAAACATTTCTTGGCCTAATAAGAGATTTTCAGCCTTAGGGTACTACAGAAGGTTGAAACCTATATGATTGAAGGTATGAAGTCTTTTCTTTGGAAGTAATAAAAAGTGTATAGACCCTGTCTGTTCAGCTACTTGTGTTTCTGCATTTTCAGACAATAAAAAATTAAAAACAAAACTGTGCCTTCCTTCTAAACAGAGGATAGAGTCATAATTTACAACATTATAACAACTAGGAATAAAATTTTAATATTTTGATATTATGAAATCAAAGAGAATAAAGTCACTGTTTATGTGGTGGAAACTTTTGAAAGCTTTTGCTACTTGGAGGAGGAAATAAAGATAGGTCTGAACCTTCCTTCCAATATCATCTGTTAAGAGGATTGACCTTTAGCTAGTGGCAGGTGAGAAATGGCTGGAACTGAAGCTAAAGCACTTCTGAACACACAATCCCATCTTCTTCTTCTCCCTTCTCTGTTCTTAACCTTTACCACCAGTCTGCTTTTTAAAAAGCCAAGAGGCAATAACCAGAAACAAATTGAAGGACTCTCTAGCAAACAAGAAATGTATAGTTCAAGTTTTAAAATCTTCTATCCTTCACTTGAGGAATTTTAAACCTGTAATTCCACAAAGTGGTAAGCACACCTACCATCTGTTAATGAACCAACAAGGTGACACATGTGCCCTAGAACTAGCTTTCTGGTTTGTTTTTGGTTTTGTTTATCTTAACAGGAATCACTGGGCTCTAGCACTATCAACTTATGTTACTCAGTGCCCCAAAGGAATGCAGTATCTATGTGTGCTCTCCTTTTCCATTTCTGATTCTGTTCAGTATTTATTGAATATCTACAATAAAGAAAAAGAAGTTACAAGAACATAACCTCTTCAAAAGCTCTATGATAACACTGACCAGTTTGCATTGCTGTTCACATTGTATATATCAGATGCCACCAAATTCATATCATAGTTGACAAGGCACTGTGAATAGTACCTTTTGAGCATACTGCCCTAGTGTCCTTGCATTATGTAGCACGCAGAATGGCATGGCTCACTGTTAAAACCTTGGGGCCATCATCTTTTGTTTATTTACTTCCTATTAATAAACGCTCAAACTGAAGGAGATTTTGTATTCCTGGTACTGAAAGTACTGTCCTTGCTAATGGAAACACACACAATCCAGACCATTCATGTCCCTGACTTTTATATAGATGAAGCAGAGAAGAGAGTATGAACAGGCTTTTTTAAAACAAACAAAGATAAATTAAGTAAACGCATTAGCTCTTCATGCTATATATTTTTTATTTTGTTTTGAAGCACCTGTTTCTGTAGTTAAGCATGGAGGAGTTAAAGAGCATGGCAATAAAACACGGAAAAGGAAATGAGTATAAACGTTTTCTGAGAACTGTTTTATATAGACTTGAGTGTGATGTTACTTCTATTTAAAAATGTGCCACTAGGGCACTGACTCAGGGTATATATTGGATTGTCAGAATGTAGAGTTTTAATAACTGGGCAAAAAAGTCTTAGATAAACTTGATTCTTACACATGAACAAAAAATGCCATTCTTTTCACAGGTAGATTTTAATCCATCTTCCAAGGTGTAGAAGAGTTGAAAATCAATATCAAATCTCAGGGTCCTTCTGCTGAGATATTCAAAATGTTAACTCTAATGAGAGCCATATTAAAAAATAGCATATGTAACCTAGGACTCAACAGTTCACATAAGCCCTAGAGTTATTAGTCAATTTCTAAGTATATCTTGGATCATTTAATAAAAAAACAAGAACTTTATCAACATCATTTTAACAAATAATGTAATTCTTTTCCAGAACTGAAAGTCCAATGTGAAGGAAGATATCTTAGCAAAATTATTTCTTCTTGTTTACTAATTATCATTAATAAAAGGAATATTTCATAAATACTCATAACTCAGGGTTGAATTGACTGACCACACATTCAAATTGCTGCATCATTCACACTGGAATTACTGCAATGATTAGCTGCAAATTGTCCTCCAAATTAAATTTATCGTTTCGTTTTTTATAACTACTTTGATGTGACAGATGAGAAAAAATCTGAGAGAAAAATGACAACAATGGACCCAATTTCTTAGTGTTCTATCTCAAAGATAGAGGCAAAACATCACTTATAATTTATTCTGGCAAATATTAAACCCTGGCAAGCTGACACCTAGGATATTGTACAACATAAACATACTCCTTTCCCTTAGGAGAATGGACATTTTAACATTGTATTTTGCCTGGTGAGAGCTAATCAAATCAATATCCATGGATGAATGCATGGTGTAATTATTTCACATAATACATTCTTTGATTTAATCGTTATAACATCACCATGGGATAGATGATCAGATTCCCCATGTTAGGAAAAATGAGGAAAGTGAAGTGGGTAATCAGGACAATCTGGAACACACCTATACCCAGAGTCTCCTGCATTGCTGCCTCATAGGAAAGGCTACTGCTTTGACCCCATTACTAGATCTGATATTAATTTTGTTTAGCAAATTACTTGTTTCTTTTGCATACAAGAACAAAATTGACTAGGATCCAGATGATACTGAGGGAAACATAAACAATTTGACAACAAGGTACCACGAAAAATATCTAAACCTTTGGTCTTCTGATTTTACACTAGTATTGAAATGCAGTAAAAGCTTCAGTACAGGGCTCCTCTTTTCTATGAGAGAGATAATACAGAAAGGGAAAGACAATTTTGTTGGCCTTTAAATTGGGTTTATATAATCTAGGCCTCTCGGGTTAGAAATGATGAAAACAAATATTGAGTTTGCACGAGTGACAATTGCAGTTGATGCTTTCATGTTTATAAGACACTAGGATGTGAACATATGCTCCATTTGTAAGACATTCCCATGGATTTCTGTTTCTAAAGTATTACTACTATTTTGCAAGGGTCTCGGGAATCTTCCCTTTCATCTAACTTGCTCTCAGGTTAATACACAGATGCAGATATTGGTGACATGTCCCAAACCACAAAAAAAATGTTCACATTATACTTGTTAACAAAAAGCTTCAATGTTCCTTTGCGATGACAGAAATAAAATGTTTACAATATGGATTAAATTGAAAAGTTCTGGGTCAATGGATAAATCTCTTTTTGCCCTTTAAGTTTGTGGGACAAATTGTTACTGGTTTATAATATATCTTTTCCTGGTCTATACCATTCAATTCTTTTCTGAATACTGATTTTATTTTTTTTCTGATTCTAGTGTGATGTCTTCAGTTGGTGTCAGTCACTACCTTAATCTCATCAAAAATTTGTGCTTTTTCTCTGATGATCACACATGAAGCTCAACTGTTCATGCGTGAAATTTAAAGTCAGAAACTATATGTAGTGATGATAATGTGAAAATTGAAATGTTACTAAACCATTCCACATAAATAAACAATCTAATATTAACCTAGATGCCTAGAATAACCAAACACTTCAAAATTCACATTTCAAATGTGTTTCTTATTTTATAACCATAGATTTGAGTGAATTTAAGCATTCTTAAAATATGTTAGATAATTTTTACTAATTTGTGCCCATGGATAGGAACAGCAACAAATAAAATCCAAAAATAAACCTCATGTGGCTTTCAAATAAAAAGTATACAAGTATATTTGTCTTTATGATGTGTAACACTAAAAGGCATGACCACCTTTCTGTTTGGTTCACTAATATCAATAACTCGAAGGCAAATGGTACAGAACTGAAAATCAAAGAAAGCAATAAAAGACAATCCTTAAAAAAGCAGTTGCAAAAGCAGTGACAAAATTTGTGTCACTTCAGTGTTTCATTGTCTCCTGGTGCTCTGAAGGAAGCCGGTGTTTAAGTGAGAGGATGCAAAGAGTAAACTGAGAAGTGGTTGTGGTCAGCAACCAAAGTGAATATCCACAGCTCATCTATTTCTAGTCTCCCTCTCTGAGAAAGGAATGAGGTAAAGTTGAGATGTCTCAGGAGGCAACTTGGCATGCAGAAGAATTCCAACTATGCAGAGAACTCTATTAGGGTTGTAAAGTTAAGAGTCAAGTGAAGTGTGGGGTAGCCTGTTGATGAAACTTAGACATAGTCATCCTCATAACTGCTTGTAGATATGCTAATAAAAAAGCCCATAGTGTTTTTTTAGAACATCTTACCCTTACAAATTTATTTTTCCTCTCTGAGGTATTTTTGGTGCTGTTTTTAAAAGTAAACTCTGTGGATTATATACTCTGACTTGTCTAAATGTATTTTATCTTATTCCTTTTAATTAGATATACATATTAATTGTATAAATACATATACTACTTTATGAAGAGCAACATGTATTGAGAAATGCTCATATAGACAACTTAAATATTTGTGAACATATCCATACAACCCAGTCTAGAACATGAAACAGACATAGCTATTGCTTCATTATCTTCTCTCAGACTTTACATTCTCATTATGCCATTGCTCACAAGACCCCACTTTTCAATGGCTACTTCTAACAGTGTAGATTAGGGGCTTTTATTTTTGAAGGATATACCTATGAAATTATATAAATAATCTTTGCTTGAGGTTCTTTCAGTATCCATTATTATAATACTATCCATTCATGCTCACAAAGGTGATATGTAAATTGTTTTAGTTATCATTGCTAAATGCATGCCATTTTTATTATAACAATATTTATCTTCTCCTCTACTAACATGTGGGTTGCTTCTGGTCAAGCAAATAAAGTCTTGTAGGTATTCTTACCCTTATATTTGGTTCTCAATATAAAAATTGTGTGTCTATTGCTATATTCATCTTAAGCAGACTCACAGGCAATTTTTTCAAAGTACAAACACTAATTTATGCACCAGAAGTATGGGTAGAAGTACTAAATAAAATTCTAACTTGTTCTTTATTTTATTTTTAATTTTTTTTTGCCAGTCCTGTGGCTTGAACTCAGGGCCAGGATACTGGCCCTGAGCTTCTTTAGCTCAAGGCTAGCATTCTACCACTTGAGCCACAGTGCCACCTCTGGCCTTTTCTGTTTATGTGTTACTGGTGAATCAAACCCAGGGCTTCATGCATCCTAAGCAGGCACTCTAACACTAAGCCACATTCCCAACCCCTCTAACTTGTTCTTATAGAAATAAAAATGAACATATGTTAAAGATTTCATTTAGGACATTAGGGAAGAGAATCCGACCGAAGTTATAATTAATATATAAGATAATCCAGATAAAAATGGTGGCATTGGCTAAGAGTCATTGTACTCACAAACTCACAGGTTGAATCCTCTTCATACAGCTACTTGAGGATAACAAAAAAAAATACATTTAGGTAAATATGAAAATAGCTGAGATAATCCACAATGGTAGAATCAGATAACTAGTAAGGATGTACTATAGTTGGAAAAATCTTTATTATAGCTCAGATAAACAAGAATCAAAGAAATTGTACTTAGTCCTTTATGTAATATTCATTAAAATTTTTTACATTAAAAATTTACATTAAAATTTTTTCTCACCCACAAAGAGTTATTATTTGCCCAAATGTTTTTCAACACTCACCAGTCTTCTGGTTTTTTGTATTGTTCTGTTTTTGTCGGTCCTGGGATTTGAACTCTGGGTCTGGGCACTGTCTCTGATCTCTTCAGCTCAAACTAGTACCAACTTAAGCCACAGCGCCACTTCCGGTTTTCTGGTGTTTATCGGAGCTAAGAATCTCACCGACATTACTGCTTGGGATGGCTTTGAACCGCGATCCTCAGATCTCAGCCTCCTAAGTAGCTAGGATTACAGGTGTGAGCTACCAGCACCTGGCACGTCCTCCTATTTTACTTAATTTATGCATGTACATTTTGGTTTTAATTTATTACACTATTGATTGATAACTAGGACTGTATTTTATAAGGTAATTATAGAGTTTGCTATCCTTTTAGATTAAATGTTTATTGAATAAATTGATGTCTTTATTCTGTCATATTGTCTATCTTTATTCTAGTTTTTCTATCATTTCATTTCTTTAACTTTTTTTGGGGGGGGGTCTGGTCGTGGGTTCTGAACTCTGGGCGTGGGCACTGTCCCTCAGCTCTTCGGCTCAAGGCTAGCCTCTACCACCTGAGCCACAGTGCCACTTGCTTTTTTTCTTTTTGCTTATGTGGTGCTGAGGAATCGAATCCAGGGCCTCAGGCATGCAAGGCAAGCTCTCTACCACTGAGCCACCTTCCCAGCCCCTTCTTTACCTTTTATAAGACTTTCATTTATTATTTTGTATCATTAGTAGTTTAAATAGGATTTGTATAGAGTTCAAGGTGAGAAAGTGGTGTGATTTTTGTTTTTATGTGGTCTTTCTATTTTAGTTCTGACATCTCTGTTTTGAAATATGGACCATATTTCATCATAGGGGCCGTGTTTCTTGTTTCTTTGTACTTCATACAGCTTGTTAGTTGTTGTTGTTGTTGTCCCTGCATATGTATTTAAAAAAAATTAAAAAGAACAGATACTCCTCCCAATGTGTACACAAAATAATCTTTTTACAGAGGAAGAAATTTACCAACATTCTACCTAAAGAATTTATGTCTCTTAATCCCTTTCTAGAGCTGCTTCCCTAGCTAGGGGTGTACATACACTGTCCTGATTTGAGAGATTTATTTATTTATTGGGGGGGGCGGTTGTAGTTTGTTTTTCTCTGACTCCCTTGGTATCTGGCTGTAGCACTGAAGACTTTCTCAGCAGCTACAGACCACTGAGCTCTATTTTATTCCCTGCTACTTGTAGACATCCAAAGATGCCGGTCCCATCATTGTTCTGAGTCAAACAGGGGAGACTGGGGCAGCTCTCCAAAAAGCCAAAGGATTAGATGCTCTTTCCATTCCTGTCTTTCCCTCCCGGAGGAATAAGCTGCAAGCTGGGCACTTCCTCCTACTCAGGCTGAGCGGTGACAGCTTCTGTCTGTGGTATTACAAGTTGTCTGGCTCTCCAATTATCAACTGATCTTTCTTTTGTTCTCAGCAGCCCCCAGACATTCAAAGCAGGCAAGTTCCCTGTCAGCGGTCCAAGTCAAGCAAGGCAGGAAACAATCCGTTATGCAGCCCACCAAATAGCTATAACACTGGGCATGTGTTTTCAGCCTTCTCTTTCCATCTAGGAGGAGGACAGGTAAGTAGAGCCTTTCCTCTTAACTGTGTGTAAGGGTGTCAACTGAAGGAGGGCTTTTATAAGGTTGAAATGAGATGCCTTTATTTTACCTATCTCAGTGTTGTTGTTCTTGGCTTTGGGATTGCTTGGAATATGTGGCATCCCACCTAGTTGCTAAAGATCTCATAAAAGCTTTGTAGCTTCTCAACTTGGCTTTGATGGGCGAAGCAAAGCTTGGGGCTTCCTATTTTGTTTCCTCACTAATATCATTTTCCTGCCTCCAATAGGTTTTAGCATACCACTTTAACAAAATTTCTGTCATAGAAGTTTTGGATGGCCTATAAATGCTGTTTGTGTTTTTGTTGTTGTTTTGTAATTAACATATTTTTCTTTCCTGTGTATTTGTGATTTAGAACTGTGAGGTTACTATCTCTGAGAGTACTAAACATCCAGTTTGCAATCCTATGTATACAGAGAAATTTTACATTGGCTCCAAGGCCTCACAGGTATCCTACAACTTGAAGGCTAATCTTAGAATAATTAATACATGCATCTGAGGTTCCCAATCATGAAAGTAGTGTAAATAAAAAGGTGTTGAATACATTCCTCTGCCTACTAGTTCTAAGGGATACTTTTAATGATTATTTTATCCCTCCAACCTGACATGAGGAAAGTGAAGGTACCCTCAACCCAAGGCCAAACATAAGGGAATACCTAATCTCAGCTTTTCAATCCCCAGAATGGTTGGCGGTGGAAGGGAAGCTAAGCAGTTTTTTTTTCTTTATAAGGCTTTTTACCTCTGGTACTTTGATTTAGCAATGAAAACTGAACCAATACAAAAGTGCTTTATTTCACCTGTTACTTTGTAGGGAAACATTCTTAAAACAGAAGAAATTCTACTTTTCTGTTTATGTGATATGACTATCATTTCACTAGTTTTTAGCTTCTGAGTCTACTCTTTCTTTTTTTTTTACCATTAATACATTTTTAATATGTCAAGAGGCAGGTTATTCCCTTTTGTCACTGTTGTTGATTTCTGTACCCTTTTTCTCATGCATAAGTTTATCTAATTTGGGGAAGCAAAAGGGAAGCAAAGATACAGTGGGACCATTCCTCCCTTCCCCCTGTTGGGGGAAAAGGGAAGTTGGGAGAGGAAAAACTGGAAGAAAATGAGGGAAGGGGTGGCACTGTTCAAAAAATGTACTTTCCATTTCTTAACAAATGGGGCGATGTCATTCTTTCTGATGGAGGCATAGAATTCATATATATATATATATATATATATATGCATATATATACCACATTTTCTTGATCCATTCATCTACTGAGGGGCATCTGGGTTGGTTCCATATCTTAGCTATGGTAAATAATGTTTCAATAAGCATAGTAATGCTGGTAGCTTTAGTATTGTCTTGGAAAAAATTATAAGTGAAGTAAGCCAAGCCCAAAGAAACATAGGTCCCTTATTTGCAATAACTAGTATATGTCTGGGACAAGCAGAAAGTTCAGATAAGATGATGTCAAGTGAAATGAACCCCAAGATAGGGACACAGTGTTTGTTTGTTTTTCTTCTATCTGGCTATTGTTTCTAATGTATTTATAAGGTACCATGTGATTTTTTTTGCTTTGTATGTCCCTCCCCCACAGTATAGCCCCTGTTTTCACTGTATTTGATGTTGGTATAATTTGGGGAGGGGAAGGGAAAAAAAAACAAATTGTTTAAGTAGGGATACCAATTGAACCATTGCAACAATGAGATGTATAAGACACTATGTTGAAAAATGAACTTTACAATTTAGGTGGGGTTGGGGGGGGTGAAGGGTTGGGGGTAGTTTAGTTGAGGAAGTGGGAGGGAAGGGATGGTAGGGGAAAAACAAAGGAGGAGGCAGCAATGCTTTATAAGAAATGTATTCATTATCTTGCTCATGTAACTGTAAACCCCTCTGTACAATATTTTCACAATAAAAAAACTTATTTTAAAAAATGTGTTCATTACTTGACTTATCTAACTTTAACCCCTCTGTGGAACATTTTTACAATAAAATTTAAATAAAAATAAAAATAAATAAAAAGCTGAGGGACAGCACCAAGGCCCTGAATTCAAGCTTCAGGATCAACACACACAGACACAGACACAGACACAGACACAGACACACACACACACACACACACACACACACACACACACACAGAGCCAGTTGTAAGACTTAATTAAACTGATTTCTTATAAAATGGAATATGCTTTACAGGGCTTATATTCTCTTACTTTGGTATTTCTTCTTAGAGACTTTTTTGCATTTTCTTAGTTTATAAACATAGTTTAACTTTCGGTAAGAAAGCTTCATTTCTCATAATTCAGTTTTTTCCTGTATGCTACAATATAATCATGAAACTAATTAGCCTGACTTAGTGTCTGACTCAAGTGCTTTAAATGATCAGGCCTCCAAAAGAGTACCCTCAAATTAGAAACCAGACACAAGTTTTAGAATTTCCCTTTCACGTCAACAATTCACTGTAATAATTCACAGATACCCAAGAAAATTTTAAATACTTGTGAATACTGTTTTATTATAAATGATACATTTTAGGAATGTCAAAATGAGGAGGAGACTCACAGAAGGAGCAAAGAGAGTTCTAAACTAGGAGCTTCCATGAGTTTTTCCAATCAAGTCAAGTTATATCACTCTTTCTATGAGAAAATGAATTCACTGAAAAGACCACTGTATGGAGCTTTACATCCAAGAATTTCATTATGTAGTCATGATTAATAGCATCATGAATCATTTGACTAAATTCAGTGTCAGGTCTCTCCCTTTCCCCTACATATCTTGCTGGCCCAAAGTTCCAATTGTCTAAATACAGGGTGACTAGTTCCCATCTTTTTTATTATTATTATTATTGTGAAAATACCATACAGAGGATTACAATTACATGGGCAAGATAGTGAGTACATTTCTTATCAAGCATTTTTGCCTCCTCCTTTGTTTCCCCTTCCCATCCCTTCCCTCTCCACTCCTCCAACCCCACACCCCCCTACCACTACCACCCCCCACCCCCACCCCCACCCTGCCAAAGTTGTAAAGTTCGGTTTTCGACATAATGTCTTGTACATCTCATTGTTGTAATTGGTCCACCCGTAACCCTAAACAGTTTGTTTTTTCCCTTCCCCTCCACAAATTATGTCAGCATTGTAGCCATACCATTAACATCACAGACATTCACATCATTCAAAAAATTCTCAAGGCATTTTGAAATTTTCTGTTAAAAATGGCAAGAAAGACAAGACTCATCCAAAAATATAACACAATTACCTATACCAAAATAGAATGAAGCATATTGATCTATTACAATTTGAGAAAATCAATAGGCATCATCCTCTAATGAATAAAATAATTATTGCAAATATGTTAAAATAAGTGTTCAATACTAAATAGTCTATGTGTAAATTTGTATTCTTACCTTCTATGTATGTATACTGCTTAAAAATGTTAAGCATACATGTTTCCATATAGCATTTATTTCCTTTTTATTTACAATCTGCAAAGTATTACAACGACACTCTTATAGATAAATTATAGATAAGGCTTGCCCTTACTTTTAAAACTAATATGCAGCAATAGGATATCAAGCATAGTCCAAACTGAATGATTCCAGCTAACCTCACAGTTCAATGCCATCTTGATGACTGTAATTTTTATTAGATAAAATAGAATGTCTCTTTTGTTTCTTTGTTATTCTTTCATTCCACCATCAATAGTGCAGAAATCAATTTTTTCACTTTACTTTCTTCAGGGCACTTTGCCCAAACCAATCAGTTTATGTTGTTGCTTCTTTCACAGGAGAAAAGAGTTTTATTTTGGCTAATAAGTACTTGCTTTTTTGCTCTTCATAAGTTAGGGGCTAACTAAGAAAGCTAACTGTATAGCAGTGGTAGTTATATTCCTTTCTCTCATGGAAGGCTTCTGCTGAACTTGATTTAAAGCCAGTACTGTGCTGCATAATGAATATAGTATTTTCCATTTCTATAGTGAACCAAAATAACCTATTGTGAGTGTTAGAATGTAATAATCCATACATTATTATGTTTTATTGATAGTTTTTTTAATATTCCGGAATCCATTCGAGCATATCCAACCCCAAATCCTTTCACCAAATTTAATTCTGTGTGTGAGAGCTATTATATACATCATCACAATTTCTTCTATGACTGCAAAACATTTAATTTCATGACTGTAATGGAACTGTAGACATTCATTCTATTTCCATATATTGGATTGGGAAAAATGAAATTTTCTTTTTAATATGAACAGAGTGAATTGTTATCCTCTGACACTTAATAGAAGCTGATATTCAGCTAAGAAGTTTCTTCAGATTATTTTTTCTTTCAAAAACTAGAGGTGATAGATCAATTAAAATTAAGAGGCTATAATTCATCAAAATGCAGCTAGGTCAGCAAATATTCCATGGAACACATACAAAATGTTTCTTTTATATTTTTAGTTAGTAATCAATTTTAATGCCTAAAATTGAAATAGCATCTGATTTTTTTCTTCCAATATATGCAAAGGGTATTTTGACACAGAGAAGCATAATAAAGTAAGACATACTGTAATAATTAACTAAATTATTCCTGGCATGCCATGAACAAATGCAGGATTAATAACCACCTAACCAAATGGTGTTATGTTGGAATAAATTGACCGACAAGATTTCTCAGCTAGGAAATGAGGCTCAGATAGACCATCAATAAAAATGACTGTGACGAGTGTACTTGTGAGAACTCCTCTGTTTTACATTTGCAAAATATGGCTGCAATAGCTGTGTTTAATGATTGGAAGAAGGTATTTAAAAATTCATTTAGAATATTTTGTCCTTTTTTAATTTCCTGCTGAAAGACATAACTTTTGATGGTCATTAATGTACCATACAGACACATTTAATTAAATACCTGTACGTTCCAAAAGCCACTGGAAATTGTCTTTCTTATATAGAGAAAGAAAAAGAAAAACACAAAGAACTGTAGCTTTTTTGAGTATGTGGCATAGTGTAGACATAGATATAAAGAACAATAATAGATTTTAAAAGAACAATGTTGAGAGTGAATGAATCCATGTACTGTACTCTATTGTCATATGCACTCTCCTGAGAATAAAGAACATGTCTGGTGAAATGCATTTATTTGAAATATTTGGATTTAAAATAATGACTAGATTTAACACTAATTTTATATTTTATTGTATATAAGTTCTGTAAATAGTTTCTAATTTTATATCCAAAAGTAATGGCCAAAAGTTGTTGGAATAGGAACAAGAGGAAAGAAAGTCTTGGATTTTAAACTGTTCATGGAAAACATTTACATTTTCAAACTAATTGAGATCAGGAAGATGCAGTAAATTAAAACTGTATTCTACTATAATCAATAAAAATTAATTTGAAAATGAAGGCAAAATCTATGTAACATTCACATAGAATCCTACATAGAATTCAACTTTCCTGCCATCTTTTCTTTTTTAATTATTGTTAAGTAGTTCTACAAAGGAGATTGAATTTAACATGTATCTTGATCAGTTTTCCTCCTTTCATAATTCTTCCCTGTCTCTCCCAACCCTACCTATTCCCTCAGTCTTCCTAGTTCCATTGTTATATTGTAATTTGAATGTAATGAGTATATTCAACCATTCTTCTTCTCTCCGTTCATCCAGTTATCTTTTAAGTAAATAAAAATCTCTTTTTTTCCCTTTTAACATGTCCTATTTTATGTACCATGCACACTTCCAACTCAATGCGTTCAGAATTGACATTAATTCATTTCTCTCTGGAACACTTTCTTTTGTGTTCCCCTGGCACACCAAATCAAGTCTTTTCATCCTTATTACTTATATTCAATTACCACCCAAACCTGTTCCTTGCTATTATCTTATTCCTTGATATTACCTATCCTTTTCAGAGTTTCTAGGTCTCCACCTTAGTTTAGCCAATGCTCACATCCCTTAACTCCTCTGGGAAAAATTTCAGTACCCCAACTGGGTGCTGATCATGCCTGTAATCCTAGCTATTTGAGAGGTGGAAACCTAAGAATTACAGTTCAAAGTTAGCCCTGCAGAAAAGTCCATGAGATTCATCTCTAATTAAGCATTAATGCAGCTGGAAGTGGATTTGTGGCTCAAGTGGTAGAGTGATAGTCTTGAGCAAACAAAGTTCAAATAAAGTGCCTAGATTCATTGTCTAAGCCCCAGGATAATAACAAAAAAAAGAGACAGACAGAAAGGAAGGAAGGAAAGAAGGAAGGAAGGAAGGAAGGAAGGAAGGAAGGAAGGAAGGAAGGAAGGAAGGAAGGGAGGAAGGGCAGGAGGGAAGGAAGGGGAGGAGGGAAGGAAGGAGGGAAGGAAGGAGGGAAGGAAAGTGGGAAGGAAGGAGGGGAGGAAGGAAGGAAGCAAGCAAGCAAGCAAGGAAGGAAGCAAGCAGGAAGCAAGGAAGGAAAAGAAAAAAAGGAAAAATTCAGTACCCAACTATTCATGAATATTTATGAAATACAATCCTCACAACCTGTCTTATGGACTATGACATCATCATATTTTTCCACTTTCTCACTCTCCAAATATTCAGGACCTGCTGACCTATAAGAAGTTTTCTATATGTGCCAACATCACTGATATCTTTTCCCTTGCACACACTAAATTGTCTATCCATCTTCTCCTCCTTCCTACACAGAGCACTATCTAACTCCTACTGATACCGAAGTCCAACTTCAGAAGTCAATTTTCCTGACCTGATTACAATTCCGTCTGAACGCAGTATTTCTTTCCTAGTGCTTTTGACTTCCCACTACCAGAGTAATTTTAGAAATAGTATTGCAACAGCTAATATTGTCAGTGGTCTTCCAGAATAACCTGTAAATTTTCATTGTAGGCACGTTCAACTGAATCAGAGACTAAGATAGTGATGTGCACTCATGAAGTTTGCTGGAGACAGTCTGTTCCTATGTTTAACAATTGTCAGCGAGTAAGTAGGCAAAATAGACACAAAGAGAGGTTGACTGTGAATTGAGGCAATTACAATATAGGCCTCAATGTTCTTTGGGGAGCCATGCAGTTGAGATGGGCCTTCAGAGATGTCCCCAATCAGTGTAAGAGGAATAAATTTCCATGTTGACCCATTGCTGCAGTAGGATTTCTAAAGAAAGGCTGGAGGTGGGAACATGATCTTGTGTAGGTGACCATCTTTAGCTAAGGACAAAACCTGGAAGAGACTCAGCTAAGAACTGTCCACCATCAATAATGGGTCAGCTAGAGAAATGAGTTACTTCAGTCTTGAAAGTTGGCATATGGGTAGAGCACCAAAGAATCTATTGCAGCTCCTTAAAGACAAAAACTTTTTCTCATTCATTTGTATTTGTCCTTGACTAGCAGAGGCTCTGCATTAGAAGAGGCACTCAAAAACAAATGTTTATTAAATGAATGCATAGCATGATTTTTTAGTCAAATTCATCTTTCTGAAAGCAATCTGTGCTGTAGATACCTTATGTTCAATCTGAAAATAAGGACCACAGAAAATACAAAGTGCAGAATAAATAGCTTTTAATCTAACTGCAGTCCGTTGGCTTCTTAGAAGACTCATAATGATTCTCAGGTCTTTAATCTCCCCAACAGAATGAAAAGTTAAAACAAGGCAGCTAGGGCTAAAATACTGAAAAAAGTCTTTGTATTAAAAGGACATTTTATATGCTTTTTCACTTGAAGAAAAATGTAAGGCTGCAGCACTTCTAGTTGTTATTGAATCCCAACATTCTCCTCTTAATTTACATTTGGCAAAGAGAATAAGGTGGTCAATTGCAGGCTCAAATGGTATTTAGAAGCTGGCATAAAACCAAAAAAGAGGATCAAAAGTCAGCAATATTGTTAAAACAATCTAGAGCATGTTTTATGCCTAAAATTTACCTGAAATACAAACAAACATGAAAGAAGGACAAACAGTAAACTTCATTTTGCTAGCACAGTGAAAATGATAGGAATGGCTGCTGAGAAGTTATAAGTCAATAGATTTTTTTCAATTTTATTTTATTATAAAGATGCTTTATTTCATGAGTAATATAATGAGTACATTTCTTGTTGAGCATTGTTAGATTTTTTTTAAGAGTTGGGATTTGAGAGATCCAGATGTAAAATAAGACAGCACCAAAGAAACTAAGCATTGCAGACTTTATCAAGTTGTAGATGTAGAGCAAACAAGTCAGTTATTGTAATCATTGAAACTGGAAAAGTGGGTCCCTTTATGTGGTAGTAAGTAAGAAATGAGAATTGTTAACTGAGTATAGTATCTCACATCAATAACCTCAACTGCTCAGGCAGCAGAAATTGGGAGGATTCCAATTCAAGGCATACATTAGGAAATACGTTACTATGATCCCTATCTCAACTAGTGTAAAGCTGGACATGTTAGAACATGCTTGTTATATCAGCTGTACAAGAAATGTAAATAAGAGAATGGTGGTCCAAGATACCCCAACAAAAAGTTGAGACCTAGCCACTCTCCAGTAGCTCACACCTGTTATTCTAGCTACTCAGGAGGTTGAGATTTGAGGATCATGTTTCCAAGCCAGCCCTGGCAGGAAAGTCTGTAAGACTCTTGTCTCCAATAATCTCCTTAGAAAAAAAGCCAGAAGTGGTGCTGTAGCTCAAGTGATAGAGTGCTAGCCTTGAGCAAAAGAAGTTCAAGGACAAAGCCCAGGCTCAAATTTCAAGCTCCAGAACCATCCCTCTCCTCCCCACAAAAATTGAGACCTTGATCCCCATAAAACAAAATCACAAAGAGGACAAGAGACATGGCTCAATTGAAACGGCAAGTGCCTAGCTAGTACACAAGGTACTGAGTTCAAACCCCCACCTAGACAACAAAAAATGAAGGGAAAGGGAAGGGAAGGGAACGGGAAGGGGAAGGGGAAGGGAAAGGAAGGGGAAGGGGAAGGGGAAGGGAAGGAAGGAAGGAAGGAAGGAAGGAAGGAAGGAAGGAAGGAAGGAAGGAAGGAAGGAAGGAAGGAAGGAAAAACTGAAGTGATTCAAACTGTAGGCAAACAGGTAATCACCATTTTCCCCCAAAGGATTCTCAGTAAGGCAAGGGAAAAATTTTTATATCTATCCTCACCAAATGAGACAGAATATGAAAGCAGAAGTACTGTATTATAGAAGGTGACAAAAAGACCATGTGCACTAGAAAAATAGTCTATGATCCTAGAACTGTTAACATTTTTACTTACAAAAGAATGACAGAATAGAAATTTATATTTGTGACTTTGTTTCAATTGTATTAATACGTTAGTCATTTGAGTACAATGCAAATTTTGCTTATGCGTAATTTCAGATAGAGAACCAAGACACACTGGAATCCAGAAGTGGACATAGCACACACACAACTTTGCCAACATACCTCTCTCTGCCACATATATATAAGACTGACTCATGCACATCTGCTATAAAAAGTTTCCACTAACTTTCATATACTTCTTCATTATTTACCAATATACAAGTCTTAACCTCCTCATTGTCTATCTCCACTGCTAAATTGCCAAGATTAAGGAACGTGTCTAACACTGTATTTATGTATTTCCTAACTCTTCACCATATGACCAATTGTATTACTGCATTCATTTGCTTCTTAACACTTTTAATTTGAAAATAATAAATTTTGTGAGTTCTTTGTTTCTAACTTCACTTTCTTCAGAAGCCTTATGGATTTCTTGTGTGGTTTTGTGTACTGCAATGATTTATAAAAACACATGTAATATTGCAGTAGAGTTATTGCATTTAAATTTATACGTTCTTATTTTTATGTTTTCCTTCTATGAATCTGATTCAATAAATTTCAGGTAAAGTCAGCATAAGACAGAGCTCTATTTTCCCTCTTTTTTTCACTAGTTGTTGAACATTCTTTTAATTTTGAATGAGTCCTTCATTATCCAAACTTAAAGAATTATTAAGACACAGGTTCTTAGCTAATGAATATACCTGCTAGAGATAGAGATCCTGAGTAACTCATGAGTAAGTCTACAAAAACCTAGGGGAGACAGAGAAGTTATTCCCAGAAAGTAACTATCTACCACCAGAGGCCCAGTACCTTAATGTGATAGGGGGATCTGACTCACATTTAAGGCTACATCCATGGCTCTGCTGCCCAGCCTTCCTTAGTTCCTGACATGTTCCAATGACATTAATTTCTGGCTTCTGCCTCAACTCCATGAGCTAAACAAAAAGCTTGGAAGAAAACTTCTTTTCTAATTGGGTAAACTATGTCTGTAAAATTGAACTCTGATAGGAGTTCAGACTCAGATCTGCATTAGAATTAACATTTTTGACCAATTCAACCAAGATGATCTGCATTACTCACTTTGAAAATAGTAGATCATAAAGCTCTTATTTTGAAGCAGGTTCAGCATTGTGTTGTTTAAAGTCACCAGACAGATATTTTTTTAAGATCTGAATTACCAATCAATAGAACTTAACTAAAAACTTCATGTTGCTCCTTGAACTCAGGCAGTACATTTTGGAAGACAAGACAAAAGCAAATAATTTATTCTCCATTTTTCTCATCTTTGGTCAGTTTCTAAAGTCCATAATCCCAGTCTATTCAACCACTTCCTAAGCCATTCACTGGGTATTAACATAGTAGTTACCAAAATGTATAAAGAAAAAAAAACTGGCACACTTTTGATCTGTATTAATATGGACTCATCAAATCTCTTGGAAAATATAAGTTGGGTAGCAATAACATTGTATTCCAAAGTACCTCACAAAATTTTTTAGGAACACATTTCTACTCTAAAAAACATTCCAACTATTTTGCTAGGTAGAACACTACTTACAATTACGATGTTCATACTTTCTGAGTTAGATAGAGACTTGACTTCTTATAAAAATAGTAGTGTTTCTCTATTCATGTCCCATGCTTCAGCAGGTAGCACAGTTATATACAGCACAACTGTAGTATCTCAAAAATATAAGTAATATGTTCTTATACGACTGCTTTTTACTTTATTATTCATGACAATTACCAATAATTAAAAAGCCATATGAACTGCATTTCACCAGATCACTCTCCTCATCCATTCTTATTCTAACATTCTATCATTAATGTAAGCTCTAAAGCAAGTTATGCAGAGAATCTTATTTCTTATCCAAAATGATTAGGAAATCTAATAAATGTTTATTAAGGTAAACAATCCCTTGATAATTATTATCTTAAAATTCCCTAGTTTCCTTTTTGCATTGAATTAAACTGGAGTGCAAAAGTTTCATTGCGCATTTCACACATTGCAATCCTTAATTTTATTGTCATTAACTATTCAAAGACAATATTAAAAAATCAGTCCCTCTACAAAGGCAATCACATCTTAAGATAACAATGAGAAATCAGGTGAGAAGTCAGATCACTAAAGAGATACAGTGAGATCTGAGTTTCACGGCAATGGTACTGAATTGAGGTGTACATTTTACAATTGAATTGCCAAGATGAAATTGGTCAGTAGCTATGCAGTAAACCGAATGTCCCTACATTGGAGGAGTAAATTAAAAAAAGAATATACTACTTCATAATTTTAAGGAAAAGTAACCAGACAATGGAAATAAATATAAAAGGCCCATATTTTAAAATAATATTCAGGAACACAGTGAAGGCTACACAGTCATTATCTATGGAAATACACTAGAAGCAAATCAATCTATTAAAAGAGCTCAGATTAAATTATACCATGTCAACTTCTGTTCCATTATCCAATGCCAACTTTTGTCTAGAAAAATAACACAATTTCTATACTGTAAGATGGAGAACTTCAAACATTATGGCTCAATAAGATTTGAATGTAAGCCAGAAATTCTTAACTTCCTTTACTGAATTTGATACACACACACACAAACACACACACAAACACAGACACACATGTACATGCATACATGCACACACATACACATAAACATACATGCTACACATAGCTTCTTAGATAGTGTTTGAACTGATTTTAATAACTTGTTGGTCTTACCAATAATGAGCTGAATAAAAAATTAACATTCTTATGTACTTATATCAGAATTGTTATTTTGCCTTTGTAGAAATGCAAATATCTTTAACTTCTAACATTCTTCAGTCACTGCCAGGAGCTGCATGGATAAAAACAAAAGTCTGTCTCAGGTCTAGAAAATCTCACCATCAAATCAAACAAATAGCTACAGAGCCAAGAGATAACTCCTCTGACAGAGGGTTGATCAAATTGCCAACAAGCTGCAAAGGAGTCATACTCAGACTAGAGGGAAGTGAAACTGAAAAGGACGCTTTTATAAGGAAAGTGGTATTTGGGCTGATACTCAAAGAAATGTATTGGGGATTTGCAGCCAACAGGATAGAGTTGCAGGGCTAATATTTTTAGTTAGACAAATAACGCAAACGTCAGCCATATGTAAAATTACCATTGAGGAAACCTTGAAGTTCTTTCAAAAAGTATAGTATACATTTTGTGTATATAATTCTGTGTGGTATAAGAACTGTATAAATGTATTACTGCATGAGAGAGTAACATAGAGTATGTAATTTCAAAGTGAGTTATATTCAGAAATTTAATCACTGAGCTGTTTTGTTGCTTGTTAATTTTAAAGTTATACTTTCATCTGTCCTTTGTTTTCAGTTTTTTTATAGACCAACTTTCCAATCTTTGCTACAGATCAATTTTAACTCCCTTTTAAGGTTTGTTTCTCTATGTGTAACTCTAAAGGTAAAAGTTAGTTCTAGTTATTTCACAGCCAGCTAAACAATACTTTTTGCTTGTTCATTAATTATGACTAAAACACTAACTTTATTTCCATATCTTTCCATTGATTTGGCTAACCAGAAATTTAATTCTCTAGCATGATTGCATCTATTGTGTGGATTATATATCCACTATAAAAGGCTCACAAACTTCATAGGAAGCTAGTGTTTCTAATTTTGTGTCCTGTAGGTAAATTAGGGAAAAGGACCTTACTCTAAGAATATTAAATTGAACTAAAGAAAATTAAATGTATTTGTGTTCCAATGCCAATGCATACACAAAGGAGAATAGTATAATATAACAAAGATTTCTTAAACCAATAGGGAAAGATTGAGTTACTTAAAATCCTGGGATCCACTTTAATCATTATTCAATACTTTATTTTTTTAATACATTGTGATGACTACAAAAAGTACATCCATATATCACGAAGTTAGGATTATCAAGCCTTCCCATAATGTGTGGAGAAAAGGTATTAAAAAAGTGAGTAGTGTAACTAGGCATTCTAATACTAAATTGAAAAGAAGTGGAGAGAGTGACATCCTGGTCTTGTTCCTGAGAATAGAGGAAATGGCTTTAGTTTTCGTCATTAAGTATAAAGCTGGCTGTAGGTTTGTCATATACAGCCTTTATTATATTGAGGAATGTTCCATGGATTCCTAATTTTTCCAGAGCCTTCATCATAAAGGGGTGTTGAATCTTGTCAACTGTTTTTTCTGCATCTATTGAGATAATCATGTCATTGTTATCCTTGCTCTTGTTGATGCAATGAATTATAATAATTTGCATCCCTGAAATGAATCCTGTTTGATCGTGATGTATGATTTTTTGATGAGTTGTTGAAGTCGATTGGCAAAAATTTTGTTGAGAAGATTTTAATTGATGTTCATCAAAGAAATGGGTCTATAGTTCTCTTTCTTTGATGAGTCCATTGTTCCTTTGTATACCCCCATGGTATAACCTTTGCTTTTACTGTATTTGATGTTGGTATAATTTGTGGAGGGGAAGGGAAAAAACAAATCGTTTAAATAGGGATACAGGTGGACCCATTGCAACAATGAGATGAGCAAGTCATATGTTGAAAACGAACTTTACAACTTTGCTGGGGGAGAGGATCAGGTCAGGGGAAGGGATGGGAAGGGATGGGAAGGGATGGGAAGGGAAAACAAAGGAGGAGGCAACAGTGCCTGATAAGAAATGTACTCATTAACTTGCGCATGTAATTGTAACCCCTCTGTACCGTATTTTCACACACAAAAAAAATGTTCAAACACTAAGAAAAAAAAGATATCGGTAGTCAACTTTCTCTTTCAACTTCATTGAAGAGTTGAAGGAGTATTGTTGTGAGTTCTGCTTTGAAGGCCTTGTAGAATTCCGCTGTAAATCCAAGATGCAAACATAAAGAGGATCCAAATAGGGAAATATGAAGTAAAAAATCTCCCTCTGCAGATGACATGGTCTTATATTTGAAGAATCCCACGGACTCCACTCCCAAATTATTCAAGCTGATTCGAAACTTTGGCAAAGTAGCAGAGTATAAAATTAACCCTCAAAAATCAATGGCTTTTCTGTATGACAATAATGAGAAGAGTGTGGCTGAAGCCAGGAAAGCAACTCCATTTGTAATAACCCCACAAAAAATAAAATACCTAGGAGTTAATTTAACTAAGGAAGTGAAGGACCTCTATGATGAAAACTTTCAAAACCTGAAAAAGGAAAACAAAGCAGAACTTAGGAAGTGGAAAAACCTCCCATGCTCCTAGATTGGAAGGATCAGCATCATGAAAATGCTAATACTTGTACATGTGTAAGACAAGCAGTGTACATATGACCAAATATGATGATGTTAAGCGAAATGAACCCCAAGATGAGGACCCAAATATCTCTTTTCTTTCTTGCTATTGTTTCTAACGTATTTATAATGTACCATGTGATTTTTGTTGTTTTGTATGTTCCTCCCCCACGGTATCACCCCAATTTTCACTGTACTTGATGCCGGTGTCCTGCATCTTGCATATGTACTTCTCTAATTTGGGGAGAAGAAGGGAAAAAACAAAATGTTTAAATAAGGATACAGGCCCATTGTAAAAATTAGATGTAAAAAAAACTATGTTGAAAATGAACTTTAAAACTGGAGGGTGGAGGAGAGGATAGTTGAGTTGTGGAGGTGGGAGTGAAGGGATGGTAGGGGAAAAACAAAGGAGGAGGTAACAATGCTCAATAAGAAATTTACTCATTACCTTGCCTGTGTAACTGTAACCCCTCTGTACAATATTTTTACAATAAAGAACATACAAAAGTGGGTTACAGATGAATGTTTATTATTCTATATTAATCAGTCTTATATGTGAGAGAGGAAAAATAGGGTCCTGAATTAGTTCACACACATATGTAGGCAAAGGATGAACCTACTAAAGCCAAATAAATAGTAGTATAGTTTCAGCCTGAACCAAAAGTCCTGAAGAACAGAATGGTTGATGATATAAATTCTAGCCTGAAGTCAGCAGGTTGAAATCTCAGAACTTATTTTCCAGTTTTGACCTTAAAGTTTTAACATATGACATCCAATCATGCAATCAGGCAAGGAAAGCTCCCTTTCATTCAGTGTTTTCCCTTAACTTAGGTCTTTCATGAAACCATCACAGCTTTATCTCCCTAGTCTATTCTGAATGTTAATCTCATTTAGAAGCATCCTCATGTCTAGGATGCACATAGATCAGCCAAGCTGACACAAACTGCTACCCATCCTGTGTCCCAAATGTGCCTTGAAACCAGTTTGCTAGCAAATAAAATTTTGTACAAATGAAGCAAAATCCAAGCAGCTAAAGTTTGAATATTAAGAGAAAATGGGAAATTAATATAAATGTCTAATGACAAAATATATAGCCAAACCACTTCATTCTTAACCTATTCCATACTCAAAGCTCAATTTTTAGTTCAATTTCTTTACATTTATTTTTTATCTAAACAAGTTTGAGTCTAGAAAAAAAAAAGATTTCCCTTTCTTCTTTGTCTTTTGCCTTCTCTGACACTGAAAGAAATCCATTCAAAATGCAATTTCATCTTATGGCCTATCAATACCCTCTTTTTATAAGCAGTATTTTCATTGTTAATTTGTTTCTAGTCCCTGCAATATGATGGCTAATTTCTTTCTTAGCTGTACATTTTTTTCCAATACACTAATCAGTGGTTAAATATTTGGTCCCTGAATTGTGTTTGGTTTTTGGATACAAATGACTCATGTTGGCAATTCTTTGGAACATCCTTTGTTCTCTGTTGAAAAACAAAAATTTTAGTCCTTTAACATTTCCCTAAGCTAGTGAAGTATAAGTATCTGGCTCAAGGGAAAAAGGACTAAAAACTTTTATCCACAAGAGTTCTAAAACAGCAGAGAACTGTTAAAAGGCAAAGAATTGATGAATCACATTGCATAAATCATAATGTTTAAATCTTATTTGAAATGCATGTGTACATGCAGAGACAAAATGACTGAAAGAATAATTGTTGATAACTTTACATGAAAATACATAACAAGCCAGACCCTAATGGCTCACACTGGTAATGTTAGCTTCTCAGGAGGCTAAGATCCAGGCAGGAAGGTCTGTGAGATTTTTTTTTTTTTAATTTGGTCGTGGGGCTTGAACTCTGGGCCTGCGTGCTTGTCCTCCGCTCTTCAGCTCAAGGCTAGTGCTATAGCCCACTTCCTGTTTTCTGGCGGTTTATTGGAGATAAGAGTCTCATAGGCTTTCCTGCTGGAGCTGGGTTTGAACTGCGATTCTCAGATCTCAGCCTCCTGAGTAGCTAGGATTTCAGGAGTGAGCCAATGGCAAGTGGCTTCTGTGAGATTCTTATCTCCACTTAATCACTGAAAAAGCCAGAAGTGAAGCTGTTGATCAAGTAGTAGAGTAGTATCCTTAAGCAAAAGAAGTCTGGGACTGTGCTGGCCCAGCTATCAAGCCACATGATTGGTAGACAGACTGAAGGAAGAAAGGAAGGAAGGAAGGAAGGAAGGAAGGGAGGGAGGGAGGGAGGGAGGGAGGGAGAGGGGAAGAAACAGAGAAAGAAAGAAAGAAAGAAAGAAAGAAAGAAAGAAAGAAAGAAAGAAAGAAAGAAAGAAAGAAAGGGAAAGAGAGAGAAAGAAAGGAAGAAAGAAAAAGAAAGAGAAAAAGAAAAACTAAATCATTTGAGTTTTCATAAATTTGTGCTGCTCAAATTATTCTTTCATTTGTTTTCGTAGGTGCTTTGGAATCTACCCATGAGCTAGAAAAACAAACCTATTGAATTCTGGTATATATACACAATGGAATTCTAGGCCTCATCAGAAAGAATGACATTGCCCCATTTGTTAGGAAATGGAAAAACTTGGGAAAAATTATATTAAGTGAAGTAAGCCAGGCCCAAAGAAACATAGGTCCCATGGTTTCCCTTATTTGCAATATCTAGTATATCTATGAGTCAAGCGGAAAAGGTCAGATAATGTGATGTTAGGAAAATGAACCCTAAGATATGTATTCAAATGTTTTTTCTTTCATGCATTTGTTTCTAACGCATTTATAAGATTATTTCTTTGTTGCTTTGTATGTCCCTCCCCCACAATATAACCCCTGCCTTCACTGTAAAAAATTTTTTAAGAGTTTTGAAAAAAAAAGTATTGAAGAAATTTATTTGAGGGAATCAGACCTGCCATTTATCATTAGCACTGTGTGCTCTCTACGTAGCCCCCTACAGCACTCTACCAGGGAACACCGACCCTAAGTAATTCTGCTTTTGAGCAGATACTTCTTTGTTCATGTGAACCAGAGTTTCATTCTTCCTTCTGTGCAGGGGAAATTTACTTAAAAGCCAAAACTAGTTTCCAGATCTGAAATCACACTTCACATGTTTTCATGCTAGTAACAAAAACTTCTACTTTGCAGTAGAACAAATATTTTCCCTTTTCTTCCCATGCAGAATAAAAACACTATTGAAAGCTCTTTGACATAGTTGAGAAGTACCTGTGTGTTTACACTTGAAATTACCTCCTTAGTATTGAGGGATCTCATTCTCGAGGGCCAATACTACAGATAAAATCAATAAATTCTCTTGTACCATTTCTCTACATATGCTGCAAAAATTTCTGTAGTCTCAGAGTTTTATATCTTTATACACTTACCAATGGTTCATAATTTCAAAGGCACTTATGGATTTTATCTATTCTATTTAGAAGAGTTCTCTTTTTCATTTTTTTAACTTAGGAAATGAATATATGTGCTTTCTGTGTATTTTCTTTTGAAAACTCTTAACTCTTTAATATCAGATTGTTAGAATATTCTAATTCTTCAATATTCTAACTTCTAGATAATTTCATTGTCCATAAATAGGAGATTTTATGATAATTCTTTTTAACTTTTCAGCTAAATTCTTCAGAGATAAAAACAAGTTCAAAGTTTGAAATTATTTCATTTTCACTTCTCTTTATTACTCACGTTTCTAATGCTTAGGTTACATGCTTGACTATTTTCTAACATTAGCTAACAATGCTGGTTTCTTTAGGCAAATGTACAAGCCTGAAGTCAAAAACAAAAGAACATATCAGCCCAACGATCAAAATGTTCTTAGCACAAATTCAAAAATCTTCTGAACAAAATTTGGCTAGAGTTGATGTAAGGATAAATTGAACACAAATGTTTAAAATGTGTAATTTTAAAGCAGAATGTACCTGATGAACTTTTGAAAGAACTGACTGTTCTCACCACTCAAACTCTAGTATATGTCATGATAATTCACCTAATCTTGACATTATCTAGTGCTTGAATTGAATTTGTATAAACATGCTTATTGTAGCAATTTTGAGGCTGTCTATAAATATCTATTTTGTATTCCATTTTTGAAGTATAAGCCAAGACGTTGATAATTAACCAGGCTTATGAAGTATTACTCATAGCCTTTTATTTTTTGATAATTGCTGTTCATTATGTGTACTTAAATTAGTCACAAAATTAGTAATTTTCTATTTATATGTCCCATATTTCACATTAAATGAGTAAGCTAAAACTTAGATGAATTTTAGGTTTCAGCAAAGATGAATAGTTGATGCATATAAAGTTAAAAAAAAGTGAAAAAGTGTGAAGATGCATTGATTTTTGGAAAAAGAAGCATTAAATATAGTTGTTATGTAAAACTAGTGCACTGATGAAACTATACAATCTTAAATTGGAAGGGAAATTAATGATCATCAAATTTTTCCTTTCATTTAACGAGGAAGAAATCTTAACATCCTGGGACCATCCAAACTAGGCTAAAACTTGGATTTCTCACTCCTAGCTGACACTGGGGTTTTGTTCTTTCAACTAAGTGTTGTAGCAGTTGCAGCAGATGAAATTTACTTGAACAGGGCATTTGTGCCTCCATCCATCTTTACATTATGATTTACTTTGTTAATGTTTTTCATCTAATTTTGGAAGAACTGCTCACAATGATCTCAAGTACAGAGAGCCCTCACTTATTATTAGGCTTTTTGGCCACTGCAGTGACTTTCTGTGTGTTTTCTAAGCCTGCTCACCATGTATCCCTTGGAGATATCTCTAATAGTTTCAGAAGTCAGCTCCTCAGTGACACTAAAATTCACTGCAAGGAGATTAAGATAGACTTTCTTCATGGAATCAAACAATCAACCAGTTCCATGATCCATGTTAGAAGTAGCGCACTGACAGACCCCAAGTATTTTCACATTTTGTCTCACCTGACATATCTGAGCTCTGCTTGCTGAATCAGTATCACTTAACAATAACAAAAACAACTGCACAAAAGCCATGAATCTGAAAGAGAAGTCTTCCCAGGTGCTTTCAATTCCATGCTTCTCTGATCATCTTTTACATGTAGCAACAGACAGGCCACCAACGGTGACATAGCTCACAGAATATAATAAATGTGTGAAATGTATTCCAAGAAAATTTGGGTTATTTGATTTCCTGTTTAAAATGGAAACTTCAACTGCCAGTCAGTTTTGTGATTGAAGGCTCAATTGTTAGAGATTTTATAAAAACATAATAGAGACATGAATGTTAGCATATTGCAAATGCACTTCTCAATAGCTTTTTCCCAAACCATGTAAAACTGTATAACAACTGACAAGATCAAACACTACCATCCAGAAGTTCACCTTGATACATTTTCAGTCCACATACTTCCTACCCTCTAGTCAGAACAGCATTGCTGAATTCTAACTTCAAAGGTTAGTCTCTTCTTTTTCTTCTTACTTGACATAAGCAAACAATGCAGTTACGTGTTCTTTTACTTTTCATTATTTTTGACATTGTCTTGAGATTCATTGCATACTTATCACTCATTGAGATTCATCATATAGTTAATCACTGATTCATGATCATTTCTAATATTCTTCGTGAATATATCAAAAGTTTATCTATTTTCCAGAAAATAAACTTCTTTTTCAAAAAATAGACATTTTGTTTCACATTTAGAAATCTTGTCTATCCCATATAAGTTAATCCTAGGTGAAATGAACCCTAAGAGATTTTATCTTTCTTGATGTTCTTGTTATTGTACTTATAACGTACTATGTGATTTTTTTTCTTTGTATGTTCTTTCCACATGGTATAACCCCTGTTGTCACTGTATTTGATTCTGTTGTCCTGTATCATATATATATATATATATATATATATATATATAAAATTTGGGGAAGGGAAAGGAAATAACAAACAAAATGCTGAAATAAGGATGAAGGATGGACCATTGTAACAACAAGATGTACAAGACACTATGTTTAAAATGAACTTTACAACTTTGTGGAGGGGGGAGGAGGAGTCAGGGAAGTGGGGAGGAAAGGGATGGTAGGGGAAAACAAAGGAGGGGGTAACAGTGCTCAATAGAAAATGGACTCATTACTTTGCTCATGTAACTCTAACCCCTATGTACAATATCTTTACAATAAAATATATATAATAAAAAATAAAATATTTATGTACAGAAATAAAAAAAAGAAATCTTGTCTATTCAAGCTGATACAAACACTTACCTGAATTTTCTCCTGCAACCCTGGTTGTTAAACTTTTTCCTTTAGCGCTGCCATCCTTTTGGAGTTGGGTTTGTATTTGTGTGTTTGGGTTTTTATGTGTTTGGATGGCATGAGTTAGAAGACAAAGCAATTTTTTTATTTCTTCATCAATGTTAAATTAACTCAATATTTTTGACTTAAAGCAAATACATTAGATTCAACACATAGCATTTTTATGTATTTCTAAGACTCCACTTAATAGAATTTCTTTAAGATTAGATATTTTAAGTGGATATTGCTAAAACATTCTTGATGAGATGAATCCTGAATTTATTAAATGTGATAGAGGCAATCTCATAGTAAAGTCTGAATATGAGTGTCTAGAAAGAATTTACAATTGTGTTTTCTGTTGTCAATGTACATTTAACTATAACTATGTAAGGTAATAGTCATGCATTTAGGTATCATTAGGAAAGTTCAGACATAATGACCTGTGAAATCAAGTGCACTTAAGACTTTTTCTTCTTTGACAATAATTTTACAATATTTGTCACCAACGTTCTTTTAGGAGTTAGTATTACACTTAATACAATTTGTTTTTTTCCTTTGTAGTATCTTTATAAAAGGGTAGGGAGGATGTGGTGGGGTGGTGAAGCAGAGGAGGTGGGAGGGAAGGGATGGTAGGGGATAAACAAAGGTGGAGGCAGCAATGCTTGATAAGAAATGTACTCATTACCTTGCTCATGTAATTGTAACCCCTCTATACTGTACAGTATTTTCACAATAAAATACTCATTTAAAAAATAAAAATTAAAAACAGTTACTGTGCAAAGATCAACAGCAATCAGATTCTCAGTGTTGGATGTAGACATTTTTCTTTATAAAATAAAGACAATTTCAAGACTACAACAAAAGCAGATCCAAGTTGAGATTCTATTAAAACAGTTTTAAGGCTAGAGAAAGAAAATAAAGAATATATAAAAAATGAAAGTCAAATGTAACGTTTTCCTTGGGTTTCTTAAGGAAGCACTTCTAAGGACTACTAGGTTAAAAGTTTGTTACATGAGAAAAATCTTTAAAATATTAAATGCCTGCTTTCCAAAATAAAACACAACCCCCAAACATGAAACAAAACATAATCTACAAAAGAATAAATGGGTAGGAAACAAATAAGTGGTAAAAAAAAATGGCATCAGCAAGATTACAGAACTAACACCAATCCTAATGCTGAATACACTGGTGGAGAGAAGAGAGGTAATGTGCCTGGCTGAGTCACAGGATCCTCTCAGAGAAGAGCAAAACATACTTCAGACGGGGGGAATTTAATGGAAAACATCACTGTCTGGATTAGAAGTAGAAGCTGACTTTCTGAGACCTGGACTCTATGCAAACTGTACTTCTTGGGGTCTTCTTATCTATAAATTTCCTCTATCTCTTTTGAAATTGTAATTTTATCAAAGCCTGTATTCTCTTATCCTCTTTCATATATACCAGTCTCATAGAAGCTATTCCTTTTAGATGTACATTTATCTTGCAGTTCTCACACCAGATTTTGTGCTTCTCATTTCCTGAGTATTTGTTAAAAGCAAGCACCAACTTCAAAGGTTGCAGGCTTTCTTGTTAAGAATGGGTAGTTCCAAGAGACTGTCTGCATGTCTGCTAGGACACCTTTCAAGCACAGGTGTTACCAGTCTCCTCTATTTACTAGATTTTTAAAGAAAAAAATCTCAAGTATTAACAAAAGCAACACAGAAATAACACTATGTAAATAAGGATAAAAACTTGTACATATGAAAATTTTAGAATGTTTTAAGATAATACTGGAGCTTCTAAAAACATCTGATGCATAACATGTTTGAAATTACTCCCATTTATATATCAAAGTTTAACTCTCTAAATCATAGCTGCCCTTAATCCTCTAATATTAGCTACTCAGGAAGCCAAGATCCTGGTTTCAAGGGAGCCTAGGCAGGAAAGTCTATGAGACCCTTATGTCCAACTAATCACAGTGGTGCTGTGGCTCAAGTGGTAGAGTGCTAGCCTTAAGCCCAAACGAGTTCAGGGACTAACACCCAAGCCCAGAGTTCAAGCCCCAGGACAAGCAAGAAACAGAAGAAGAAAAGAAGGAAAGGAAGGAAATAAGGAAGGAAGGAAGGAAGGAAGGAAGGAAGGGAGGGAGGAAGAGAGGGAGGGAGGGAGGGAAGGAGAAACAACAAAAAATTTGATTGCATGCAGGAATATTCACAGCTTTATATTTTTATCAATAAGATAGGCAATAATGAGAATGTTTCTTTAATACCATAAAAGATTGCTTGCTTTTAGCATATGTGTAAAGTATTATGAAAAACACAAGTATAGTTCAAAAATATCTTATGATCAGATAGTGAGACCTTAAAATAGCCTGAACAATAAGTCTGCCAAAATAAAGATCTTCAAAATGTTTTCATGATTCATATAATGAAACAATGGTATTAGTGATAGGATTTTGACTCTTATTATAATGTTCTATGGCTGAAAGTACTACATTGAACTTAAAGGAAATGAAATTCAAATAGATGATAATTGACCATTAAAATTCCAAATATGAAGAATTCTAAAGTAATACACTAATAGTAAATTCTATCCTATGCATATAAAAACATATAATGATCTAATAATAATACTATTTTCCCAAAACAAAACTCCATAGTCTAACCATAGGGTGATTATATTAAAAAACAACTCAATGAATACTATGAATAATTCATCTGAAATATGGAAAAAAATGCTAAAAATTGCTTGGTTCACATTTGTGCCACTGTTCATTTATTATTCTCATGAATAGAATCATCGTCATTTTCATCCAAATCTGAATGTGAAATCTGTAATTATAATAAATGAAACAACATCATGGTTCTAATTCCTTAGTTTGAAAAGTAATATTGGCCTATTAAACAAATTCTGCGTCAAGATTTTCATTTCAGAACACTTTGCTGTACATTATTCTGTATTGGCCATTCATTTTTGTTGCATTTAGATACTCTACCTATTATAATTAAATCATCATGGCACTCGATTTTTTTGCTAATTATGGATGATGGATGCATCATTGTTTGTAAAGGCTGATTGAAAACAAGGTGTTCATTATGTTGTGCCTACTAATATGTTCACTTCATTAGGCCAGACTAGTCTCTGTGCTTGTGTCTTATCAAATTTTTAAAATATTATATTCTATGCTGATGGATTTCTATTGGCAATATAGTCATTATACTTGTTGCTACTGAATGCTTATCACTTATGCTATTGTATGAAATGTTCCGTTACTATAAAGAAAATTCTGATTTTAAGAAATGCCTGAGATAGAAGCATTCTTAAAAATGCCTCTATCTCAGTCATTTCTTTAATAAATCCTTGATCCAGAGATATGCTATTTGGGTAAATGAACACAAAGGCTGCTAACCCCACAAAGTATTATATTTTTCTGTTACAGACTCCCTAATCAGACCCGATGGTCATTGTAATCTAGTTATTTTGAAACGCTTCTCAATTGTTTATATAATGATGAATTCCACTGTGATGGGAAAACAAAACAAATTCTTACATAGTTTATATAAACCCCTAAAAATAGAAGAAATAGTAGCTTTTAAAACAGACGTTTGTGCTGATTGTCATTCCTAGCAATGAACTGAAGATGCAGATAAAAGAAATAATTGAGCAGTGATTTTTCTTCTTTCAGTGGTAACATTAAAATTGATAGTGGCTTTGGGATGTTATAGATAGAAAATAGTTAAAATATGCAGAATTTGCATATAAAATATACCTTGTTTCTTTTAATCTTTGAATGATGTGTGTGTGTGTTTGACTGCAAGAAATGCATCCAAATGATAAATAAATGCCTATCATTCCAAGACTGCAAGGTTTGTGTGCATTAAAGGTCAGTATTGTGAGTAATCAATTTGATGCTCAAATTTCTAAATTCATGTGGTCAGATTGCTCTACTCACACTTAATAAAAATTTGTAGTGTCTGTCTTAGCCTTATAACATTGTTTTTATGAACAGGTAGGTAATCAAAAGTCAACCTTCATCTTGAAAAAAATACTCATTTATATTTTTCTTCGTCAGTTGTGAGGTTTGAATGCAGGGCTTGGGCATTGTCCCTAAAATTTTCTGCTCAAGGACAGGCTTCTATCACTTTCAGCCATAGCTCGGGTGGTTAATTTTAGATAATAGTCAATTGGAGATAAGAGTCTCATAGATTTGCCTGTCTGGGCTGGCTTTGAAGCACAATCCTCCAATCTCTGCCTCATAATTATTTAGAATTACAAGCATGAGCTACCAGTGCCTGGCTATGATTATAAGTAATTAAAACAACATTTAGATTCTACCTTATTCCAGTTAGAATGTTCATTATCAAGAAAATTAACAATAACTAATACTGGAGTGGATGTGGCCAAAAGGGAACTCCATTACACTGCTGATGGGAATGTAAACTTGTTCAAGCACTCTGGAAAGTAGTGTGGAAGTTCCTCAAAAGACTAAACATAGAGCTTTCCTATGACCCAACAATTCCACTCCTGGGCAATTATCCAAGAGAACACAAGCAGGCTACCAGCACAACCATATTCTCTGCAGCATTATTAGCCAAGATATAGAATAAGCCTAGATATTCCTCAGTGGACTAATGTGTCATCAAAATGGAATTCTACTAATCCAACAGAAAGGATGGTATTGGAAAGCTTTGGAAAAAATTATAATAAGTGAAGTTAGCCAGACCTAGATAAATATAGATTGCATGGTTTCCCTCATTTGTGGTAGCAAGAATTTGTCTATAAATCTACCAGTAAACATACTAGATAGGGAAAATCACTGGGACATGATAAATTATATAGGTCTTTATTAATTCCCGCAGAAAAAGACCAAAAGTGGACATTGTTAGGAGAACACAAAATAATAATTAATACCTATGTGCATCTGATCATATAAAATAATATTTATTGAAATGAACTCTGGGAAATGAAACTAGAAGTTTTTTTTAATTTGTGCCATTTTTGTTTTCTTTTTGTCTCATTTGTCTGTCTTTGGGAAGGTGAGAGGGGACACAGAAATGGAGAAACAGAGTGAGCAAATGCAGCAGTGATACTCACTAGACTATACAACCTGTGGGTAGAAATGAGAAGGAATAACTGAGATGGAGTGAAAGAAAGGGTGAGATTGTTCAAAAAGAAATGGACTCTTGTCCTTACTAATGTAACTGTAACCCTTCTGTGCAATGCCTTTAAAATAACAATATTATATTAAGTGAAGTAAGCCAGGCCCAAAGAAACATAGGTCCCATGGTTTCCCTTATTTGCAATATCTAGTATATGTATGAGTCAAGCAGAAAAGGTCAGATAATATGATGTCAGGAAAATGAACCCTTAGACATGTATTTTAATGTTTTTTCTTTCATGCATGTGTTTCTAACGCATTTATAAGACTATCTCTTTGTTGCTTTGTATGTCCCTCCCCCACAGTATAACCCCTGCTTTCACTATATTTAATGTCAGTATAACTTGTGGAGGAGAGGGGGAAAAAACAGTTGTTTAAGGATACAGGTGGACCTGATGCAACAACGAGAAGTATAAGTTGTCATGTCCAAAATGAGCTTTACAACATCGGTCGGGGGGGGGCGAAGGGGGGGAGGAGAAGGGTTGGGATTGGGGGGGAGGGGGGAGGCTGGGAAGGGATGTGAAGGGTAAACTAAAGGAGGAGGCTGCAATGCTTGGTAAGAAATGTATGCATTATCCTGCCCATGTAATTGTAACCCCTCTGTACAGTATGTTCACAAATAAAAAATAAATAAATAAATAAATGAAAAATAAAAAAATAAAAAAGTAAACCAAACTTATAAAATATTTTGTATAAACATATGTGTGCACTTCATTGAACATCATAGAAAATAAATAACAAAACATATGTGTTTCTATTAAAAATTTGAGAATGTATTCTGAATAATCAGAAACATATGCATAGAGAGAAGTTTTAGAAACCAGGAAAGTAAAAAAATAGTATGTTTTTGTTTGGGGGATTTTTGATACTTTGGAAACTACCAAAATCGTGACTCTTCTTTTTGCTATATGCAATGTTTACTTATTTTAAAAAGGCTATAAACATAATGGCTCATGCCTATAATCCAAGATATTAGGAGTCAGAGTTTAGGAAGGTAGCAGTTTGAGGCCAGCTCCAAACTAAACTAAACTAAACTCAAAGTTAGCAAGACTTTATCTCAATTAATAAGCAAGATGTGGTGGGCATCCATGGCTCCAGCAAAGAAGGAAGCAATAGATAGGAAGGCCATGGTCCAAACTGGCCTGAACATGTTATAGACAAAAATTGACTACAGTAAGTGATGGTAAGCAACTGAGTCCCTTAGGTGTTTTTTTGTTTGTTTTTCTTTTTGTTTGTTTGGTTTGTTCTTCTTCTCTTTTTCTAAATTTTATCTTATTGTAAAGATGCTGTACAGAGGGGATACAGTTACATGAGTAAGGTAATGAGTACATTTCTTGTAGAACATTGTTACCCTCTCCTTTGTTTTTCTCCTACTATCCCTTCCCTCTCTCATCTCCCTCACTCCCCTCCCACCCAAATTTTATCTGTTGCACCCTCAAGAACAAAACTAACCAAACAGAAATAAAAATGAAATGTAGAATTTCCAACACTAAACATGATCTCAATATCCAGTTGCACAGATGTTAATACTTTGTATTAATTCCTTCAGATGTTGTGTGTGTGTGTGTGTGTGTGTGTGTGAGAGAGAGAGAGAGAGAGAGAGAGAGAGAGAGAGAGAGACTTCAGGAACTAAGGAGGCACTGTCTTTTAGATTTTCACTCAAGTGTAACACTATACCACATGGGAGTATGAACTTGTTCAACCACTCTGAAAGGCAGTGTGGAGGTTCCTCAGGAAGCTACACAATGAAGTTGGCTATTATTCAGCAACCCCATTTCTGGGAATCTACCCAAATGTCCACAAACAAGGCCACACTAAACCCACCAGTACAACGATGTTCATCGCAGCATTATTTACCATAACCAAGATATGTAACCCACTCAAATGCCCCTCGTGGTACATATACACAATGGAATTTATGCTTCCAACAGAAAGAATAACACTGTTCCATCCATAAGGAAATGGAAAGACTTGGAAAAAATTATATTAAGTGCAGTAAGCCAGACCCAAAGAAAAACAGGTCATATGATCTCCCTCATCTGTAAGAACTAGAATATGTATAAGCTACTCTAAACTGTGGATCTCAAGATCCCAAATGCTTAGTGTAAAGGACTATATATAATGAAGCATATTAACACGAACTCCAACTTTTGGAAAAAAGAGGTTCTCATTAGACATTCTATACAGTTCACTCGTTTTCTCTATTGATTTCCCTGCCATGGTTTCCCTCATTTGCAACAATTAGTATATGTCTACGATAATTTTATGAGATAAGCAGAAAATCCCAAAAGTTATGGACATATGACTATATAAAATGATAATAAGCGAAATGAACCCCAAGATATGGACACAAATGGTTCATCTTTGTTGCTGTTGTTTTTAAATGTATTATGAGATGGTTTTGTTTTCTTTGTATGTTCTTCTTCCTATAGTAAGTCTCCTGTTATCACTGCATCTGCTAGTGGTACTCTGCATCTTGTATATACATTTGTCTAATTCGGGGAGGAGAAGGGGAATAACAAAATGCTGAAATAAGGATGCAGGATGACCTATTGCAACAATGATACCCACAAGACACTATACTGGATATGAACTTCACAACTTCAGGAGGTGGGGAGGAGTGAAGGAGGTGGGGGAGGAAAGGTGTGGGGGAGAACAACAAAGAAGGGAGTAACTATGCTCTACAAGAAATGTACTCATTACCTTACTCATGTAACTGTATCCTCTCTATACAGCATCTTTACAATAAAATAAAATTTAAAAAATAAAAATACACTATAGTACATGGGTCATAGCTTCATTTTAGTGTTTCTGGTGGTTAATTTGAGATATTCTTATGGACTTTTGTGCCTGGGATGGCTTCAAACAGTGATCTGGCACCCAGGCAAAACCTTACAATTAAGGACTCAGAGTTGTGTTCCTTTTCTCTCAAACTCTGTCTCATGTAATCATGATCAATAGCCAATGTTTAAAAATTTTAATGCACATTTTGATAATTTTACTATGCATACACTTAATGATTAACATCACAAGTACAAGTTGCTTTAAATTTTATGTAAGTGCCAATACATTTCATATATTATTCTGTGATTTTATCTCCACCACCCTAAAAGGTTTTTTTTATTCTTTTACCTCCTAATTGTTAGTCCCAATTGAATTATTGCCATGAATTTTGTGTATGTGATTCCCTTTTGAGAAAGGAATAGACAGGAGGCTATACACTTATCTGTTAAGAAAATATTGCAGCAATACAAGTCTTGTACAAATTTGGAATTTCAGTTATGAGAAAGCTAGCAGCAAAATGGTTGGATTTTAATGTTCATGAATATGTTCCTCTAGATAGGAGACACTTTATCGTCAGTTGAAGCATTACCTAAGTTTATGTATTAAATGCTGATTTGATAAGTAGGCAAATGTATATATTTATACTATTTTCCATAATTTTATTAGTGGATATTTAAATATGTTTGTTGCCTTTTACCTTCTCTTTCTGTGAATTTCTCTTACATATTCATTCCACTAAGTCATCTGACAGTTGGTCTTGGTTTGTAGAATTTTTTTTAATGTATTCATTGCCTCTGTCCTTTGACATTCTATATGTAGGGCAAATGTTTAATTTTGGTCTGTGACATTTCCCACATTGTGATATCTTTTGTCATTCAAGTTATCTCCCCCAAGTCATATTAGACACATTAGACAGACAGGAATGCTAATGAACTGTTTACTCCTCATTGGGGGAAAATATTCAATTTTTTTCACAATTAGAATTGCTTGTGATTTTGTAACACAATAATATTCCATTTATCTATTTAGTTTTCCATTTATCCCACCGGTATTCACAAACATGTATATACACAAGCACCTGTCCTGTTATGTCTTTACAATCATAAAGCATCATTTCTATTTAATTCACATTCTACAACATTGTCTAGAAATTCATATTGATTCCAGATTCACTGAACCCAAACCTGATGGTTAACTCTTGAAACTTTTATGGAATTTTCCCAAATTTTGTTGAGATTAAAGGTAGGATAGTAAACATATCTAGTAACTAAAATCCATATGTGAACATAATATACCTCAAAACTTGCTTATATAAACAAAAGCCTTTACATTTTCTGAAATGTTGATGAAGAATTATTTTTCTATATTAAGTTTACTGATTTTTTAGAAACTATTTTAATGGTTAAAAACAATTTTAAACTTTTTCTATTTATAGAGATAATCTTTTGGTACCATTTTAATACATTAGCATGATTAATTATATCAATATATTCTTTAAATTTAAAACATTTCAAAAATAAATTTACCTTTTACAAGATTTGTAGTATTCTTTTCTTAATCTTTTATTTGATTATAAAGGTGCTGCAGAAAGGTTACAGTTATATAAATAATAAGAGTACATTTCTTGTTGAACATGGTTACTTACTCCTTGGTTTTTCTCCTCACTAGCCCTCCCCCAACCATTGTTTGTAGTATTCATTTCTGAATCTAGTTAACTGATATCTAAGTTAGTAGTTTTGAATCAATAAGATTGCAATTTTCCTTTTTCTATGATTTCTTTTTTGTGCTCTGCCATCAAGATTGGGTAAAATTAATCAAGATGTATTGTCCTCATAAAATGACTTGTTGAATTCAAGCCCTTTTTACAACTACTTACAGAAAACTGAAAAAGAAAAGGAAATGTGTACAGTGTTAAAGAGATTCCTCTTCTCTGGTGCGGAAAAGTTGTAGAAGATTGAATTTATTTATAATCTTAATGTTTTGAAATCCCACAAACCTATTTGCAAGTATTTCACTATTGATTCAATGCCTTTACTTAATACAACTTATTCAAAGTTCTTATTTTCCTTTTGATCTAGTTTTATCTGCTAACCTGTTTTAAAGATAAAATTATTTTCAACTGATACTGTGTATTGCTATCAACTGAGATGGTTTATCTTCGGCTGAAACCTGATGGCTTACATTTGTAATACTCAGGAGACTGTAATCTGGAGGGTTGTGTTTGGAGCTACTATAGACAGAAAAGACAGAAAGATTCCATCTCCAATTAATAAGTGAAAAGGGTGTACTATTGGCATGGCTTGGTAGAGAGCCAAGAGTGAACAAAAAAATCCAGTGGGAGTCCCAAGACCTCAGTTTGAAGCTGAGTATCAGCATAAACAAATGATGATTTATTTTCAAAAATTGGTTCAATAGAATGCTTTTCATTTGCCATCAAGTCTCCTTTTCCCTTCAGAATATTGCTTTTTGTGACTGGTCTCTTTTTTCCCTTGAGCACATTCTCACATGATGTACCTGTATGATTAGCCTTCTCAAAAAACTTCATTGTGTTTGAAACTTCATTTACTTATATTCCAATATGTTTTTGTTCTGGTCCCTTTACCTTTTTCTTTGGATGTGTTGCTTTATCTCATTAATAATCACAGTTTTTCAGCCCTTAGTTTCTAGATAAAGATTTCAGATTAAAAACCACCAAGTCTTAGTCATACTATATACTTTAATATGAATAATCAGCATGTTCATTCGTATTCAGTTCTAAGTATTTTCTTTATACTTTCTTACTTTATCTAAGAGCTCTTTTGAACTGAATTATGACATTTACAAACATACAAGATTTCTTCCCTCTTTTTAGTTCATGAATAGAACCCATAGACGGTGATGCATATCTTTTATATCTAAATGCTTCACATTTTTACCTTTAACTAGTTTTCCCTTGGTTTAATGCTGCTATTCCTAATGGCATTGTCTTCACATATTTAACCTAATATTAAATGAGTAACTATGTTGCTTTGAAAAGCATGGCAAGAAGGTAAAGTTCATCCCAAGAGAGGCTCTGATTGGTCTTAACACCACTATCATCTCCAGTCCATCACTGACTTTGCATATCACAGTCTGTAGTGTAAACATAAAAACATAATTGTCACCACCTCTGTCACCTGGTGAGAAATCTTCTCAAGATCCCCAGGAAACACTCTAGTACTGAAGAAATGGCTTTGTCATGTTTGTGTTGTCTGCCTTATTTTAGTACTGCATTCTAGTTTCCTTCCCTGGGTGCTTCCTTGAAGGAACAACAGAACAATCTTGTCCACTGCTTTCCTCCTAGGAAAAAGCAAAAAAATCCAATACATGAAAAGTTCTTCACACACACACACACACACACACACACACACACACACCTCATGAATTAAACCATGATGAGAATCAGCAAATAAATTCAAAGACGCAGAGATACAACTTCTTAATTTAAAAATGACTACACAGTCTCAAAAATTTAAAAAAAATCTTAGAGATAAGAGAACTTCCTTTTCAAAAGTAGACTTTTTAATTATGTCTGGTGTCTTAGTATCCAGCAAGATGATAGCTGTTAAATCCTGGAAGATATTAGAGAAAAGCTGGGTTCTCTTCAGTACTCAGTGATTCTGCGTATGTTTTTAAGATTCTCATATCTGCCACTCATTAGAAGAAAAGATAACATATTTCTAAGACAGTGTGTTTTCTGCACATCCTGCTGGATTGAACATTCTTTCCTGGTGGTAATTTTCTTAAAGATAATGGTTTCTTTTATGTGTATGTTTTTTTAAAAAATGACAAATGCCTTTCTGTACAGCGTTTCATCTCCATAATAGCTGGAGCCTCAAAAAAAGGGTTGGGTCCTAATTTAATATAATATTATATTATAACAAAGAGGAAGACAGGAAATATCATTCCTGACCTCCATTGGTCATCTCATTACATACCATCTTTCCCTTAATTCAGGAACTACTCAAATTTGGCTTTTTATGTGTCTTATTTTCAGTCATTCTCAGCAATTACTGCCATAATTTATAATCACATAGAGTCCCATAGGTTAATTGCAGAATCTTCTGTAATTGTATTTTCCTTTCATTCATTTCAAAGATGCTGCCTTTATTTCATTTAGCATTCTCAATTTTTCTGCTATAGAAATAGTAAGCAGAACTGTTCATGATGAACTTCTGTTGTGTTATAGGCCTCTTTCTTAACCTTAACCTAATTCTTTCAAAACTTATGTAGCTAGTTTCCATAACTTTTTTATTACATTGACATTTATTGACCCTAAACTCCATTGCCATCAATAGAGAAAAATGTTAACACTTGATGTTCCTTAAAGTTTCTAATGTTTGGAAAGAACAGAGCTCCACAAAATTAAATTTGATGGGAAATTTTCACCACAAAATCAGTACAAACAAATAAAATTAAAAATATTTCCTTATTCAGTGGAATCTGGCTTTAAAATATCATGTCTTGGTAGGTACTTCTTGCAACATAGGAATGTAAGCATTTTAAAGAAAATCTTTTTCCTCAATAAAAAGATTCTTTCCTTAATACAGGCACTTTTCTTATAGAACTCATTTTCAAAGCATACTTTATGATGCTGTAATTAATTTCCTGGACAGCTATGATTGCATAACAGAGGTCACTTGTGTTTATACTTTCATAAGGAAGCTGTGAGCCACACAGAAGCTACTTCAAGAACTAATATCGTATAAGCAGTAAAAAATAGTATGAGTAAAAGACCTTTTTTGAGTTGATGTATGCTTTATTATAATAACAGGTGCTAATGGATTTTTAATCATTATAGCTTTGACAGTAAGTATAGAAAGGCCATAGTTTTCCAATAAAGCAAGATGCAAACACTGAATTTGTTTGGTAATATTGAGGTTTTATAGCTTTCCTCTTAGACTGATTAAAATGAAAGCAAATCTCTTTAGTGTTAAAAGGCTCTCAGTGTAAAATAATGTTGTTGTTTTAAATCTGAATCTAGAGGCTAATTATCACCCTCTTTGGATCTTTTTACTGAATAAAGAAACAAGAAGTTGCTTCGAAAATAACTCTCCTATCAACAGTAGCAGAGTACCTCTGTTGTAAATTTAATCTTTGGAAATATAATCTCTAGAACTAGATTGCCTGGGTTTTAAGTCTAACTTTCTTTACACTGAATGTATACATCTTGGACAAGTTACTTCACTTCCCAAAGCCTCATATTCACCTCTGAAACAGGGACAATAAGAAACAATAATCCCATCCCTCACAGAGGTGTCAGTATTATGTGAGCTAAGAGTTAACTAGTGAAGAAGTACATAGTGCCATGTCCCTGTATTTTTGCCTCTATATCCTCTTTGATCTCTTTTACATTTCTAATGTCTTTAACATTTTCCCCCTCTATATCTTATTTAATTGTGTTGGTGTTCTCATAGCTATCTGTTGCCTCATATGTATATCATACCTTAGAGTCCATTTTGAGATGTTTGAGATCAAAATCAATCACTAAATCATCACCTTTCTCTTTAATATAATATTTACTCCATTTTATACTCTGAATGCACTTGACTTTCTGGACTCTCTGAATCCCAGAGTTAGTGGGTGATTTAAAAAGTATAAAGGAATTGTGTTTCACAATAAAGAATATTAATGGTATTAAAAAGAATGTAGAGGATTAAGGTATAAATCCCAATATTTCTATTTGGGAAAAAGATAATTTACAGTCAGGGCAAAAAGAAGAAACATGGTCAAAATGGAAGATAAAGGACCACCAAAGTGTAGTTCATTGATTCTGAGACATGAAAAATTAATAGTCTCAACTTGTCTTGCTGTTTTTACTCTGAACTCTAGTGTGAAGATATTCCAGGGAGAATAACAGGTGTACCATGCCAAAGAGAGAGAAAGAGTTCCCTTGACTGAAAACTCAAGACATTAATTAAAAATAAAAAACTCAAGGGCAACTGGAAGTATTAGGAGAAAGACAGTTGAGTGTTCCACATCTATACTATTTTTATGATATGTTCCATAAACATGCAAATCTTTAAAGTTTTGCATATCCCATGAATCAGTGATTCCACCTCTGGGTTTTTTTTAAGGAAATTGTGATGAATAGCAAAAATTATTTATCTGCCATAAAGCTCACATAGCTCTATTCATAACGGTGAAAAATTGGATACAGCATAAATGCTGAACAATAAGTGATTGCCTTAATAAATTTTGGCATGTAATTATGCACAATTATGGAACATAATTTATTATCATGCCTATAAAATGAACTAGTTTGGAAATCACCCTGGAGATGATTATAGAATTATATAAAATACTCCAGATATCAAAAACAAAATATAGTACAATATATAGAAAATTATTTAACTTTTATTTTTACAAAGTAATTTCATATAGAGTTAAGATGTCGCTAAAATAAAGAATAAAAGTTTAAATCATCTTTTTTCATTTTTCTCCATGAATGCGTACATGCATACATGCATTCATGGAGAATAAGTATCTTTTGTTAACATTTTTTAAAATGTAGTTTGTGTTTCTTTTTCTTTATATTTATTATCGTTAAGTAGTTGTACAAAGAAGTCACCATTCAACAAAGCAGTTTATGAATACAATGTGTCTTATCAATGTCACCTCTTTCCACATTTTCACCCATCCCTCCCAACCTGCCATTTTCCTTACCTTTCTTAATTTTGTAGGATATATGTTGAATTCCTCTTTAAAATTTAATTTTATTGACAAGGTTATGTACAGTTGCATACGCAAGTTAGTGAGTACATTTCTTGTACATTGAATTCTTGATTCCACTTATTCCCTTATTCTCTCTACTGTCTAGCCCTCTCCCTTTGACCTCACTATATTTCTTTTAAGTACCAATTTTCTGGTGTTTATTTTGTTAAACTTTGTCTTTGTCTTTCTAAGGTATTACACTTGTTTTGTTTTTTAAGTGAACACTATAAAAATTATAGAAAGACAGTATTGCATTATTCTACTTTAAGCACATTAGAGAAAACACATTAGAGGAAAAACATGGAACCATAGTTATAAGCCTAAGCAATATAGGGCAATTATGTTCACTGGGTATATATTTTCAGATATAAAAGACGAATGAGTTCTAGAGATGTATCTGTACTATTTTGAAAGTCTAGTTTGCAGTCTTGTATTGACTGAAATGTGTCCTTAATTTTTTTTTAAAATGGAGTAGATTTCATGCTGTCTTGCCTTAGCAAACAGATATTTCTACTTTTAGCAAATAGAATACAGTTCCCTTCTGAATCAACTAGAAACAAATAAAAACAGGTACCATACAAATGAGCAATTCACGAAACTATATACAAGCAATAAACAGCAATCATTGAAAGAGGAAACAAATGGGCCCCAGGATTCTTCCAGATGACCCAGGGAGACCCAGACAGACACAGAGGCTGAAGAAATGGAAATTTCCTCTGGAATTCCAGAGTTCAGGCATCTTGAAAGTAGAGCTCTGACCACTGAATTCCTAAGATCTTCAGAGCATTCCCCTGAGGAATTCATCTGAGCAGTGATTAGGCCATGCCTGTGGTACAAATGGAGCTGGGAAAGAATCACCCCAAAGAACTGCAAGAAATAGTTCCTGGTTGCATAAGGATGGAAATCATACCTTAAAGCAAGCCGAGTAGAAAACTCCATAATTCATGAAGAAATTAGGGCACTTCTCCAACATATTTTACTACAGTTTTCCAACCAATGATTAAGTGACTATGTTAGCAAAGAAATCAATTCCAAAACCCAACTTTCTACTTAAATATCTAGAAGAAGTAAAGCAAACTAAACACAACCTAGAAAGTATCAAACATCAGATCCAGAATCAGTGAATGAAAAACATGAAAAAAAGATCAGTGAAAGTATTTTTCTCAGAAGATCAATAAAATTGAAAGGCGTATGATTCACTATGTCAAAAAAACAAACTTTACAACTTTGGCAGGGGATGCGGGGATGATGGGAGGGCAGGGATAGTAAGGGGAAACTAAGGAGGAGGCAACAATGCTTGAAAAGAAATGTACTTATTACCTTGCTCATGTAATTGTAACCCCTCTGTATGATACTTTCACAAATAAAAAAACACTTATTAATAATAAAAATGCCAAATAAAATGAAATAAAAACAAAGCATACAAATTACTAATGTTAGGATTAAGAGAAATGAAGTAACTACTGGTTACACAGACATTAAGAAAAACAAATCAGGGATGAGAGGAAATTTAATACTGTAGATTAAATTGAAAAATGTTTGAAAGTCAGAAAAAAGCTCAATCAAGAGGTAACCTATAGTTTAAATACCCTCTTATCTACTGAAGATATTAAATTTTAAGTTACATCTGACAAAGAAATGTCAGATGCCAGCAATTTATAATCCTAGCTACTCAGACAGCAGAGATATGAGGATTCTGTTCATAGCCTTGGAAGACCAATTTGAGAGACTTTTAACTCTAGTGAGTTGGCAAAGCCTCTGAAGTGGAAATGTGTCTCAAGTGGTAGAGAGTCCATCCTAAATGATAAAGGTGAGGGAAGAAAGGCAGAAGAGAATACATATAAAGCATGGAATTCAAGCTTTAGTACTAACACACAGACACATAGATACAGATACCCACCCCCCACCCCCCCACACACAGATTAAAAAAATAAAGAAAAAAAAAGAAGAGGAGGCTAGTTCTCTTCACACATAATTAGAAACAAAGAAATGCAGCCAAAAGTTTAGCAAATTGACTCTTAAAACAAAACAGGGCTGGGAAAGTGGCTCAGTGGTAGAGTGCTTGCCTCACAAGCATAAGGCCCTGGATTTGATTCCTCAGCAGAAAATGCCAGAAGTGGTGCTTTGGCTCAAGTGGTAGTTCTAGCCTTGAACTGAAGAGCTGAAGGATAGTGCCCAGGTCGAGTTCAGGCCCCACGGCAGACCAAAAAACAAAATCAAAAAAAAGAAAAGATAATATCTCATAAATAAAGTAAGTAAAGTTCATTGCAGGAATGCAAAATTAGCTATATATTCAAAAACTGCTATTGACTTTCAACAAAGATGAAATATCAATTAGGAAAGGCAAGATGCATTTTCCATAATTATTCTGGACAAAATTGAATATTCACATTTTCTTAAACTTTCTTTTCTACCCCAAATTAATTTTAAGATATTTTATTTAATTTTTTAAATGTAGTTGGTGGTTTTGCCTTTATTGTGGTTTCTTTCTTTCTTTTTTTTTTTTTTGGTCAATTTGCCCACTTCCAGATTTTTCTGCTCATGTGATGCTGAGGAATCGAACCCAAGGCCTCATGCATATTTTAAGATATTTTATAAAACCTGATGTAGAACTTGAGTAGCTATGCCATACTCAAAAGAAAACATGAACACAATATCACCTTTTTGACTAAGGTTAGTCAGAGATATCTTTCTTATAAACCTAAAAGCCTATTCATAAAGGAAAATAATAGTAAGTTGGCTTTCTCAACAGTAAGAATTTTTGTCATTGGACAGACAATATTAAGAAAATAAGCAGTATATAATAAAATGTTTAATCAAATGTTTTCAAATCACATCTGATAAAGGAAAACCACTCATGATAAAGAACATGTCATTCAAAACTGGAGCCACAAATAAAATTTTTAAAATATATTTTTTAAAAACTTTGGGATAATTATTGAACAAATACTTTACCAGCTAAAGTACTGATGGCCAAAGAAAGATTAAAAATATAAGCAACATATTAATCATAAGGAAATAAGTATAACCTTCATGGGATACACTTATTTGTCTATTAGAATGCCTAATATAAAAAAATACTGACCACCTGAAGTATCCACAGAAACACAAACTGGAACTCATAAGTGCCACTAAAGTTAAATGGTGCATTCAGTTTAAGAAAGAGTATAGCACTCTTAAAGTGCTAAACACAAAATGATCATATATTGCAGTCATTCTGCTCTATCTTAACAAAGAACACTGGGTAGAAGTACATATTCATCTTAACAATTATACACTTTTGTTCTCTTGGCTGTCATGATTATTATGAGTACATTCATATGTCAACCACTTTTCAATGGCACACTTTTCTGTATGTTACTATATGTTAAATAAACATCAGAAATTCTATTAACCTTTATTGCACAATAATTTCTATGAAAATATATATAATTAATATAATTAATCAAAGAACAGCTAATACCTAATGGAAGAATCTTTACAACTTAATAGGATTATTGAGCATGTATGTATTTATTGAGGATTTATCAGGCATCGGGTACAAATTCAGTTCCACAAAGAAATTCTTTTGATCCACCCATTCACAATCTACTGGGAGAGGCAAAATGTAGACATCATCTGATCATGAGTTCTACTCAAGAGGTCTGAATGAACTGAGAGAGAAAATGGTTTCTACACTGTGCTATGAAACTCAAATTCTATCCAGTTTGCCACTAGGAGCAACTTAAGAGAAACAGTAACACTATCAGATTATATATTACAAAAACCCTTGTGAAAGTCATATGGAAAGAAGGTCAGGAAAATAAGACTAGATACAACAGGATTAGGCAGAGAGTTTTGCTTATGGTTTAACAAGAAGTGACGAGTACTTCAACCATGGGAAGGGCATGCAAAACATTGGCAATATTAGTGAAGGTAATAAAGGAAGCTTCAGTACCAACAGACACTGAACTTGAGCAATCAGTTGGACTATTGTGACATTCATTTATTTAGAGCATAAAAGGACAAGTAGTTGATTGAACAGGAAGGAAATGTGCGCACCATTGTTAATGTTAAAGCTGATGGACTTTAGGGATAGTTCTATACACACATATTTTAATAGGCATACTTCTAGATATTTTCTAGAGCTCCCAGAACCCAGTACAGCTCCACTGTTCCTTGTTAGAAACTTCATTATGTTCTGCGAATAGTTTTTTTTTATTTTCTGGATAAAGAAATAGTACTTAACTTTTATTATGAATTTGTTTATAGACTCATTAATGGCTAACCATTTCATGTGAATTTTATTATGCCATGCTCACAGCAAATTTTTGCTAGTTCTCTATGCTTGTGTTACTTCTGAGCAATGTGAGGTTTAGATTATGTAACTTTCCCAGAAATATTTTGTGGATGGGTTGGAGTTCAACATGTTGTTGCCATATCACTGTATTTTAAAGCTTATCCTAGAAAAGTAGCAGATGCCATATCCTAGACTCACCATGGAAAGCCCCCTAGGCCTGTGAGTAAAAAAAAAATTGAGAAAACATTTTGCATCAAAAATACAGAGAAACAATAAAATGAGGACAAGAGGCAATCAGCCTTTCTCAATTATCTATGTTCTTTAGTTAATATTACAGATATGATTGTTTTGCCTCATTGATTTCATACCTGACTTCAACCTATTTTCTTGCACAGTATCTGGTTTCATGGAAAGTGATAGCTCAGTAATTCAGCCCTCCTCTGCAACAACTCATCTATGAGCAATGCTCTATGGCTATCCTCATAAGAACTGAGGATGTATACAAGTTAATTAATCTCTCTGACTTTCAGTGTTCTTATCATTTAATGACAATGATGCCACCAATCTCTCTATTTTAGCAGAATCCACTTAGAAAATATATTTTTTTCACTGAATTTTTTTTCTTGTGAAAATACCATACAGAGAGGTTACAATTACATGAGCAAGATAATGAGTACATTTCTTATCAAGCATTGTTGCCTCCTCCTTTGTTTCCCCTTCCCATCCCTTCCCATCCCCGCCCCCCCCCCAGCTAAAGTTGTAAAGTTCGCTTTTAGACAAAACGCCTTGTACATCTCATTGTTGCAATGGCTCCACCTGTATCCCTATTTAAACGATTTGTTTTTTTCCTTCCCCTCCACAAATTATACCAACATCAAATACAGTGAAAACAGGGGTTATACCATGGGGAAGGGCTAGTTTCATCGATTTTGACTTGTTTCTTCCTCTATTTTGTCTTGACAATCTTCTAGGTATCATTTTCAAGGGCAAAGACCAAAGAAAATTATCTGGTGCCAATTTATTCCCAACATTTTCCTTTTTTACTGAAAAGGCTCTGATAAATTGTCCATATACCTTATAAATGCAACGAAATACTATATTTTTTATCTACCAAATTGTATACCTCCCATCTTTTAAACTATTGCTTAAAATCCAGTTATCAGTTTGTCTTTTAAGTTAACTTTATGGCATAAAAAATTAATTTGGTACACTGCTTACGTGTATCTCTGTATATACTTTATTACTACATTCTGTAATAAAATGTAAAGTTGAACTATTAAGTTCCTAAGTTAGAGACTTAGAGCCAAATAAAAGTTTTAGGCATTGTTTGGCTTTGACAAATGGTACCCCTTCTAAGCAGTCAATCTCTAGTCTACAAAATGAACTAATAGTAACATTTAACACAGAAGGCACTTAAGATTAAAGCATACATATAAAATAAGACAATTAAGGTGGTGCCTACCATAAATAACTGTTCAATAAATGCTTGCCAGCATTATGCATTAAGATCATTGGTATGAACATTATACACACACACACACACACACACACACACACACAAGAGCACACACGCACACACACCAAGTTGCTATCACAACATTCTTTTGCTGTTTTTGCTTTTCCTTTTGTTCTTTCTTATATCTTGTTTATATTCCACAACGCCATATCATCTTTCAATAATAATGTTTTCTCATTGCTTAGTCTCTATTGATGAGTTCTAATTCAATGAAAATAAAGTTCCTGTAAAAAACTTCAATGTTTCATTAATGGAGTTCACTAGAAAGTACTGTTGTGCATTAAACTACCATAAGTGTAGAGATACCATAGTTGGTTAGCCTTCTTAATAATTTTGAGACTCCTGGGAATGATCTCTAGGTCTTTGAATTTTTAATTGATGTCCTTATGTTCTACTAATTTGCATGACCAGATCATACTTCCTTATGTTTCTCTAATTGGTTGTAGCAACAACATTTGGTGAATGTTGTAGAAGTTTTAGTAAATTTTATGGATTTGTGCCCATGTAATTATGCAGCTATGTTCTGCAATCTTTGCATAATGTGATCTTTTACACTTCATTTTTCAAGAATCTAAACTCTACTCCAATCACGTGACCTACTTTGTAACCACTTTCTCTCTCAGCCTAGCCTAGCATGCATAGAAATTTTATTTGGCTAGCTAATAGTGCACCTACTTCTCAGGGATAGGTTCATCTCAGCCAGGCTCTTAAATAGTGTTAATTTATAAATTTTTAAGGAAAAATCTATAAAATAGGTCATGGTCTTTGCATTAATGTGATCATTGCATTATCTGATTAAAGCTGTGTGTAGGAAAGATAAATTCAGATGACATGAAGAAATTATATTTTCAGAGGTAATGAACAAACTTAAAGCATCATGGACAGAATAATATGTCCTTCAGCCAGCATAATAAGCAGCCATACTTCAGTCAAGGTCAGAAAACAAAGGATGGGGTGGAGAAATTAAATGATTTACAGAGAAAAGACCTGAGTAGGGCTGACTTTCTCAGTCTCCTGGATAAAGCTTCCTCTCGGATGATATTTCTTCAATAAGCCTAGCAAAAGAAGTTTTCTTTCTGCATCTGTCTCTCATACACACAGATGCACACACACATACACACACACACACACACACACACACACATCTTTCTGCCTTTTCTGCCATTCTCTCTAATTACTATTTCTCTTTGTCTCTCCTTTCCTGAGTGTCCTACTCATGAATGTATCCTTTCTACTTCTATTGAAACATAATTAAGTCTCCCTATGGAAAATTTGCATTTTTTACTTTCCCTGACATTTATCCATTTTAAACTCCTTAAATATAGCCTTACTTGTTTCATGTCAATTTGTGGGGGAAGCCTCCTATGAATTTAAGAGACAATTCTAAACTTGTCAGTAGTTAGCCTGAAACTATAGCCATCTTACAGGAACTTCCACTTTCATAAGAAAAATGACAAACCACCCACAAATATTTTAGCATATAAACAACAACCCAGAGAATGAATTTTAAAAGGAATCCACCCACTTTGGTGTACAAAGATTCTCTAAGCACATTTTTTTACTTCGCTCTGGGCCACTTACCCTCATTGTATATCTAAGGAATTGGCATGATCTTTGACTGGCAAATTGGGAAAGAAAAACTATGTGAATATGACTCAGTTCTATCACTTCTTCCATGTCTAAGCTTTTGATACAACCAAGTAGGAAAGGTGTTATAGTGTACCTACTTTGGGGGTTGATATTAGAAACTCATTCAGCCTAAAATATACAGTACTGTTCTCAAACCTGGACTCAGAGAATATGTTACTTTATCTTAATTTACTCCTCATTTTTCAAGTTGTTATGGAAAGGGTGGATGTTGAGTCTTCTAAGCCATGTCAGAATGGTTATTTTTCATTATCAATTTGATCAGGCTGAGAGACAAAAGTACACTGTGGTTGTCATCTATAAGAGTGTTTCCTGGTAGGAGGGAATGTCTTCCTTGAATGTGAGAGTCACCATCCCTTAGGTTGAAGGCTCGGAAGTAATAAAAGGGAAACAGGAAGAAGTTCACTGACAGGCCATTCTGTCTTTTTCTGGTTTCTGGCAGCCATTCATTTCTCATTATGGACTGAAACCTCTGAAAACATTGCCTAGTCTATACTGTTTCTGTCAGGTATATTACCACATTAATGAAACAGACTAATACACATGCGTTAGAAATCCATACCCTCTGATACCAAATTACTTTTGCAGTGTTCACCTGGTTTTCAATTCTGTCCCATTTTATTTTCTTTCCATAGCTCTTGGTTTACATAACTTCAGAGTTTGATATGTGACAAACAAAGTACTTATACTTCTTATAAGCAGCAGCTTGTAATTCTTTTAAATGTGAGCCAATAACACAAAACCTATCTCTTGGGTCCCTATACTAAAAACAATGATATTTATAAAGCAAATATAGCTTAGCATTGGAATACCTGAACCTTAAAATACATACAAAATTGTGAAATTCAGGTGATTTAGCATCAACCTTTGCATCAACAATTTACTCTTTTGCCAAGGGAAGATGTTAAATTGTTTGTTTAAATATGTTTTGATGGCTTGAGCACACATTTGTCTAAAATGGAGCAAGCATTATACAAAGCTCACCACATGCCATTTTAAGTACGAATTTGCTTTGGAGACAGATCCTACAGTCCTGCAAGGATGCACTTTCCCTTCCCAAAGACATCCCTAAGCCAGACACTATAATTAATTCTTTGGGGGCAATCTAGAAAAGGAAGACTCCTGTGGCCATTTTCACTTAAAACACCAGCTTTAGTGTGAAAGGTGAGATGTGTTTAGCTCCAAGTCTCAATTACTCCTGCCTTTTCTCTAGTTGCTGGCATGGGGTCACAAGGCTGGTGACAAAAATCTCCCCTAAACCTTTTATGCAATAGTGAACATAAAGTACAACAGACTTCTCTTCTTTTTAGTAAGAAAGCTTTTTGGAACTTGATAAAACAGTACTGTATGACCACTTGATTTTCATCTTTATGAAGTAAATTTATTCCCAATCAATTTCCTCTGTTCACAGGTAGATTTAGCTTTCATTAAGATTTGTTAGGATAGTGATATTCAGTATTTGCTAAGTCTCTCAGTAAGACACTGAATTTATTGGCTACCCTTTTCATCTTCTTTCACGGCTGCTCAGCTTCAGCAAACAAATTTTAAAAAGTCATTTTTTTTCACTGGGAGAATGTTGACTTCCTTGTTAGAATTCTGATTACACAGTGCACCCTTTAAATGTAAATTGAAGAAGTACATACAGTTGCTAAAATGTCTCTTTCTCCTTTAATCTGATTAAAGTTTTCTTTCTTTAAAAACTACTAATCCTTTTTCCTCAGATCTCGTTGACATTCAGAGAACTGCCCTTCAACAGGTCAAGTAGATGAATGAATGTTTAGAGTTCCAACTTCATCTAAAGAACATAATCTGGAAAACTTTTACTGACTGTTCCCTTTGGAACATTCTGTAGATGTGGATGGACTTAGAAATTGAATCCTCCATCTAGAAAAGCAATAACAACCCTTGTTTATTGTTGACCTCATTCAGGTGGATAATAATATATTTTATTTCCTTTAATGAAATGGTATTTTCCCCTTGAAATAAAACTGTAGAAGGTGCTGTTCAGATGGTCTTCTCCTTCATTGTTCCCTAGCCATGAATGCAGTTCATACAAGGAAAATAGTTAGAACTCACCATGCATTCAACTATATGTACTATTGTGTTCATGACCTTACTGTGCTGTTACTTGAGTCAGATTCATTCAGGGGTTAGGTTTTATGGCTTAAACTTGGATAAAGTTTCATCTCCCTGGAATTCCACTGAAGGTTAAATACATGCCTTGATGGCAGTTCAAAGTCTCAGTTCAAAGTCTCTTCAGAAATGGGTGTTGTGTGACACACATGTAATCCCAGCACTCAGGAGGCAGAGATAGGAAGATCATGAGTTTGAGGGCAGCTTGGCCTATCTAATGAGTTCAAGGCCAGAATGGGCTACTAAGTAAGAACCTATCTCAAAAAAAACTGTGACTCCTATGTATATCAGCTTGACAATAAAATTTTTAAAAAATTCTTTATATTAGTTAATGTAATTACAGGGAAATAATGAGTCCAAAAATCAACATTAAAGTGAACAATAATTTTGTAACATCAGAATGACCTTCTTTTTGTATGCAGTATTAGGACTTCAACTCAGAACCTTGAAGTTACTGGCAAGTTCCCTACCATTTGAGCCATGCCCTCATCCCAGACTGACATTTACAATAGTGTAAGGAGATTACATGAGAAGAGCAATATAAGTGCAGGAAATCTGGGAAGAAAGAGGACAGTATGAACTACAAGTGGAGAGGAGGAAGCAGTAGATAAGCTCTCATTGTGCTTTTTCCTGCATCTCCATCACCTCCGTTGATGCAAAAACAGCTGTTTTTGTTTGTTTGTTTTTTACTCAGAAGTCTACTTACTCCCAAGCTCTTTGAAATCTTTGAGATAGTACTGCTGGCAGCAGGTGAGATGAAGATTTACAGCTAGTGTCAGAAGCATATTAATGCCTGTGTGGTTTGTGGTGTCTTGAGTTTCCACAGTGGTTCCATATAAATTTTGACTTAGGACATAAAGGAATGAAGTAGTCTTTTGGGGATGGAAGTTGATGAGGCCCTTAAGTTAGATGGAGGAGTGAGGAGAGCAACAGTGGACTGGATACCTATAGTCATTATGATAGGCTCTCTGTACTTAGGATCTGATAGCAGCCTAATCTAAAAGAGCACATGTTATTCAGTGTCACCTGCTACAGGATTTCCCCACAGTGGAATAGCGACATTTGCACTGATAAGTCTCCATTGTGGAGGGCTGACCTGTGTCTTATAGGATCTTTAGCATCATTTCTGGCCTCTACCACTAGATGCTAGTGACATCTACCTCTCTAGTGGTGACAATCAAACACATCCCCAGACATTGACAAATGTCCCCTAGGAGTAAGAACCAACAGATTAAAGTTCTGCAAATCCATCCCACTGAATTACTCACACTGACAAGTCAATTTTTAATATCCCTCCCACTTTGGGGGGCGGGCTTGAACTCTGGGCTTGGGTGCTGTCCCTGTTCTCTTCAGCTCAAGGCAAGGGCTCTACAACTTGAGCCACAATGCCACTTCCAGTTTTCTGAGTGGTTTACTGGAAATAAGAATCTCCCAAAAAAAAAAGAATCTCCCACCTGGGCAGACTTTGAACTGTGATCCTCAGGTCTCAGCCTCCTGAGTAGCTAGGATTACAGGCATGAGCCACCAGCGCCCAGCCCCATTATTACTTTTCAATGTGCTTTATAGAGCTTTAAATTACCCCAAGTATATAAACAATGTTTTAGGACAATGCCAGTGGCTCAAGCCTTTAATCCTAACTACTCAGGAGACTGAGATGTTAAATAATTGTTCAAAGCCAGCCCCAGCAGTAAAAGTCTGTGAGATTCTTATCTCCAATTAACCATCAAAAAGCCAGAGATGAAGCTGTGGCTCAAGTAGTAGAGCATTAGCCTTGAACAATAAAAGCTCAAGGACCCTTAGTTCAAGTCTCAGCACTGGAACACACACCAAAAAGGGTTTGGAGGCATGGCTTAGTTGGTAGACCACTAGCCAATGAATGAAAGAAGTACTGAGTTTGAGTCTCTATCTCAGAAAAGTAACAGAAAGAAAGGATGGTAAGGGAAAACAAAGGAGGAGGCAACAATACTTGATAAGAAATGTACTCATTACCTTGCTCATGTGATTATAAACCCTCTGTACAGTATTTTCACAATAAAAATCTTATTTTAAAAAACTGTTTTGTTTGTGTGTTTTGGTTTCATTCTGTAGAGTCAGCTAGAGCAGCAAAAATTCCACTTACATGTTAATTTCAGAGTGTTTTAGAAAAAATCCAAGCATTTTAGAAGATTTTAAATTTGTAAAAATAATTATCCATATGCTTATAATACAGAAGAGCTTATAAAAGGCTTTTTTTTTAATTTACTTAAACCATATAATAGCCATGACCCTAAGGATACTCTTTGTTTTGTAGAAGAAAGTCTAAGTAACTAGCTTAAGAACATACAACAACATCTTGGAAAAACTAGAGCTCAAATCCACACATTTTGGCACTGAATGCATGTGTTTACTAACTCAAATTCACACATTTTTGCACTGAATACAGGTATTTATCATCATATTTGATGCCTTTATTAATTAAACATTGAGTAGTGAGAAAAACATTCTCATTAATAGGAAAGATTCAGAGACAGAAAACGGCTAGTGTTCTGTAGATTGACTTGTATAGTTAAATAATTTTCCTACTTTGTCTTTTAAAAATATAACTTTAGCCAAGTGCAGGTAGACATGTCTGTAATCCTAGGTACTCAGGAGGCTGAGATCTAAGGATCGTGGTTCAAAGCCAGCCTGGGCAGGAAAACTCCATGAGACTCTTACCTCCAATAAACCATCAGGAAACTGGAAGTGGTGATGCGGCTCAAGTGGTAGAGCTCTAGCCTTGAGCTGAAGAGCTGAGGGATAGTGCCCAAGCCCAGAATTCAAGTCCCATGACTGGCAAAAAAATAATAATATATATATATACACATATATTATACAATACTACTGTCTATATATACTATATACTTTATTTAAAATTATATACAACATAAATATAATTTCATATGCCATGTGTTCCCTGGTCTCAGAACCCATAATTATCCATTTCTTTTTCCTTCTATTCGGAAAAAAATTAGATCAGCCATTTGTCAGACATAAAGATATTATTGACCAACAAAAAATTCTTTAAAGTACTCATCTCACCTGCAGTAATTGAGGTTAGGAAAGAACAAATGTGGAAGTGGAGAGAGATTACAAAACTATCTGTAAACAATTGCAGACTGTTCAGTTGCTACTCCCTTCAATCTATTTCTCTCTACCCTTGATATACCTTAAAGCAGAAAGAAAAATAGATTTGACCTATTTTTTACCACATGATTTTACCCAAGTAACTTCACCTTTCCCAATCTTGATTTCCTCATCTGTAAACTGAAAAGGATAATTTACATCCTCAAACTTTTATTGTGCAGTGACTACAACATGGTCAAAATATAATAAATGTTGAAATGTCAACTATTATTAACTGTCCAATCCAAATATCACTAACTTCATTGCCAACAATTGTTCGACCATAATGATAATAAATTCTAGTAGTCAAATTCTCCTTTTTCTTCCTTTTTCTGAATATGTGTCCATCATTTCTCTTTGGTGACAGGTTAAAAAAAAAGCATATTGGAATCTTGGAAACATAAACTAGAAGTCTTATTAAATAATGTACATCTTTTACCATACTGCTCATTTAAAATTACCCCAAAACTTAGTGGCTTAAAACAATAGATGTTTAGTAACATTTTTGATGGGAGGAGCTCATGTCCTGCTTAGCTGAGTCCTCTGGAGAGGACCTACCCATAAGGCACAATACATGTGTAGATGGGGCTGCTGAAATCTCTAGACTCCATTAGAGTAGGGGACAACTTTAAACTCACTCATGAGCTTCTTAATGGTGTGTCTCCAGTCTTCATTTGCTGATGGCCAGACTTGTAAAGCTTGTGTCTCAATTATCTATACAATGGCTCAGAACACAACAATTAGCTTCCTTCAGAAAGTATTTTCAAGATGGAAAAACCATAACCTTTTAGAAGTGACACCCTACCACATCTTCCATATTTCATTTCTCCAGAAAAGAGTGAGTAAAATCTAGCACATGCATAAGAGAAAAAGTTGCCAAGTTGGTTTATTCTAGGAAACAGGATCATTGAGAACTATACAAGAGACCCTACCATGAGGATCAGTGGAATCAAATGGAGGGAGAAACTGAAAATAATAGTTAACTAAGGTGAATCAGATTCCCTGCGTTTGGATAATTCGTTCCAAGGCGAGGTCCAATAGGGAGAGAGTATAAATGGTTTTTGAGTGAAATGTTTCTACTTCCTTCATGGTGCCCAGCTTCGAAGTACGTTGAAGAAGGATGCTGTAAGAGAAACAGTTCCGAAGGCACAAAGGCTAATGAGCAAACACCATGGTACTATTTCCAGACTTGTTACCTTTCTGGGAATTTTTTTCTTTAAACTTCCCTTGGAGGTCTGCATTTATGTCCTTCGAGTTGGGAATGTGCAGTAGCTCATTGCAGAAAGATGCTGTCCCACAGGGGGAAGCCTTTTGCAGGATATTATTTATTCTCTTCCTCTCTTATTCTGAAAGGAAGGGAAATTGAAACAGAGGATCCTTTTGAGCACAGCATGAATACAGAGCTTGTAACTGTCATGTTATTTTTAGTTTAAACTTAAGCCTTCCCTATTTTTTCCAGTAGACCCTTTGAAACTGTTCCTGCCAATGTAGAGGAGACCACATTTTATCAGTGACTACTTTTCTAGCAAACACTGCATCTAAGTTAATTAAAATGCCTCCAATGTTTTCTTTCTCAAGCCTGAACTGCTTCAAGGAAAAATAGCAGACAATTCAACTGACAAGGGGACAAAGGGAAAGTCAAACAAATTGACAAAAAAAAATCATGGGCTGAATATAATCATCACCATATCCTTCAAGCGTACATTTGTTTTACTTGGACCTTTGTTTTTTACTTGTTTCTTCTTAACTTGTAGCATGCTGATGACCATTTAACTCTGGGATTTAATGACCATGTCATGATCAATTACGATGTGCTGGCTTTTCCTTCTCTTTCAAAAGGTCACTGCTATGAGCTTGGCCAAATCTGGAGGGGAGAGGAGATGAGTTTTCCCTACTGGCTGAGCTACATATGTAAGCAAAGTAGATGGCATCGTGCTGCGAAATAAGCAGAAAAGCCTGTTGCTCAAGTTGTTCAACTCTTATATTCAGGAGTATTCTTCATTTTCTTCTAGTCACCCATTTCCTAAACATTCTTAAGTGGGAGAGTAACTTGTGTAGTCACAAGAAGTGTTACATGATTTCATTACTCAAGTTGCATTTGTTTCAGTATTATATTGGCAAACCAAGCAAGAGATCATGGACCACTTACAGGAACTGTACCTGTAAACGTACCCCTACTTCGTTTCCCTTTTCCATCGGGACAAATCCTGAGAAATCATTGGAAATAATAATATGAAATGATAACTACCCCTACTGGCTCAAATATGTTCTAGAAGCTAGGAAATTTGTCTCATTTTGTGGTAGTTAATTTTGTATTTCAACTTGGTTAGGCTATTGTGGCCAGTTATTCCATGAAACACAAATCTAGGTGTTTCTGTGAAACTATTTTAAAGATATGGTTAATATCTACCATCAATGAGCTTTAGTAAAGGAAACTGTACCTGGTAATGTGGCTGGACCTTATATAAAGAAAGGCTTTAAGAAAACAAAGGAGGAGGCTACAATGCTTGATAAGAAATGTACTCATTATCTTGCCCATGTAATTGTAACCCCTCTGTACAGTATTTTCACAATTTAAAAAAAAGTATAATGTACTGTGTGAAGAGACTTCTTTTTTTTCTTTCTTTTTAAATTCCCTTTTGCTTATCTCCTGTTGTCATTGTTTTTGTTTGTCTGTTTGTTTTTTGTCCGTGGGGCTTGCACTCTGGGCCTGGGCGCTGTTCCACAGCTCTTCAGCTCAAGGCTAGTGCTCTACCACTTGAGCTACAGTGGCACTTCAGGTTTTCAGGGGGTTTATTAGAGTTAAGAGTTCACAGACTTGCCTGCCCAGGCTGACTTTGAATGGCCATACTGAGATCTCAGCCTCCTGAGTAGCTAGGGTTACAGACATGAGCCACTGGTGCCCGGCTGTTGTCACTGTTTTTGACTTTGGTAACTTGTGTCTTGTATATATGTTTATCTGATTTGGGGAAAGGAAAGGGAATAACAAATTGTTGAGACAAAGGACAAAGGTTGAACTAATGCAACAGCAATACTCAGAAGACACAATGTTGGAAGTGAATTTTAGGACTTGGAATGGGGAGGGTAGTGTGGGGAGAGAAACTGGGTGAAAACGAGGGAGGGGTTAACAATGTTCGACAAGCAATGTACTCATTTCCTTACTTATGTAACTGTAACCCCTCTGTACATCACCCTTACAATAAAATACAATTGAAAAAACCTACATTTAAAAAATAAAAAGAGTAATAACTAAGTTTTCTTTTAAAAATTGCCTCAAGCTTTTGGCATCAATATCAAGTACATCTGCATAGACATCACCTTGGAAAGCATCTTCTTTTTCAACACAATCAGTTCTATTTTATACATATCTCTGAAATAAGGAGACAGAAAGCAGAAAGATACAAAAGTGTTTGCTTGGATAAGACATGGCACCAGTTAGACATTAGATGAAGGCAGAGAAGCAAAGGATGGTGTCAGGATTTTGTATCAGTAACTGAGTTTATACATCTCTGTATATATCAGTTGAGATACAGAATATAGATGAGAATAATATTTTTAGAGAAGATGGATTTAAGTTTGAAATTTTGATTTTGAAGTATCTTTGAGACTACTAAGAGAAAACACACTGTAATTTTTAGGCTTCAGAATTATTTTGATTAGAAATAGAGTTAGGAGAGCACATCAGTTTGGATGTATCCACTCAAGAAAAATAAGAGATGCAGACAGCAGTGAAGACAAGCTGATATAAAGAAAATCGAGAAAAGGCAGACAAAACAACTTAGAAAATATTTTAATTTCTTCTTTCCTTTGTTCTTAAGAAAACAGTCATTGCTAAAGAAAGAAAAGGTAAGATAAAAAAATTTAAGGGCATCTCAAAATATAAATCTAGGAAGGTATAAATCTCATCTAGCAACAAGATCAGTTTCAGTGAAACAGTGAAAGAGAAGCTTTGTATTGACCAAAGAAGAGATGTGACTAGCAAAACCAGAAATCTGGCTTATCTTCATGAAAATTAGAGACAAAGAAACAGAAGAAACAGAGAGATAGACTCTTATGTAGAAGGGGAATCAAGTTCTAAAGGAATGCTGGTACTAAACATGGGAGAGCTGAGAAATTCAACTGATGATATTCCTGTGCTTTATTTTACTTGTTTTAATTAGAGGGGAATTATTATAGAGTATATTTACCTTCTGAACAGGAAGCAATATAATTATTTTCTTTGTTTGGAAAATGGTTTGATGGTTGAGAAGGGAAAGAAATAGAGAGAGAGTAAAAAACTGATTAGGGAATCCATAAATACTAGAAACAATAATTGTCAATCACTGGTGATGATCTGTTGTTTACAAGTTAGGTATAGTAGAGAGAAAATACCTAAGTTTCAAAGGTCTCTGAAATACACAATTAAAAATCTTTTTTAGAAAACATTATTATATTTTTATTATTATTATATTTAAGTAGTTGTACAAAAAAGTTCCCATTCTACAAAGCAGTATATGAATACAAGGTATCTGACAACACATAACTAAAAATCTTGACTGAATATAAACATTAATGGGAATCTGTAATCCCCAAATGGTCACAGAATCTGTAATAATAAAAATGAATATGTATCAATGCGATACATACTTTATTCTAGGTGGAATAATAATAATAATAATACAACTAAAATCTGAGGCTTTGAGAGATGCTAAATTATATAGCACTAGATATGTTTGGGCAAGTATCCATTAGTTAAGCAATACCTAAGCCAAAAGTGTATAGCCAAAGTAAATCCAGCCTTCTAGAATATTTGCAGAAAAAAAATTGTACACATTTACATGTCCATGAACACAATTAATTTTTTTGATATAGGGAAATTTATACATATTGTAGATTTCTGACTCTCTTTTGAGAACACGACTTTGAATCCTGAGCAAAACTATTTCATTATATGTGAACCTGAAGTGAATTCCCTTATTTCAGGAATGATTTGAAAAAATAAAAAAAGCACCTCAGATTGGCCTGGTATTTGGGCTCAAGTTCAGAGAAGGTTGTGTGTATAGAAGATGAGCTACACTTATTTCCTAGGAAATTCTCACAGGCATTTCTCTTAATGAGGGTCTGGAGAAATAGCTGAGAAGAAACCTTAATGGGAGGTATTCCATCTTGAAAGATTAACGTAGAAACAGGTACTAAACCAAACAAACCACAAATATTTAAGCTGTAAAATGAAAGGGAAGAAAAATATATTCTAAATCTATATTAAAAGTAATTCCATGTAGCTGTATAGAACTCCAGTGAGGGTTGTGGAATGAATCTTTAATGGTATCATTTATGCTTGTCCCAATTCACTATGTTCACAATGAGAACAGCCTACAAATCTTGATGTACCATTTTATTGCGCAGAAAACTGGCCACCATCTCACAGAGCAGCCATTGTAAATTAGAAATATATTCCGTTTGGTTTGAGCACAACACATTTGGAAATTTATGAAGTTGCATAAAAGCACACAAAAGCATTTCAGAGACAGTTTAGCCCTGTGGCTTTCTTCTGGTCTTGGGATTCAGAGAAAGGGGAATTGGGACTACTTACTGTGCTGCTTTTTCTTCAGGGGTCTCAAAATAATTCTACCTAAGTGCAGCCTACCACTTCTCATTATCTGAATTGTAATCATCCCACATGCCCCAAAGGATGTTAGTATGCAGGACGTAATGACTGTAAAACATAAACCTGAGAGACTGACTCACACTGCAGTGAGTCTCTGCAGTGAGTCTGGTGAGATTTGCTCCTATGTCTCCTGTTAATTGGCTACACATTAAGTTAAAAAAAAAAAAGACACTCATAGATATCACATGTGACATCACAATCGCAGACATAAGGAACTGCTGAATCCAAGTTTCCATCATACTCTTTACTTGCATGAAAAATAGCATGCATTTGGTATTTCCTTAAGCCCTGGTTTCTCCTAGTATATTAAATCTTGGCTTACTTAAAAATTAGTAAGTTTGATGTTTTTCTCACTAATACAAATTCACTTAGTATGGTTTTTATTCTACTGATTACCACTAAAAATGTTAGTATATATCCAAAATAAATTGTGAATTGGATAATCTACTATTCAAAGATGCCAATTAGCCTTAATAAATAAATAAATAATAAAGACCAGTTACTTTTCTGATGTTTTTTAAACAACTTTAGAAAAGAAACTAACATAAACTACATTAGAAAAAACTGTGAAATAAACTACTGTAAAGAAAATAATATATTTTTCGGGGCTTGGAAGGTGGCTCAGTGGTAGAGAGCTTGCCTTGCATGCCTGAGGCCCTGGGTTCGATTCCTCAGCACCACATAAGCAAAAAGAAAAAAGCCGGAAGTGGCGCTGTGGCTCAAGTGGTAGAGCGCTAGCCTTGAGCTGAAGAGCTGAGGGACAGTGCCTAGGCCCAGAGTTCAGGCCCCACGACCGGACCCCCCCCCAAAAAAAAGAAAATAATATATTTTTACCAGCATCTATACTTCTAATGGAGGATAACCTCTAAAATAGCCCTATTGATTCATGTGTGTCCAGATCTCATGCCTATCCTCTGTAGTCTGGTCCTAGTGCACAAATACAGCAAAAATGACAGGGTGACCATGTTTAATTAGGTTTAGAAGAGCCTGTGGCTTTCTTCTTGCTTTCCCTGTCTTGTTATGTTGCTGTCTTTTTACTGAGGAAAGCCAGCCTCCACGTGGTAAGATGCATTATGCAGAGACCTAACTGGCAAGCAAAACAAATCACCAGACCAGTGGGAAGACCCACAGTCTGACTGAATAGCTACTTCAATATACTTGAAAGGAGATCTTTCACTAGTTGAGTTTTGAGGTACTCCTTGAACCATACTTAACTAAGATATGCTTGGATTTCTGACACAGTAACTTGGACAGAACGTATGTCTATTATTCTACACAAAACATTTAAAAGTAATTTTCTATGCAGCAGTAGATAATCCAATATATCATCTAATATTTTTGCCCAATCTCACTCTCCCAAAGGAAGTGTTGGGTGTCTGTGAAGATTTAAAATCTATGTTCTTAGACATTTGAACAAAACTCCATGTGTGCAGTGAATACCAGGATAAAACCAAAATCAAAAATATTTTGGAGCCAGGGGCCGGTGGCTCATGCCTATAATCCTAGCTACTCAGGAGGCTCAGATCTGAGGATCACAATTCAAAGCCAGTTAGGACAGGAAAGTCCGTGAGACTCTTATCTCAAATAAACCACTAGAAAACTAGAAGTGGTGCTACGGCTCAAGCAGTAGTGCGCTCGCCTTGAGCTGAAGAGCTGAGGAACAGCGCCCAAGCCCAGAGTTCAAGCCCCACGACTGACAAAAAATAAAATTTAAAAAATATAAAAAATACATATATAGGGTTAGAAGAAATGCAATCAAGGTGGAATTCAGGATCAAATGATTCAAAAATTACAAGAGGAAAGTTTCTTGCTTGGATTTAATAATGAGATACAGTGATAAGAACTTTGAGGAGACCTACAGGTAGAAGTTCCCCAGGAAATTCTCAATGTCTTACCACATTATTCATGAATTTGGAGCTAAATTCTGAAACTGTAGGAACTTCCTTATTTTATGTATTTTTTTATTTGTTTGTTGGTTGGCTGGTTGGTTGGTTTTTCTGTCTGTTTGTTTTTCTGTCGGTTATGGTACTTGAATTCTGAGCCTGGGCCCTGTCCCTCAGCTCTTCAGCTCAAGGCTAGCATTCTATCACTTGAGCCACAGTGCCACTTCTGGCTTTTTCTGTTTATGTGGTGCTGAGGAATCGAACCCAGGGCCTCATGCATGCAAAGCACGCACTCTACCACTGAGCAACCTTCCCAACCAGGAATTTCCTTAATATACAAACATTTAACCAATTATTTTGAGTGTACTCTAATCTTAAAACTTACAAATTTACCATCTTATTATCCTTTAGAGTGATTTTAATAACTAATCCTCCATATTTTAGTTTACATATTCTTTAATTATTATACCATCTTTTAAAATTACACTATTTAAAAGTTTTATTTTAATATTACATAGCAACATATTAATAAGCAACATAAAAATTTTAGACAATATAAAGAATTGCATGCAATCCACTGGTTATCCCAGACTGGCATCCCTTTCCTCAGGAGATCTTTCTTCATTGCACTTTAAAACAAGTTGCTAACCTCTGACCCTTGACCCCAGTCAAGAGGTAGTTGCAATTGAGAAGAGAGAAGTTGTTCGAACAGAGGAGTCATTGGGTTGGGAAGATCTAATTGAAAAATTGTGCCACAAACATGGCTTCATGTACCTCATCTGGGCCTGCTATGTTACAAGTACTTCCTGAAAATGTGCCTGTGTACTGATATAACTTTTTAAACAAATTTTATTATCTTTAAGTAGTTATACAAAGGAGTTGCCATTTAACAAAACTATTTCTTAACGCAGTTCCTTTTGATCAATGTCACAGCTTTCAAACTTTCAACATTCTAACCTATCCTTCTCAACCCACTCCTCCCCTCACTTTTAGTAATTTTGCAGAGTATACAAGTTTTTCACGCAAGTTTTTCTCTTTGGAAATAAAGACATGAAAGGGGGAGAGATGTTTAATTCACATGAGAATTCTCAATTATTGATGAGGCTTGTGGTGAGTCAGGAAGAAAGAAAATTGAGAGCTGATTAAAAATAATTTCTAAACCACTAGAAAACAGTAGAGGATGCAAGTATCATATTTTCAACCATTTGTAGTTTATCTTCTTTATGTTGTCCACCACTATACTCATCATGATTCAAGCATAGTAAATCCTCTAGTTTTGTTTGGATGATGTTTGAGTGCCAAGATGACCATTAACCATAAAGATTTATTGATTGTTGAAGTTACTTTTACTTGGCCAAATGGATACCTTTTATTTGACCTTAAGAGAATATATATATATATACATATATATATATATATATATATATATATATATATATCTAACCCAGATATGAAAAATACATTTCACTCTCAAAAAAGTCTTCATTCATGAATCACTAATGGAAAGTCCAGGCGAAAAGAAAATAAGTTGAAATTTAAAATGGACGCGAGTTTAATTGAAGGATGAACCAAAATTTTGTTTCAAGATAATAACTCCGTTTTCATCCCTGCCATGTCCTTAATATAAGTTGAGCATAAAAATCCCTAGACAAAATGGACAAAAGATAAAATGAAAAGGAAAGTGGGCACTTCAAAGTTTCCAATACTGAATTAGGAAAAAAAAATCGTGTTCTAATTAGCTATCTGCTATTATGTTGCAAAGATTCATGGACTCTAATAATGACCTTTACATCTCAAACTCTTATGTCCTACTTCCATACCATCCCATTAGAAAGACTGAACTGGTGCCAATGCTCTTAACACCTAGATCTGCCTGATCTGTAGAAGTAGCTATTAATTCTAATGTGTTTGTATTAATACATCAAAATCAAAAGAATCCTAGGCTGGAACTAATGGGTCTGTGTTTTCCCCTTCTTGCTCTTTCTCTTTTTCTTTTTCATTTTGTTTATTTCTCTCTCTCTTTCTCTCTTCTGTCTAGAAATATATATATATATATATATATATATTTCAGTGTGTCATATATCTCTTTCAAATATATAATTGTATATTTCATCTTTAAAAATTAGTTTTTAAGTTTATGTTGAGTATAGAAACAAATTTAAGAAAAGTTTTTTAAAAACACAATCCTTACAAAAATTCATGACATCCTAATCATTTTAAGCTTCAAGTTAATTAAATATCTGCTACCACAATGCCTAATTGTACTTCTATTACTACAAATCTCACAAAACTGTCTCACCGTATGATTTTCTGCTTTATTCATTTATATTAAAAAATTCACTAGAGACTCACTATTGACTCAGTCTGCATGTCTCCGCAGAGATTTAGAGTAACTTGGGTGTTTTAAATGTGAAGCCTTGGCAATCTCCCCATGCTATTCACAGCACAATATGTATGAGTCACAAAAACGCCTTATCTTCAGGAATGTTTCTCTAGTCTAACTCCAGCCTCCAGAATTTGGAACTTAAGAACCAACTGATCAGTGTTTGAACACCAAGCAGCCAAATGGAGTATTCAGTGGTGACCCTGAACTACCAACCTACAGCCACAATGCTCTGCCTTTCTCTGCCAAATTACACAGACATGGATAGACCTGTTAAAAATTATGCTAAGCAAAGTAGGTCAGGACAAAGGGTCCATGTGTTCTCTCAGATTTGGAAGATAGATCTGAATTATTAACAAATATGAATGCTTATACAGGGTCATAAGCAGATGTACACAAATTGACTAAACTGTGGAGTGTGCATTGGAGGATTCCAATGTTGTAACATTTTTGAGCAACTTACATTTCAACAAAATGAATACCAGGAAGCTGTAACACGTTGGAGGTTGGAAAGATGGCAATGAGAGGAGGGGCAGCTTAATGGAGAGAGGAAAGGTGGGCAAACACAGGCATAATTTTCAAAGTACATATGTGAAAATGGAATAAAAAAACCAGAGGGGATGGATGGGGTTTGGAGAGATGAGGGACTGGTGGAAGAAATGACATTGATCAATATGCATTGTACTCATAAACATGTTGAATTGAAACCTCTTTCTATAACTACTTAATGGTAATATGAAAGAGCAATTAAGACCAGCATTTCAGAAGATGAAGTGAAAGGAAAAGATTTTACCAAGCACCTCTTCACATGTGTATAAATACATATGTATAAATAACATAACATACTGAAATAAACACCAAAAATATGGAAACAAGGGACTTTTTCCTTAATTCATTATTTTTATTTTGTGATGACTCTGTATCCTTTACGTTATATATGGTGAGTACATGTGCACATCTGTGGGAGGGTAGCGGGGAGAATCCAAGGAGAGAGGGTGAAAGTGTAGCAGGGGAATGCACTGGACATTGATGAAAGTTAACTATGCAACTCATGGGTGGAGATTGGAGGGAGGGAATGGGAAAGAATGAGGGAACAGATGACACTGTATGAAAGGAAATATACTTATTGCCTGTTATTGCCTGACATAAGTAAACATAACCCCACTGTATATCACCTCTAAAAATAACAATAAAGTAATTTTTTATAAAGTGAAGTAAAAATAAATGGAAAAACCTGATAAAGAATTGTGGATATTGCCCATGTTTCTGTTTGTGCTGTGTCGTTCTCTTGAGATGTGTCAAAAGACACATGGGACAGTCTTTATATGATTAAAAAGAACACTTCACAGCTCTTAGGAACTCCTAAATTAAAGAGCAGAATTACTCATGTACAAAAGGATTGCTCATTTATTCAAAAGAAAAAACTTCTCACAAATTATTAAGAACCTTGTATAATGAGAACTAAATGCTGAAGTGTTTCAAGTCACTGTTGATTAAGTATCAGAAATTGTAAGAAAATTTTAAAATTTTACCAATTGAGTGACACTTCCATGTTGCTTTTCCTTTTGCTTTTTAAATTTTTTAGACAATTAAAAACTTATCTAGACAAAAAGAAACTAACTTTTGCATAATGATGAACTCTTCCCTTTTCTTTTCTTGGTCTCACACTTCATAACAGACTACCATGTTTTAGAAAGAAAGTAGACAAGTAAATATAATATATACATATAAATATATAAAGGGACATCTGTACTTGACAGATAGTATACAAATAGATGGGTGCTTTGAATATATATTTTTCTCTTTATTAGATTTTCCCACTTTCTATAGCACTTATCTAATCTAAACTTCATTATTTCCCACCTACTAAACTTATGCTGTAGCCTTGGGACAAAAACATTCTCCAGTTTGTTGTCAACAATGCCCTGTATGCCTTAATTTCCTATCATCCTATCATACTCCCAACTCATTCTCTGCCTTATATGTTTCTAAAGTTTTAATTAATCCCCATACTAACTTGTACCTGAGCAATTGTAATCCACTTTCTTTGATGTCAGTCCATTTTCTAAGGCTTTTTAATTTAACTCTTTCTTTGCCTGAGCCAATTCCAAAATATTTTTATTACATCCCTGTCAGCATATCTTCTGTACTGACAGCATTATAAAAGTATATGTAATGCACAGAAAAATACATCTTTTCTACAGATACCAATGTTCTCTGCATGGGATGAGAAAGAAACAAAAAGGGTAAAAATAATGTGTTTTCTGGTTGCATTTAATGATCAGGAAAATGCTTCACTCAGAACATTCTTAATGTTTTAGGGAGGAATGTGATTAAATACCCCATGATTTAAAATGTCTGTTCCTACATTCTATTTTCTTTGTTGCTGTTTTTTAACATTAATGACTATCATAGATGAATAAAAGTTGCCTCATCAAGGTTCTTGGATCAAAATGGTGGGAGAGTCATTGGCTCTAGAGTCAGTCTGGCTTAAAGAGCATGACTTGACTTAGTCTCTGACCATGTGATCTGTGGGAGGTCTTCTAACTTCTCTGTGCCTCAGTTGCCTCTTATGGAAAATGAGATTCTGTGTTGTCTTCCACAGGATCAGACTGGCCTCCCTCTAATTCTAATGATGACTAAATATGATGACTCTGGTTAAAGATTTGTAAATTATTCATCAATGCCAGGAAGTGAGGAAGGGCCTTATTATGCCAGATATCCTCATTATATTCACATGTTAAGACACACGCTGTTCCACTGTGTATTTCACACAGTGCTATAAATTATCATGCAAAATATTTCAGGAAAGATGCTAATTCTGTATCCTTGCCCTATACATTCATTTTTCATACACTGCAGCCAAGTTATCACTATGTAAGTGTTTATATCTCTATACTCTTTTAATTAGAGAAGTCATTGGCCCAACATATATTACTTTAAGCAAGTGGCTCACGAAAATTACTTCTATATTTCATGACAAAAACAGGATCTTCAAAATACCATAAGCTCAGGCATGCTCGACACATCTGTTCCTTCATCCAACTTCATGACAAACCTCCCACATTGTGAATTTGCTCTGATACTTGTTTCTTCAAATATTAAACAATATTTGCTCCATGTCAGTAATTCCTGGCACTCAGATATGTTTTAGTTTGTGTCTTATTGTCTGGTTTCAGGCATTTTTATTATATTATGAAAATCAAGTCAGCAATTTTAATTCAGTGTTTAAACAGGAAATCTTAAGGGGTTTCCATTCACATGACTAATGCCAATGAGTATTGCACCATGTGTCGTGGTATGTTAGACATACTGCAAAACATTATAGGACTTAGTCCTTTTGCTCTAGGACCCTGGCTAGCTCTCATTAATTTTTCCAAGGGCTCACAAGTGTCCTGAGAAGAACTTTAATTAGGAATGGGACAGCTTGTGCTTTTATTCTCAAATGGTTCTTCTTGAATTATTAGTGTGTTCTTCAGTAATATTCATGTAGTCACTTTTGAACTACATATCAATTTTATATTGATTAATAATATAATCTTTCACCATTTGATCTTGGCAAAAGTGTATGATGATCAACCTCAACACATTCCACTGCCACCCTCTGCTCAGGAACTCTCACTTTTCTGTCAGGAGAGCTCAAGTCCTCAACATGGCTCCAGTTTGACCTTGAGATCAAGAGTAATCTGTGCCCATTTAGGAGTAGAAAGTGGTCAAATGTGATTTTTCTTTCTAATTTAAAATAAAAAATTTTAAAGACAATTTCCAGTACTCTCTTAGTGCTTTTTCAATGGAATGCTTTGCAGAATGTCTCAGGTGTGCTGCTGCCCTTTTGGAAGCCATTTCTTAACTTTGTAGGTGATCCTTTTGGATCATCACATTTTCTGAAACATTTGTCAAAGCAAAGGCCTGCCTATTGACTCCACAAAATTTGATCCCCTGTAAGGATCATCATGCTTCATTTACATTCCTGAAAGACATAATGTCACCATGAGAATTATGAAGAATGGACTAGCAATGTACATTATTCCATGGGAGAGAGTAAAAAGAAAGATGAACAGATCTTCATATGTCATTTTGGCTGCAAATGGATCTAAATATTCCCTGACTTTGAGTTAACATTAACATAATTCATTTCTTTTAATTTTTTGAATTAATTTGACATTTTACAAATTTTATCTCTTGGCATTCTTTTGAGCTTCTCTTATCGTAAAATTCACAAGATTTTCCAATTTGAATTGGAAGAAGCCCAGAAACTGGGTCTGAAAAGAGGTAGACAGTCACAGAATATAAAACCTCGAAATAAAATCCAAAAATAATTTGGCAAAGGAAAGGAAAGAATCATACAAATACATATTGTTTATAAGTACTTATCAAAAGTGATATACGTGTTTACATAAATATATACACAGATTAATGATATAAGGCCCAACCAATGAGACTAGATAGATAGATAGATAGATAGACAGACAGACAGATAGATAGTTTGGGTATGCCTTGATTACAGTTGACATGTAAAAATTAGCTACAAATGTTGTAAGACATGCATATTAAAGAGTGATAAGAATTTAAAAGTAGAATTGTAAGACAGTAAAACACATGCTTTATGATTGAAAGTACTTTTGCAATTGGAAACTTTTGGAATAAGAAATAAAGAGATTCTGAGGAAAAGGATGAAGGAAAATAACAATCACCTATTCTTTGTAATGACATAGGAACAAATACTCAGTACAATGTAGAGAATACTTCTGAAATATCAAAACCATCTATTGGACTTGTTGAATTACTTGAATTTTACACATCTGATTTTTTTCAAATTCAATCAATTTCCAGCCAGCTTTTCTACTTTGCCATCTGTTTCTAAAGCAAAACTTAGTACAAGTCTGTGGAGGATGAGATTTGTTTTGCTTCTTTTCAACCTAAGATTTAGTGAATCATGTCTAGGCTAAATTCCAGGTTGAATGGATCATCAAAACCCAGCATCACACACCCATGTGTTTTCTTAAGTTCGGAGTAAGAGAATGCTGTCTTTCTTGTTTCATTACTTTGAACCATTAAAAATAGATTTACAGTGTTAACAAGCATTTAAATAGCACAGGCAGGAGTTTCTTCCTAGGTAAAAAAAAAACAGTTAATAGGCATCTTGATACTGCTCATCTCCAAAAATGATCAAATTCTCTGCTGAGTTAACTCTCATATAATTTGAAACTCTGCTTATTCTAAGTCTGATACTTATATGCAAATAAATACTAAGTATTTTGTGTAGGATAATCTGGCCGATGTTGACATATAAAAGTAAATGAACTTGACACTCTTAGCAGCCTGATAATGATATGAGGAAACCACAAGCCAAATTTATCCCACTGGAGTGTAAGAATTCATTGCTCTATCACAACAGATTCCTCAACAGTAATTCTTTCATTCTCTCAATGGATGAAGAATGAATTTGCCTTGAAGCCTGAAATGAAATGAAATGGAAATACTGCAAAAATAATGACAAAAAACAAACAAACAAAATACTGCAAAAGTAAAGACAAAAAAAATGAACAAACAAAAAAAAAACCTCTTCCACATTAAGTGTCCTAAATGTACTCATTACCTTGCTCATGTAATTATAACCCCTCTGTACAGTATTTTCACAATAAAATTTTTTAATAAAATAAATAAAAAAATAAAAAAGAGATAGGGACAAAATAAGAAAAGATTCAGTTGAGATATGATACAGAAGAAATATTGGTACATAAACAATAGTCAAAAATATTAGTTGTTATGTTTATTTCAGCCTTATTCACCATAGCTAAGATATGGAACCAACCCAGATGCCCCTCAGTAGATGAATGGGGAAAGAAAATATGATAGATAGATAGATAGATAGATAGATAGATAGATAGATAGATAGATAGATAGAGAATGGAATTCTATGTCTCTACTAGGAAGAATGACACAATCCCATTTGTTAGGAAGTGGAAAGTCTTAGAAAAAATTATAGTAAGTGAAGTAAGCCAGACCCAAAGAAACATAGGTCCCATGGTTTCCCTTATTTGCAATAATTAGTATGGGTTTACCAGACAAGTAGAAAAGGTCAACTGCTATGCATATATGACCATATAAGATGGTGCTAAGCAAATTAAACCCCAAGATACAGACACAAGAGATTTTATCTTTGTTCCTGTTATTTTTAATGTTCTTATAATGTACTATGTGATTTCTCTTGTTTCTTTAGTATGTTCTTCCCCCATGGTATAAACTGTTTTTATTGTATTTGATCCCAGTACCCTGCATCTTGTATATACATTGTCCTAATTTGGGGAGGGAAGGGAAATAACAAAATGCTGAAATAAGGCTACAGGCTGACCCATTGTAGTAATGAGAAGTACAAGACACTATGTTAAAAATGAACTCAAAAACTTCAGGGAGGGAGGAGTTGGGGAAGTGGGGAGGGAAGGGATGGAACAAAGGAGGGGGTAACAATGCTCAAGAGGAAATGTACTCATTACCTTACTCATACAACTATAACCTCCCTGTACGGTATCTTTACAATAAAAAATATAAAAATATTGTTTGTTAATATTCAACTAATTTTTTATTCTGCCTTGGGGGTTTTAATGGAGTTCAAGAAGCCATAAAACACTGTCTTTTTTATGCTCCAACTGTGATTCCCTTGGGTTAAATTATTTCCATATTTAATGATAACAGAGACCCGACTGCCTTCTCTTAGATCTAAGAGAAAGATGTACAGAAATATATGTGGAAAATGGCAGTTGTGTACTAAGATGCAGCAATGTTCCCTTGGGTGTTTCATGATTTCCTAACCAAGAGCTCAGGAACTTACTTACTCTGCTGTAGTAAGACTGAGAATCAGAGGGTTAAACAAGAATATGTCTGGAAACATTAAAACAAAACCACTTTATTTTATATAATTAATATATGCTAACTACAGAAGTATATAATATTTTTAAAGTGAAAATATAAGAAAGAATGCTGCTCAAAGACACAACTTAACACACGATGAATATGCAAAGAAACCAGAACTCAATGGATTAAGATGAACACCTTGCTGACCCTCGGGTACTGAATTTGTTACCCACTGAATTATGTCCTTATGTTTAAGCATTTGTCACTTCTAGAAATGAATTCTAAAATTGTGTATTCTTTAATAGATTATACATTTCTTATACATTTCTTAAGGGTATCAAAAACATTTCCTCATGTTTTTGATAAAAGTGGTAGACTGACTTACAGATTTGTCTCTTCATAGTTATCATTTTAAAATTCAAATTATAAATGCAGTACTAATGTTCAAAATAAGGTTGTTTTTCAATTTGGTATCATTTCTGTCCCTTAATTTTGTTTTAGTAAATACATTGTGATATAACTAGCATATAACATACATATGTTAAGTATGAAAGTGAGCTATTTGATTTTGTAATACATGTACACATATGAAACTATTGTTACAATAACCATAATTAACTCCTAATATTTTCTCAAGCCTCTGTAATCTTTTCCTCTGAGCTTCATTTCACATCCACACATCTTCCATCATCAGTATTAGTAAGACACACCTTGAAGAATTTAGTATAGACAAATTCATATAGAAAGAACTCTTAGTATGGATTACTTCAAGTAGAATAATAATAATGAAATCTATCTCTGTTGTATCATGTACCAATAGATGGGATTTGGGGCACCTGAGTAGTAGTCCATAAATCTGATACAGTACAATTATAGTTTGATAATTCTCTCACCAGCTGATAAAAACTTGAGTTATTTGTAGTGTTTAGGCACTACAAATAAATTTGCTATGAATATTGATGCAATATCTTTACCTGGGGGTACATGTCGTCATTTGGGGGGGTTAAATACTTTGAAGTGCAATAAAAAAGCTAAATGGTAGATGGGTGGTCAACTTTAAAATGTTTAGTCCCAGAAGCAGTGTATCAGAATTCCAATTACTTCACATTCTTGCCAGCACTTTATTATATGATCAGAGATTTTGGTTTTAATTTTATCCATTCTAAGATAGACATAGTAATGTTTAATTATAAGTTTTATTTGTATTAGCATGCTCATTTTCTTTACTTGTCATTTACATCTCTTCCTTGATTAAGTGGTTATATTTTGCTCATTATTTGGGTTGATTCTTATAGGTGCTTTCTGAGGATTATTCATGTGTATTACATACTATGCACATAGATTCTTTACCTTAAAGATATTTCTCAAATAACTTCCCATGGTCCATATTTTGATTTTTATGTACTTTAATTTTTGATCTGTAGGTTTGAGGTTTGAATTCAGGGAAGGTGCCTTTTCACATAAGCCATACTTCCAGCTTTTTTTTTATTCTGGTTATATTTAGAAATAAGGTCTCATTTTGGGCCCAGACTGGACTAGATCCCCATTCTTTTGTTTCTAATTCTCACCATACCTGTGACAACACATATGAATCACCACCTACAGTATTTTCTGTTAAGATGGAATCTTATGAGCTATTTTCCCAGCCTGGCCTCAAATCACAATTTTTCTGATCTCAACCCTCACATAGTTGAAATGATAAGCACATACAACTATATCAAACCATTGGTTGAAATGAGGTCAATGTTACTCTTAATCTTACCTTTTGAAAATCAAAAACTTTAATTTGAATGTCAAATTTATCCTCTTACTCTGCAGTATATCATCATACTTGGTTGTTATATCTAAAAACCTTTCTTTAAATCAAGGTTACAAATTTTCTTTTCCTCTGAGAAGTTGTGCTATTTGGAATTTACATTGGATATATAACTTGGCAGTTTTTCTTAATGTTGTGTGAGTTATATGCTATGGTTAATATTTTACATACAGATTTCCAAGTCATCTGGCTTCATTTGTTGAAAAGCACAATATTTTTCTAAATTGGACTGCCCTCTGAACTTTTTCCAAAATCTGACAACCACATGTATATCCATGTGTCTATGTGTGTCTGTGTGTTTTTAAGTCTATAGATGGATCTCTATGTCTATGTGGATGTGTGAAAATATGCATACATGTCTATATGTTTCTGCTTCTATGTAGATGTATTGCAATAAATGAATGTATATGTGTGATGAATTTGCATATGTGCAGATGTTTGTATGTGTATTTGTGATAGATATACATGAGTATATGTGTGATTGTGTATGTGTTTGTGTGGCTTTGCATAAATAAAACCTTAATCTATATTTTAGTAGTAAATCCTTCTGACTTTGGGATAGGCAAAGAATATTTAGACAGGATACTGAATTTATAAGCTCCAAACAAAGCAACCGATAAACCAAACAACATGAAAATTAAGAAAAAATACTTTCTAAATACAGTTGTTGTTTTTTTAAAAAAATTAGTTATTATAAAGGTAATGTGTAGATGGAGGGGGTTACCATTTTATGTCAGTTAATGAATATATTTCTTTTTGGAAAATGTCACCCCTCCCTTCACTCTCTCCCTACAGATAGTGTTTTAAAGGGAAAAGATACATCCAAACCAGGAGCACATTGTTATTAAAAAATCATATGTGACAAGGACTTGATCAAGACAGATGAGTGCATGTATGGACAAGGAGGTGTCTGTTTATGAACATCCTGATAAGACATTATTCATTTTGCTGTATATAGAACTAAGTTGTGATAAAAACATCAGACAAACCCTATTCAATTTTATTTCTTTTCAACCATTGCCCTTTTGCTTTGTACTCAATAAAACCAACAGTACTGACAATACTTTTGAGCTTGTCAAAAACGCAGCACCTTAGTTCCCCTTCAGGACCAACTGCTTCGGAATCTGCAGCTAACACAGTCCTCAGTGACACCACACACAGTAATGTTTGGGAAATCCCAGCATCCTTTTTCAAGCAGAAGTCATCCCAGACTGCTCAGAGCATCTCTCTTCTTAATCCATTGCCTAAAAGTGTAAAATACCTTGACAGCTTTGCCTTCCAACAGACAATTTTATCCATTAATATTTAAAATTCTTAGGCGCACTTGCATGCCCTCCTCTGGATTTTTGCTCATTTGTTTGTTCCTACTTTCAGAAATGGGCACCTATTTGCATTTTTCTTTTCCTTTCCAATGGTGGAGAGGATAAATCTCTCAAATTCCTAGTGGTACTTCAGATACTACTTGAACCTGTAGGACTAATGAGAACTCATCTTGAGGGGATCACTTCATTACAAGCCTATGTGCCTTACCTGAGCTTCAGTTTCTACATGTATAATTTACAATGGATAATGACTGTTTACATCTAAGTATTTCTCTTACTAGACTAGCAAACTTTTTTTTTCTTGGTCGGTCATTAGGTTTGAACTCTGGACCTGGGCGCTCAAGCCTAGTGCTCTACCACTTGAGCCACAGTGCCACTTCCAGTTGTCTGGGCTGGTTTTGAACCGTGATCCTTAGATCTCAGCCTCCTGAGTAGCTAGGATTACAGGCTTGAGCCACTGGCACCTGGTTAGACAAGCAAACTTTATATCTTAAGTTTTTAAAGGCTCCAATCTTTAAGGAAACTCAGTTCTGGTTACTGGAAACACAATTCGGAAATTATTTCTGTCTATCATAAACATGGTTTGATGCAAGCTTACAAATTCACGTATTCAGTGCATAATACTTTAGTTCTCATTTACTAGATTGTCAATAAAAAAGAAAACGTGCATCCTAAATGAAAGGCTGTATAGTCAGCATATACTATCTGCATATTATATAACAAGGAGAGGAGAGAGTAAAAAGTAGAGAAATTCTTGTTTCTTTTTACCCCTTTCTTTAAAGTCATACGAGGTTAACTATACATTTGGAGAGTAAGAGCAGAAATAATATACATTTAACTCCACTTCTATTAGATATATGAAGATGAGATTGTCATTGTCTGTTCCTCATATTTATATATCGACAAGACGCACTATATTAACTTCTATATGGAAGCAAATTGATTATGGGAGTTTACTTTGAATTAAAAAATGGTAATAATTAAAAATATTTTATCTTTTCTTAGTAAGAAATTACCTGGGATTCACTGGTATTAAGAATTCATTATACTTAGACAATTTTTTTCATTCTATGCCATCTTAGAAGATCTTTATGAACTATATTTCCTCAATTTTTCAGACACTGAAAGTTCAACTATTGAGTTCTGCATATTTTTCAAAATAACTCTGAAGATATTGGCATGATAACCATTCATTATAATACATTTCAAATAATTTAAATATTTAAGTTTCCAGGGCAGATAATTAGAACATTGTATGGTTTCTTGAAGGAAATCAATTGGTTTCTTGACAGAAATCAATTGGTTAAATTTAACCAATCACCTTAAGATTTCTCTCTTATTTCAGGTTTACATTTGACATGGCTCAAATATAATGAGCTCTTGTGCCATAGCCTGCATTTAAGGTGAATATATTTCTCATTGAAACAGCAGCATGAGGCACCGTTTGCTGAAATAATAAAGCCAAGCTCCTAAATGAAAAATAATTAAAAAGTAGTGAGAAATGCTTCACCAAGAGAAATGTAATAAAGACACATCCATGGCTTACTTCTAGTCTCTTAGAAATATATCCTAACCTTTTCTCACTTTGATTTTCATTAGTTATTGGTAAATACATTGTGCCTTGACCAAATTCTTTTTAACCCATTAACGTCATTCTGGTGTTTGGTACCTACTCTTAGTCTCAATTTTCGTTCTGCTATAGATTTCCACAGTAGTAAATAGGCAGGACTTAGAAAACAAGAAAAAAGAAGATCATATTGGTTCAGCAACAAGCTTTTGATTTCTTTTTTCTGTTGCTTTTAGAGGATTTAGCAGGTTTTGTCATTTCCCCCTGTGCTATAGACCATGAAACAAAATCTTTAAAGTTCAAATGCACAAACTTGGCTGGAGAAACAAATAAAGACTTGACTAGTCTAAGAAATGCAATGTTAATTGGTGTCTCTGAGGTTCTGTTTCCATCAGAAGAGTTGTTGGCAATGAATTGTTCCAGAAAAAAAAATCATGAGGATATTAGCTGAAAGAGAGTAAGGGGGAGAGAAGACTAAGTGTACTGGTTTGAAAAGAAAAAAAAAAACTTCAAGTCTTCTATTCAGTATAAGCTCACAGCAAGATGATTCATTGGGCTTTCAGATATTGGGAGAAAATTCTCCTATGGTGTCTCAATTTTTTTCTCTCAATTTTTGCACATTTTGTAAGGAGATGCACTGACAAGTTTTGTACAGGATTATCTTTGAAGGATTTTTTTTGTTGTCGGTCATGGGGTTTGATCTCTGGGCCTGGACGCTGTCTCTCAGCTCTTCAGCTCAAGGCAAGTGCTATACTGCTTGAGCCACATCGCCACTTTTGGTTTTCTGGTGGTTTATTGGAGATAAGAGTTTCACAGACTTTCCTGCCCGAGCTGGTTTTGAACCATGATCCTCAGATCTCAGCCTCCTAAACAGCTAGGATTACAGACGTGAGCCACCAGCACCCAGCTTGAAGGATATTTGTAAAGAAAACAGTCTTGAACATTTAGAGATGTCTTATTTTAGAGGAGACAATAGTTTTGTTGCTGTTGTTGTTGTCTTACTGTCCAGACATATAAAGATAATGCCTCCCTCTCTTGCAAATTTAAGCATGTTTGTTTGCTACTCATTGTTAAAGACTGGGGTTTTGTCAGGTGAGGATTTTTCCAGCAGAGACACAAACATGTTGCCAGCACTGCATTTGGGTATACCACCCGTGTTACCTAGCAGTCTGGAGAGTATGGAGAGCCACTGGGCACATGAAATTTACACTTTCTGTTATTACAGAAATAATGAAGCCCTCTCACATAACCCGGAAGTCTCATGTTGTTACCACCAAATAAGAAACTGGCAGGCTAGCTTGTCAACTGGAAAGGAGGGTAGAATGTTAACACCCTTCAAACTTGTTACTACCTAGCACCGTTGAACTACTAAACAGCTCCCATGGGCTCATGGATGGAAGACTTAGTGGTCAACTGGTGTCACTATTGGGAAGTGAGATGTTCTGAAATTTTAAAGAGGTGAGCCTAGTCACAGAAAGCTGGCCACTGTGACCTGCCTATGAAAGGTATGTTTTGGATGCTTTGTCCTCTGTGCCTCCCGCTTTCTCTCTCTTCCTTTCTCTCTGCCCCTCTATCTCCTGTCCATGCTTCAGTTGTCACATGCTGAGCAGCCCCTTCTGTTATATGCAGCTGCTCCCGAGATGTTCTATTTCACCTCCTGTCTAGAACAGTTGAGCCAGCTGATGCTGTACTGAAATCTCTGAAACTATGAATCAAAATAAATCATTTCTCCTTTAAGCTAGTTTTCTCAAGTATTTTTGTCCTAGTGACAAAAAGGTAACTAATGAAATATGAGACCATAGACCTTAGTCAAGACCCATAGATACTTTAAATTTACATAAGATGAGGTATTGCTCCAAATATTTGGGCTACAAGATTTATTTATTAATTATTTACATTATAGCATCCACATATAGAACACCAATAAGAAATTTTAATGGCAGATAAATTGTACTTATAAATTGATATGGTGAATTGAAGCCCCTTTGCAGAACTATTAAAATATCATTGAAATTTAAAAAAACTAAAGTAATACATGAAATATTTTACTGGCAAAATTTTACTTTATTCAGAGAGGTGTGATTAAGGGGAAAGGGATAGACAAATGAAGAGGGAGAGTGCAGTAAAAAATTCAATGTATATCATGCAAAATTAAGAAGACTGAGGCAAGAAGTGGGTAGGGGAAGATGGGTGAGGATTGAAAAGAGATGACATTGATCAAGATGTGTTATATTCATAAACTACTTTGTTAAATGGCACCTCTTTGGTACAACTACGTAAAGGCAATAAAAAACTTATTAAAAACTTGTATTTTATTAAAACATATCCATATTATTGATATATATAACTAGACTGTTTCTTCTGGTTTCTGTTTAAACTCTAGTTCCCAGCAGAAGAGATTTGAATTAGTCCATGAAAGTCATCCACAACCATGTTCATTGCAGCATTGTTTACCATAGCTAAGATATGGAACCAACCCAGATACTCCTCAGCGGATGAATGGATCAAGAAAATGTGGTATGTGTATATAATGGAATTCTATGCCTCCATCAGAAAGAATGACATTGCCCTTTCATAAGGAAATTCATAAAAACTTGGAAAAATTATATTAATCAAAGTAAGCCAGACCCAAAGAAATAGGTGGCATGGTTTCCTTTATTTGTGATAACAAGAATATGTCTATAAATCTACAAGTTAATTTAATGGTTAGTAAAGGACAAGTAATTATACTTGGACAGGATCATGATGGCTCAATACCTATGTGCATATGACAACACAAAATGATGCTTATTGAAATGAACTCCAAGAAATGAAAACAAGAGATTTTTTATTATACTGTTTTCAGTGATTTCTTTTTTCTTTCTTTTTATTCTCCTTTGGTTTACTACATTTTTGTCACTTTCTGATTTCTGTACCCCTTGACTTGTATATATTTATCTGATTTGAGGAGGGGAAAAGGAATCACAAAAACAGTGGGACAAAGGGTGAATCAATTCAGCAGTGATATTCACTAAACACTATATTGGAAATGAAATTTACAACTGGGGGGGTAGGGAAGGAGGGGGAAAGTGGGAGAAAAATGAGGAATGGGGTAACGCTGTTGAAAAAGAAATATACTCATTACCTGACTTACATAACAGTAACCCCTCTATTCATCAATTTCACAATAAAATTTAAATTAAGAAGAAGAAAAGAAAACTAGGAACTGGAGGTATATCTCAAACAGTAGAGTGTCTGCCTAGCAAGTGTAAGGAACTGAGTTTAAACCTGGTACTGCCAAATATAAAGGATATAAAAGAAGGAAGAGAGGAGGGAGGAAGGAAAGAAGGAAGGAAGAAAGGAAGGAAGGAAGGAAGGAAGGAAGGAAGGAAGGAAGGAAAGAAGGAAAGAAGAAAATAGTAGATAGGGCTTGCCATGATTATTGAATTCTTCTCATTGAAAAAAACCTATATTAAAGACAGAGAAAAATGATTGACCCAGAGTCTTGCACAGATATACCTACACCCATTGTGTCAGTTTTTAACACAGGTAGCAGGTGCTTATGAATGGCTTGTCCTTTGATGTATCCACACTGCACTCATCTCTGTTACCAACAACATTTTTCCTTATTCTGGATAGGTCATTCAGTGATAGATAGATAGATAGATAGATAGATAGATAGATAGATAGATAGATAGATAGATAGATAGATAGATAGATAGATAGATAGCCAGACAGGCAGACAGACAGATAGACAGATAGACAGAGCAATAGACAGACAGATGTCTCTCTCTCTCTCTCTCTATATATATATATATGTCTTCATATAGATATATTATTGGAATATCTTGAATATATTGAGATATCTTATGTGACAAACTTTTTAATGAGAAAAATGAGGTATCAAGAACTATCAAGAGATGCTGGGTAGAATAAGTAACCAACAATAATCAGAAGGAGTGTTAAGGGAAATAATTGCATGTTATGAAACAGGTTATATGTAGTATATTCCAAATGATTTAACAATGCTTCAGTATACCATGATAAATCTATGAGTAGATATTTAGAAAAGGATAAGAATAAAAGACAAGTACATTAAAACAAAAGAAAAAACTCTTTTATTTATTCCAAACTGATAAATTATCTTGTCTTTGTTGACTCAGAATAAAATGTTCTTACACATAACAGTTACAACTGAACAGTGCCCACATACTAAGACAAGATCATCATTTGCAGCTTGAAAAGCTCATTATTAAATGTTATTTTCAAATGGAAGTTGGCACCTCATATGGGTTTACTAATCCAAAAAATGAGCAGATCACCTAGTTACACTGTTTCTTTGACTTGATAGTTTAATTTACTTATTTAGTATACTCATCCATGGAGCTTGAAGAATTCAAGCAGATAATATAGAAAATGCTTAACACAGTGTTAGACACATAACAAATTTCAGCCCAGGTTAATACTCAGATTTTGCCTTAGCACAAGAAGTCTGTTTCACTAATTTGCTTGTTTTCCAAATGTTCTTACAGATCCAAAATTAGAATACTATGCTTTAAATATTTACAAAACAAAGCTCACAAGGAGCTCACAGTTTATTTGAAGAGGACCAAGTTCATAATGTGATTTCTTAGCCATATAAGCAGACAATAAGGTAAGCTTTGATGAAGTTAGCACAAGTACTGTAGAAGGAAGGACATAGAAAATACCCCTAACCTCATAGAGGGTACCTACTTTCCCCTTTGATTTTATTTTCGTTAAAGACACTTGTATGAGAAAAGTAGATTTGTTCTGGGAAACAACAGCTTATTCCAAATAAGTCCCTACATTCTTTTCCAGATTACCTTCTCTGGGACTTTCACAGACTGCAATAGCCAGAAAGCACGTCATGCAGAGAAAGCAACATTACATGTTTGGAGTCTTTTTCATCAAATACTACCAGAGTCAGACTTGCCTTCCATTCCTGATTTATTTTTCCTGAAACTAGTCTCCAACAATGAACCAAACACAATGTACTCTTTCCTAAGTTTGTCAACACTCAAGTATGAAAAGACAAAATACACTATTATTCCAGACTGAACATCTGAAATGAACTTCAAAGAATGCATTCCCTGTACAATCAAACCTGAAGCAACTTCAAAAAACTTCCGGAATCCTTTTCCACTAAGCAAACATGCTGTTAAGTAAGATGGCTTAAGCTACTTATGGTGTTCTGGAGGTTCGTCTTAAATTCCCTTGACACTTCTGCCTATAATACCTGCTAAAGATTTGGAACCAATCCAATGGTAGGAAAATAAAATCTCCCAGACACCAGTGAATTTGAAGAGAATAGCTAACTACTTGGGGGGAAGGAACGATTCTTAAGCCACGTTTCATCCTCCCTGCTTCCTTGCAATCTCTCATAAAAGTAGGATTTGAAAATGAGCACTGGCCTGTCCTTTGTCCACTTTTTGAACTGGAACGAGTGCTAAAGTTTGCAATGGGTTGAAATAGCAAGAAACAGAAAAGGGATAAGCAGACCCATAAGTCCTTTTTTGATGTTAAAGCCATTCTAGGAAGCCCCATTCTTCATCCTCATACCATGCAACTTCAAGCCCAGGAATACACACACATACACACACAAACACACACACACTCACACACACACACACACTCACACACACACACACATACAAACACACACACACACATACAAACACACACACACACAAACACACACACACCACACATACAAAGTCTGTGTGGATAGGTAACTCCAGGCTCATCATTCTACAAACAAACAAGTTCCTAGTTCTATAACCATGTCCCTATCCTGGAGCTGGAGTTGACATTCACTTCGCTTTCAAGGATACCTGAAACTAACACTAACGAAGAGATAACCAAAGAAGAATATCCAGTTACTGCCAGGATATTACTTTATTACCTCGGAAGTGAATCTAGGATATCAATGATTGTCTGTAGACATAGAGAAACTGGATAGCCAGATAATGATAACAAAACGGCCAACAGCAAATTGAAAGGCTAAAAGTTACTCCATGTATCTAGTGTTTTTTTTCTTTTATACAAAAGAAACAAAATAAAAAATGTGATCTATTTGCTTATGGGCATCAAAACTCATAAATATCTGACCATTTGGTCTGACATCTGGGAGCAAAGCAGTTGGTCTTTTGTGAGCAAGGAGGGGCAAAGAGGTCTCTGAATTTAGACAGAGGAGATGAATTGTGCCCAAGTTAGTGAACACCCATCACTGCCCATGATTTATGCCTCTGAATGTTTGGCTCCTCAAAACAGGTTGAGTAGATGCACATTTGTGTTTACTTCTGAGGTTTACACCACCAGATTCCTAAAGGGAAATGAGACAGTGGAAAATTAAGCCTGATTCCTTCCGATGCATGGGGTCTTCTATGCAATGGAAATTAAATCTGGGAGCCTTGGGGATTGCACATTTCTTTAGCTGTTGGATAAAATTGGAGGTTACAGAGGCTTTTATGAGAAGTACAGTCTTTGACTTTTACAGGAAAAAGGTTAAATGCTTTGTTTCTTTTTCTTCAACAGTTATTCTTTTAATAATTTTAGACTTTTCACAGAGATTTTTCTGTAAAAAGCTTTCATTTCCTTGATAGGTATGGAAATGTGCTCTTTGCAAAAGTAAAATGTGCTCTGCCACACTTGTCTATACATGAGAAACACACCCTTTCAGGAAAGAACAAGGAGAATTCTCCCTGAATAGGGGAGAAAACTTGAATTATAGGAAAAGCACCATGTCCCAAGTACATATATTAACCTCAAAAACATAATAAGGTTAACATAAATATTGCTGTAGTTGAATACAATAGCCAGGCCACAGCAGATATAAGAAAAGCCTGGCTGTTCCTATAATCTTTGCTATAAGTACCATTGGTTGTGATTAGCATTTGGGTAAATCACATTTCAGACCACATAGAAGAAACACACCAGAAAAAACATTCCTAATCTTCATAACAATGATACCCAGATGATAATACTTGAACCAAGACCAACAAGCAGAGTTGCTAAAAGCTATAGCATATGCCTGATTTTCCCTTTTAAAAAAGGATACCCAATTAGGATTTGTTTAAAGACTGAAAAACCTGTAAATGCCTGCCCAAATGGGTCTTAGAACAAAGCATTTGATCTTGTGACATTTGTGGTTATTTTTGCTTTATATGTGTGGATAGTGTTTAAGCAAAAGCTCTGTATCTTTTAAAGAAGTTTGACTTGAGGAATTAGGTTAGTGGGGAAACCATAAAGCCAAATGATATATAGGTCTGTATGTTCAAGTGTGCATAAGCATTAGAACTATCTTTTTACATCTATCTTTTTACAAACTATCTTTATTTCAAAACATGGACAAGCTCTGTATTCTACTGGTTCTCTTTGTCTTTGGACAAACTTTAGCTGAGAACGGAGGTATGAAAGCTTAGTGAGAACAGAAGCCCTGGGATGACACTTCAAGTTGACATTCAATAACATGCTTCATCTTTGACCACTTAGACACATTGGACAAGGCACTAACTAGCTTGTCTATGCAGCCTCCATCTTTTGGCTCTCTAAGCTAGTATACTTGAATGAGTAAACAATGGGACACATAATGCCTTACACTGGATTTCATTCTAGAAAATGAAGAAGCATCAAGCTAATCAGCTTTACCTTATTTTAATGAAATACCTAATATAATTTTGTATTTCTCCTCACAGTATTAGAGATTCCATTCCAACATGGGGTGAACCTACTTCCTTTGACTATATAACAAAGGCAGGGAGCATGGCAGAGAAAACCAACTTTCATCAAAGATCAGGGGGGAAAGGACAAGACAGGAAGGGGCCAGGTTCCCACAATCCCCTTGAAGATCATACCTCAGTGAGTCATACTAGGCCATAATATCTTCTCACTAGGCCCCCTCTCCTCAAGACTCTGCTACCATCCAGTAGCAAGGCCCCGTGGACCAAGATTTCAACACGCAGGCTGTTAGAACCTATACAAGATCCAAACAATAGTAGTCATGAAGAGACCTCAAGGCAAGTTGACCTTTCGTAATACTATGAAAAAGTGCCAGATTGGAGGCCCACGTTGAAGACCCAAATCCTGAAATTCCTACCCTTCTGATTTGCCTGGGGGTAGGAGGGGAATTAACCTCTTAAACCTTCAGCATATTCATTTGTGAAGGGGTAACATAACACTTTAGTACATGGGTTTTGTGAACATTGATTAAAATAGAGCTTTTATAATGCCTTTATACATTAAGAACTATCTAAAGGGTTTTATGTGTAGTAATTCATCTCAGACACTAATAGATGTTTTATCTTATAGTGACCATCTGATAGTGATAATAATACAAAGATATTAGGAAAATTGTTCAAAGCTACATAACTATTAACTAGATTTTTTGTACAGCTAGAGTCCATTTTTTTTGTTGTTGTTGGTCATGGGGCTTGAACTCTGGGCCTGGGCACTTCCTCTCAGTTCTTCAGCTCAAAATTATCACTCTATCACTTGACCCATAGCACCACTTCCACTTTTCTGGTGGTTTATTGGAGATAAGAGTCTCACGGCCTTTCCTGTCCAGGCTGGCTTTGAACAGCGATCCTCAAATCTCAGCCTCCTGAGTAGTGAGGATTACAGGTGTGAGCCACCGGCCCCCAGCTTAGAGTTCCATATTTTTAACCACTCCACTCCATCACTTTTGTACTAAGACTCTATAACAACCTATTTGTGTAATTATCCATCCAGGTAAAGATTCTTTGAGCAAAACTGGCACTATAATAATAATTCTGAGACAAGATGTGTAAACAGATTATTCCAGGAAAACTAGAACAATAAAATACCTTCATAATAATGAATCTTTTAATATTTTACATGTTCGCTAGTATTTAAAATAGAACAAAAGAACTATTCTAACCTTGTCCTGTTAAAGACAGGTTTTCACCAAAAAGTAAATATATAAAATTATGCCCTCTCTTGCTCTGCACTATGTTCACTCTTAAATTGAATTTCTCCTCTAAAACCAATCCCAAATTACCTTCTCCAATCCTGTTTTCTCAGCATCTTTACAAGTGGTATCTGTCGGGATTCTCCCCACCTCAGGTCCTCAGCCACTCCACTACCTCTCCTGGATCAGTTTGTAGCCCCAGCTCTACCCAGACCTGAGCTCCTCCTTGGCCTAGAGCTCTGGCCAGGCCAGGATAACTGGCCACTCTCACTCTCCACTCGGGCCTACCTGCGCAAACAGAGTACCTGATCACCCAAAGAGACCACCTGGATTGGGGCAGAAGCCATATTGCTCCCTCTCCCCTAGGAGATATGGCCTCTCTAATAAACTTTATAATAATCTTCTGTGCATGCCTGCCTCCACATGGTCCCCTGAGATGGCCGCTATGAATTCTTTCAGTACCACTATTTACCCGGATAGAAATCAATCCAGGTCCTTGCTGGAAGCAACTGATCAGGCTCTACTGCCAAAGTCATTCCCACTGAAGAATCTCCTACATATCCTGCTTATCTACCAACTAGGGAGCTCCTTCCTCTCAGCTATGTGAGTTTTGAGACAAGTTTTGAGTGATAAATTTTCACAGTGAAAGGCAACATTGTGCTTGATCTTTGGTTCTCCCTGTTTGTATTGCCATTTCCCAGGCACAGCACACACTAATTTCAGCTACATTGCAACACTGATGACTAGAAATCTGTCTGGCACTCAAAATAAATCAACCAGCATCAATCAATGCATATGTATTGAACACCTATTTTAAGAGTACAGGGAGTCTGACCTTTGTTTTTCAACAGCCAATTATTCCCCATTGTGCTGATGAAGGGTTTACTTTTTCTCCCAAGGTCCACTACTTTGTCCTTGCCCTCATTGACCCTCATTTGGCTTGGCTTGACTTCCTGCCCAGATCAACTAGGGCATTTCGATTTTTGATCAAGGCTCCCTAGATGCTGGCCACCCTCCCTTCTCTTATGCAAATATAAAATGTAATGAAAATTCTCCTTCCTGACTGTCTCTTTCCAGTAGCTGTTCATAGTTTTTAGTTTAGGAAATGAGGCACCAGAGCAACATTTTCAAGAAGATAATTTATTTGGTCATATATTCCTGCAAAAACAATACATAAATGAATCATAACTAGTAAATATTTGTTGACTTGCATAATTTCTGGGGATCAAATATACAGAAGCAGCTTCTCTGGTGGGTTCTGGCTCAGAATCTCACTTGAACTCACAGTCACAAAGTTCCCCAGAGTCTCCATAACTGGCAGGCTTTACAGGGTCTAGAGAATCTATTTCTAAGATGTCACAAGTCTATTGGTTAGAGTCATCATTTCCTCATCTTGTGAACTCCTTTAAGAGCTCTTTGAGTTGTTTCTGGACATGAAAATTAGATTCCCATAGAGGACATGATCTAAGAAAAGAAAAGGAAGCCACAATGCCTTTTGTTTGGCCTTGTCACACACGACTACTTCGACTATTCATTTAACAAGAATCATTAAGCCCAGCCCACATTCAAAGGAGAGGGAAAGCTGACTCCACTTTGAGAAGAGAAGGATGACAAGGAAGTTGGGAGTAAATTTCAGTCATCTGCTTGGGACTATTAATTAAGGTTCTTCAAAGAAACAGAACCATTCAGATGGAACTCAGACACACAGATCCTGATTTATGTATATATATATATATATATATATATATATTATAAATATAAAACAAATATATTAGCACCTAGAAATATCCTGCAATCTATAAACAAATTTATTAAAAAGAATGGGCTTACGTGATTATGGATGTCAATAAATCCACATTCTGTAGTACTAATATCCTAACTCAAGTGAGGAGGAGAGAAGCTACGATAGAAACAGGAATTATTGATGTCCCATTCCAGAAGGCCACTGGCAGGGAGGAGAATTCCTCCATATTCAGGGTAAAAATCAACATCTCACCTATATTGTAGAATGAAATCTATGTTTTCCATTTCATTGTTTTAATGTTAATCTTATTCCTAAATACCCTCACACACAATCAGAATAATATTGCACCAAAAATCTGGGAACCCTGTGATCCAGTAAACTGTTGCATAGAATTAGAAATCACAGTATGTGCTCAAAGAACTTATCAATAACAATGTGTTTGTCCTGTCCACTAGAATTTCATTAATTTCACGGCCCTCTATCTGGGGAAAAGAACCTCATGTATGAATAGACAATTATAATTTCTTGAGCACATTTCAAAACCTCATTTTATTTCCTGATCATGAAACTCAACATGAGGAAACTAATTTTCAAAGATATTAAGCAAATTGTTCAGTTCTCACCATTAATTGAAAGAGCAAGACAAAAGGTATATATATATATATATATATATATATATATATATATATATATATATATATATATATATTCTGAATACAGATTCATGTAATTTTCTTTCACGCAACCTTTTCTACAATGGTAAATCTCTACAATATTTGTGGGAATATGTATCAATGCTCTTTGAAATATTTATAGCAATCAAGTGGCTTTTACAAATAAAATCCTATAGAAAATGAAGCACTTTTCTTTAAGTATAGTGAATTCTTTCCAAAGAAGTCATAATGAAGCAAAAGACGAGTGGGTGGTAGTAATGAAGCTCACCTATTCTGTCTGCCTCCTTCACCTTGGGCAACCTTTAAGCATTACCAAGTGTGATCTGATTTAAAATCCACTAGCACAGATCACATTTGCTTCTATCTCAAGAATGAACTTTTGTGGAGGGAGCAGAAAAACCCTCTGTTTTTCTAGTCATGAAAGATTATTGGGAATATCACTGGCATTGCACTGAAGCCACAATAGCATCTAGCTCTGGTATTTGAGAAGGTCTGCCTGAAATATGACAAAGCTTAGCTTTAGAAGACAGAGTATTACATTGTTATTTATCTTAGAGTGCTTGAACTCATAACATTAAATTTGTTCTAAGTTATATTATTTCTGAATTTCAACTTTCCACAGTTTCATGTGTTGTAGAAAGAGAAGTACAAAAAGGAAGAAAAAAAAAGTAGGATGCCAGAGCAAAAAGGTTTTGGAAAGGTACTTGGCAAAGTGAATGGGAACATAATTTAGAATGTCTGACTACATTACTTTTTATAATTAGAACATTTCATGATTAAAAATGGTTGATTATAAAACCTCAGCCAGCCTGTCAGCCAAGTACTTCAAAAACTCTAAGAAGAATAATTTTCAATCTCAAAAAAGCCCCACCTCCACAATAAGGTAAGATAAAATAACACTCCCATGTCCCAAATGAGCAAAGAACAAAGGTTCCTGAAAAGTCAAGCTCAAATCAATAAACTCAGTTCCTATTGTGTACTGTCGACATGGGCTTGCCCTCTGCAGTACCTTTCCCTAACTTTTCCCAGCTCACAATCACTGAACTAAATCATGTCACTGTGTCTCTTCCAAACTAGGAACAGCTCACTCGCCCCCACGGAATAATCATTTACATATTTCAGATCAATGCAATTCAAATAAACATGACAAGTACTAGTTGGCAATTAAGAGGTATTGGACAAGTGGAAAGGATATGCAAAAAGAAAGACACTTTGGAAGCTCCAACTTAATAGGACAGACCAACAAGTATATAAAAACTAAAATACACTATGACACATGCAGTAGATTTTATACAAAAGACAGAAGGCAATGTCAAAATTAGAGAGTTCTCAGTATCACATTCTTGTACTACATGCTACAAAGAAAAATGATTTTTTTTGGGGGGGCTGGGATGTAGCTCAGTGGCAAAGCGCTTGCCTAGCAAGCGCAATGTGCTGGGTTCAATCCCCAGTACCAAAAAAGAAAACACAAAAAAATACAGTTAAAAAAAAAGAAAAATGATTTTTTTTCACAAATAAAATATTTAACCAAGTGAGAGGCAGAGTGGTTGAGTAGAGGGAGAAGGGATGATTTTCCAGACACAGGAAATACTGTCTAAAGCTTTTTCATTGACCTATTAACTATGATTTCCATCACCAGCAATCCTGGGGCAGTTTCAGTAGCAGAGCAGTCTTCTAGCTTTTCTCTTTTGGTAATTTAATTCTTCTCATATGCTTATAACTAATGTCCTGTGGTGAGTATTCTATGGTTAAGATATCTAAAATAACTTATGTTATTTAGACAGGATACTAACTAAAATAAGCTGCTCACACATTGCTCAAATGGTGAAAGGTTTTCCAGATGAACAGAATGAGGAAAATGAGGATATAATTATTCTAAAACAAAGGCTTGGTTTCTCTCAAAGAAACTATACATTCACTTGATGTAAAAGGGGTTAAAGAACAGGTTAATAGAAAGAATGGAGAATTGTCTAATATTTGTACCTTTCAAAAGGGGAATAACCAGAGCTTCACTGTATGCATATTAATTTAGACCAGAGACTTGTTCATCCTCCATATCATTCTCCAACAAGTAGAAAAGGAGAAAAATTAGTAATCAGTTTGAAGTAAAGTACCATGTGTTACAAAAAGCACCTTGTATTTTTCTATTAAATGAAAAGTGTCAATGGAAAGACTATTTTTACTCTTCTCTGTAAGCTTCCCTAATCCATATGTTTGCATTAGCTATATTTTCAGTCTTTGGAGATCACATCACAGTTATTTGAAAAGACTTTTCATTTTCAATCAGGCCCATAAAGTTTAAAATGTACAGAAAAGCATGTATTGACTGGAGAGCATTTGAAGACATTAAGTCTAAAGTGAACAGCTATACTTTTCTTTCTGCGAGGGGATGATTTTAACAGTATGCTCTGGCAAGTGAAGATCAGACAGGGGAATTAGAGGGACAGTTTGATTTCTTAGGGAGATCAATGAATATGACAGATTAATAGATGGCACACAGCTGGTGTCGGGTTCAAAAGAAGTGATGACAAGGAACAAAGGAGAGGACAAGATATGCATTTATACAACCAAGTCCAGATCTGTGCAGAAAAATCAGAATGCTCCAGGGAAGACAGAGCTAGTGGTTATCTTTGCTGGGATAAGAAGGGCAATCAAAACATCTTAGACATTCAGAGTGTCCCCTAGGAAACCAACCACTTCTTTCTTGTGGATACAGGGACCTTTATGAACAGCACTCTATGCAGTACCAGCACCAGCCATGGTTCCTGGATTAGTCTCCCCATAGAACATGCTCCCCAAGGAAGGTAGGAAGAAGTTCACATCTGATGAAGATCAGAGATAGGGAGATATGATTTCCTGTGGTCATTGCTCCTCATGGGATGCTGTGCAGTGGAGCAAGGAAAAAAATAAAATAGCAATTCAGTACATCAGCATTGAAATTCAGTCTTTACCATTTTTCAAAGATCACTGTCACTTTAAAATCAGAAAATTAATTTTTGAGGGTTAATTTTATACCCTGCTACTTTGCCAAAGTTTTGAATCAGCTCGAGTAATTAATTCAAGATCATGTCATCTGCAAAGGGAAAGTTTTACTTCATCTCTCCCTATTTGGATCCCTTTTATGTTTGCATCTTGTCTTATTGCTGTAGCTAGGCATTCTAATACTAAATTGAAGAGAAGTGGAGAGAATGGATATCCTTGTCTCATTCCTGAGTTTAGAGGAAATGTCTTCACTTTTTTTTTTACCATTAAGTATAATGCTAACTGTAATTTTGTCTTATACAGCCTTTATCATATTGAGGAATGCTCAAATCAAAGAAAGGTTGGACAAATGGGATTGCATGGCTTTAGTTTTTCACCATTAAGTATAATGCTGGCTGTAGATTTATCATATACAGCTTTTATTGTATTGAGGAATGTTCCCTGGATTCCTAGTTTTTCCAGAACCTTCATCATAAACGGGTGTTGGATCTTGTCAAATACTTTTTCTGCATCTATTGAGATAACCATGTGGTTCTTATTCTTGCTCTTGTTGATGTGATGAATTATATTAATTGATTTGCATATATTGAACCAGCTTTGCACCCCTGAACCGTGGAGTTTGATTGTGGTGTATGATTTTTTTGGAGGAATTGTTGAAGTCGATTGGCCAAAATTTTGTTGACAAGTTTTGCACCAATGATCATCAAAGAAATGGGTCTACAGTTCTCTTTCTTTAATGAGGCCTTGCCTGGTTTGGGGATGAGAGTTATGATGGCTTCATAGAATAAGTTCTGAAGTGAACTTTCTCTAAATTCCATTGAAGAGTTGGAGGAGTATTTCTGTATGCCAACAATGAGAAAAAAGTGGCTGAAACCAGGAAAGCAACTCCATTCATAATAGCCCCACAAAAAATAAATACATAGGAATTAACTTAACCAAAGAAGTGAAGGACCTCTATGATGAAAACTTTAAAAACCTGAAAAAGAAAATCAAAACAGAACTGAGAAAGTGGAAAAACCCACCCATGCTCCTGAATTGGAAGGATCAACATCATGAAAATGGCAATACTCCCAAAGTCTATCTACAAATTCAATGAGATACCTATCAATATTCCAACCTCATTCTTCAAGGAAATAGAAGATGCAATCCAAAAGTTCATATGGAACAATAAAAGACACTACATAGCAAAAAAAATCCTTAACAGAAAGAACAGTGCTGGAGGAATATCAATACCAAATTTCAAACTCTACTATAAAGCCATAGTAATCAAAACAGTTTGGTACTGGTATAAGAAGAGACCTCAGGACCAATGGAATAAAATTGAAAACCCAGAAATGAACCCACAGACCTATAGCCATCTAATCTTCGATAAGGGAGCTAAATAATAGAATGGAAGAAAGACAGCATCTTCAGTAAATGGTGATAGGAAAATTTGTTAATCACTTGTAGAAAACTAAAGCTAGATCCTTATATATCACCCTGCACCAGAATCAACTCCAAATGGATCAAAGACCTCAGAGTTAAAGGAGACACTCTGAAAACATTACAGGACAGAATAGGAGAGACCCTAGGTCTCCTTGGCACAGGCTGAAATTTTCTTAATAGAGACCCAGAAACACAACAAATCAAAGAAAGGTTGGACAAATGGGATTGCAAGAAATTGCAGAGCTTCTGCATGCCAAAGGACATAGCAAGATTGATAGAGAACCCATGGATTGGGAGAAGATCTTCACTAGCCATACAAAAGACAAATGTCTCATATCTAACATATACCTGGAACTCAAAAAATTGAATTCCCCAACAACAAATCCTCAAAGAAACAACTGCCCGATAAATAAGTGGGCTAAAGACTTAAAGAGAAACTTCTCTGAAGAGGAAAGAAGGATGGCCAATAGACACATGAAGAAATGCTCAACCTCTTTAGAAATGCAAATCAAAACCACATTGAGATACCACCTCACCCCAGTTAGAATGGCTATAATCAAGAATCCTAGTAACAACAGATGCTGGAGGGGGTGTGGACAGAGGGGAACCTTAGTGCATTGTTGGTGGGAGAGTAAACTTGTTCAACCACTTTGGAAAGTAGTATGGAGGTTCCTCAAAAGACTCCACATAGAGGGCTGGGAAGGTGGCTCAGTGGTAGAGCGTTTGCCTTGCATGCAGGAGGCCCTGGGTTCGATTCCTCAGCACCATATAAGCAAAAAAAAAAAGCTGGGAGTGGTGTTACAGCTCAAATGGTAGAGTGCTAGCCTTGAGCTGAAGAGCAGAGGGGCAACGCCCACGCCAGAGTTCAGGCCCGAAGACCGGACCCCCCACCCAAAAAAAAAGAAGACTCCACATAGTGCTCCCCTATGATCCAGGAATCCCACTTTTGGGCATTTACCCGAATAATCACAAACAAGACCATACTAAATATACCAGCACAACTATATTTATTGCAGCATTATTTACCATAGCTAAGATATGGAACCAACCCTGAAGCCCCTCAGTAGATGAATGGATCAAGAAAATGTGGTATATATACACAATGGAATTCTATGCCTCCATCAGAAAGAATGGCATTGCCCCATTTGTTAGGAAATGGAAAGACTTGGAAAAAATTATATTAAGTGAAGTAAGCCAGGCCCAAAGAAACATAGGTCCCATGGTTTCCCTTATTCGCAATAACTAGTATATGTCTGGGACAAGCAGAAAAGCTCAAATAAGATGATGTTAAGTGAAAGGAACCCCAAGATAGGGACACAAGTGATTTTTTTCTTCCTTGCTATTGTTTCTAACGTATTTATAAGGTACCATGTGACATTTTTTGTTTCTTTGTAGTCCCTCCCCCATGGTATAACCCCTGTTTTCACTGTTTTTGATGTTGGTATAATTCGGGGAGGGAAAGGGAAAAAATCAATTGTTTAAATAGGAATACAGGTGGACCCATTGCCACAATGAGATGTAAAAGACATATCTTGAGAAACGAACTTTACAACTTTGGCGGGAGTGAGGAGTCGCGATGGGAAGGGATGGTAAGGGAAAACAAAAGAGGAGGCAACATGCTTGATAAGAAATGTACTCATTACCTTGTTCATGTAATCGTAACCCCTCTGTACGGTATTTTCACAATAAAAAAATCGGAAAATTGAATGATGCCAAGAAGGAGGAGGAGGAAGAGGAGGAGGAGGAAGAGTAATAAGTGAACAACTTTGTATCAAACACTATGTGCTTACCTATGATATTTCTAAAGTGCCTGTATCCTAACTGGCACACTAAGCGGTCCTAAGAAATGGAAGTGGTATTGCTAATAAAAGTTGTTGGTCCTAGTGGGGTACAGAACCATTCATTCCTCTTGTAGTCTAACCTCTAAGGCAGCAGTTATATTTACTTATGCATTTTCAGGTTCATATGAAGTCATCAATAGACATTCTTACCAGTGTAATGTAAGCAGAATTTAGAACACCTGCAGGAGCCCCAGGCAGGTTTATTTACAATATTTATCCTCACCTATGCAACTACAAAAATAATAGTACCATCAGGAGAACAATTTGGAAAAAGGGACTGAAAGCGCTTTAAAATTATTAGGCCAAGTTTTCCTTAAGTCTTTATTAAGAGAGACACAGTCAAAATAAAAATGTAATCTGGAGATAGTTACTGAAGTAAAGGACAGTTATAAATAATATGGTGAAGATATATTTAAAAGAAATTTCAAATGATAATTTAATAGCAATTATGGATGCTAAAAGCAATCAACTAAGAGGACTGTGCTGCATGCCCAATACTACAGATTCATAGAATACAAAGGCAAGAACAGAGAAGTATTCCTAACCAGAGAATATATATCATACTCACTTTTGTAAATAATTTATAATGATTCATAAGAACATGTAGAATGAATGCAAGAGTAGAGACGAATACAGTGATATTGCAGTGGGACTTCTAACCTGGCAAGTTCTTAAGTTTTGTGAGATCTGAGCACCTCTTACATAGAGCAAACTCTGTTAAATGAAGCAAGCTGTATGAGATACATAATGCATTTGTCCATACATAATCATGATTCAATAAATGTTAACTTCTCCAACTAAAAATTTATAAATCAGTAATCCTAGATATTTAAGGGGTAGAGATTGTGGGATCAATGTTCGAAGCCACATGGATACAAAATTTGTAGAATTCCAATTTAATCCATGGCTAGACACAAGAGTTAACCTATCAAGCTAATGAGGAAGTACAATGATTGGGCTCAGTGGCACATACATATATAGGATTGAAGTCTAAGCACGACTGTACATAAAGAAGACATTATCTTAAAAATAGACAACACAAAAAAGGACTGGTAGAGTGGCTCAGGTAGTTGAGTACTTGCTTATCAATGTCTAGTCCCTGGGTTCAAACCTCAGTACTGCTAAAAATAAATAACCTTTAACATTAGGAAACCAAGGAGAAAAGACTTTTTATATCATTTATGTAGGTCATGATTTCATATTCACTTTGTCACATGCAAAGCCAAAGTTCATAAAGGCACAATCTATGGAAGATTAACATTTATAAAAATAAAAGTATATTGTAAGCACTGATGGCTCATTCCACTGAGCTACACAGAAGACTGAGATCTTACTTAGCATCTTGGTTAAAAGCCAGCTGAGGCAGAAAAATCCAGAGACTTTTATCTCCAAGAAACCAACAAAATGGAGGCAGTGGAGGTGTGGCTCAAGTGGTAGAACACCACAATGCATGAGTATTGTGCAAAAGAAGCCAAACAAGAGCACAAGGTCCTCAATCCCAGCCCCAGTAACAGCATAAAAATAAAAGTATAAATAATAATTAATAATAAAACTCATATGAATATACTTATTTCATCACCATTTTCTTTAGTTTTTTTATTCAAAGAGAGTTTTAATTAACTGTTGAAACTCATTCATTAACACTTTGGGAAGGAGATAGCACCCATCGGTCAAGAAAGTGTAAAAAATTTTCCAGAAGACCTTGGTTCAATTTTCCAGACATTACATGGGTTTATCTGGGGTTATTTACTTGTGTATATACTAGACATTCCACACCAAACACTGGGTGAAGTAAGAAAGGCAGGTCTGTGGGGTACCTGCTAGACTAGTAATAGAAATCCTTTTCTACGAATTCTTTCCAATTGTAAGAATCAGTTTGCTGTACAACAGAAGAGCCTGCTGTTTGCTTCTCTCTGCTCTCAGTACCCTTGATTACCAGCACTGAGAAGTTTCAGGACAGGGACCAAGTGAAACAGTGTGTTTTAAGCTCAAATCTTCCCAACTTGTACTTTTGAGTTGCCTGGCTTCAAATTGCTCACAGTGATACAGGTGTTTACATTCATCGGCTGACTTCATGGGGGAAAACTTTCATTCTACCCATGGATTTATTTTTTTTAAGAAACAAACGACTTCCTATATTTCTAATTCTTTGTAATAAATAATTTTAAATAGCCACTGCTTTCCCTATGTCCAAGGCAACAATAACTTTCAATTAAGTAAAAATTTATATTGTTTCCATTTGGGGCAAAGAGAGAACAGAAAAATTAAAAGCAACTTTTACTAGCTGTATCCAATAAGTGTAGACATGGAATAGAAATCACCCTAAACATTCCTTCACTTCTCCTCACAGAAGGTATTTATGAAGTAGTTACTAAGTGCCCAAACTGTCAAGCATTAAATGACTGAAACAATTAAAATCCACTTCATTTCCCAAATCTCTAAAATCATCAAATGAAAATATGTACACATTATAAGAAAATGATTGAGTAATAAATATCAGTTTTTCAATCATAATTCAAACAACTAATACATTCATGAATCAAATATGTGTTACTCTGGTATATAGCACTAGAAGGCAATCTAATAAAATATAGCCCTCACATGTGAGTATGTGAGTACACATCCCCTCAAACACAAACACATTTACCCAGACTTCAAGGTCAAAGATGACTTACATCTAGGCTCTTCCAGGTGTATTTGCAACAGTAAAAAAATTTTCCTCTCCCTCAGCTTTATTACCCCATTTGTAAAGTGAGATGTTAATATAACTTGTGTGTATGTACATACATGTATTTAAGATAACATGTAAAGGGAGATTTTGTGCCAGTCCATCGTAATTGTTCAAGAAGACTTGATCCATTCTGTGGGTGAAAGAGGTTAGGGGAAGGCGTGTGAGACAATTAAAAAGAATTTTACATATCTTATGCTATTATTCTCAAGAAATTTCTACTTCAGAAGAAAATATGACTACTGACAATGCCATAACAATAATGACATACTACATATTAAAATATACTATGTATGATGGTATGTAATATATTCAATGACCATATCTTATTAGATCCATAAAACCAAACCTATGTGGGTAAGATTCTGATGTATGAACACCTGGTTTCTCCTTATTAAAACTCTCCATATTTCTCTTGTGTCTAGATAAAGTTTGGAAAAATCTGTAATCTGCACTTAATACAAATGAGTAAAAGCAGTAAGCCAGGTGACAATTACAGGTAACTGGATATTAAGCAGCCCAGTGAAATTGGCAGCTCTCACTCATTTAGAGTTCTTCTTTGTGTAATTGCAGCCTCCTACCCAATGGATGATGGATATCTTTGAAGAACAAATCAGAAAACTTGAAATTTTAACAATATTAACTTTTGGCTACAAATTCACAATTTGAAATATTCTTTATTTTTAAAAACATATTTCTGAGCCATCAGAGGACAACTCATGTAGGCTGTGAGAAACAGAAAGTCAAGAGAGATTTTTATTTTAAAAAATAGCACTTATTCTGACTGTTGTTTGATATTTTACTTATACAACTACTAGTGTTTTCCATTGATGGATAAAGTGATTGATATTGATTGAATTGCTATGCTCAGTGTTTGAACTCAGGACCTTGCCCTTGATAAGCAAACACTTTACCATTTGAGCCATATCCTAGCTCTTTTTGTTTAGTTTCATTTTCAGGTATTATCTCACTAGTTTCCTGGAACCAGTCACATACCATATCACTAGAATTTCATGCATGTGCCTCCTGGGTACCCAATCTATTTTTGAGATCAGTTCTTGCTAACCTTTCATCCTGAAATTTCCTACCTTCCATCTCTGCCTCCCAAAGAGCTGATATTACAGACATAAAACACAACAACCAGCCATCTCTTTTTCTGCATCACCCCATCTTAATATTCTTTCCTTTCCATTACCTTCTCTTTTCCTTATTCTTAAAATCTGGGGTCTATTATTTAAAAATGGCATTTTCTGTGTGAAATCAACTTGTAAGGAAATGAAAGGAGTGACTTTTCTTAAGAACCACCATGAATGCTGATAAAAACCTAGAATATCAACAATGAAACATTTTAATTACACTAATATTGATTATAGTGGTGACAATTTAATTATAGAGATGAGTATAAGATTTCTGTTTTTCTGTTTCTAAGACTTTCCTTAGCTAATCTTTACAGGGATACAGGGAGAATAATGTTTTTTCTGTTGTTGTAATATATTTATTTATTTCCTGGACCTTTTCCTAAAAATTCAGCCAAGAATAATAAAACAGATTGAATCTTTGGAGCATCTTGAATCTAGTTATCAACTTATGATTTGATTTGAAAGGTTCAAGTGTATGCTTCTCATCAAGAGAAGCAAGGCTCCTACTATACAGGAAAGGAGATTTTGAGAGAATGCAAAATGATCCGAGGAATGGTGATTGGAATGATATAAGGTATGAGCAATCTAGTGCACATAAGTAAGGAATTGAGCATTTAGGAAACAGTCAGCAAACTAGCATTGAAATTCAACAGAAACAAGTAGTAATCACAGCACTGAATTTAGACAAAGAAAGTTGACTGTACAATAAACTATGAAAATATCCACTGGAAGACAACTCAAAAAAGGTTGTGCTCATTTATAGCTGAAGGACAATGGCACAGGTTCTCATACCACACCTAAAATATTATTTACTTTGAATTTGCAGGGAGGTGAATTATCATGTTGTGGTAACTCAGAATGCAAATAAACAGGCTCTGACCAAACACTTCTTTATGTGAAATATATTGTTCAAGAGAAATACATGTAGAAAACTTGAATCTGTAAAGAAATTAGAATTTTCCAATTAACATCTCTTAAGAAACAAATAACAAACTTTGTTATAAGAAACATACCTAAAAACTAGGATCATTAGATTATTTGTAATATTTGGATGGATTTGAAATATTTTTGTTAGATAGGGACTGATGTCCTTTGTCTTAAAAGAAACTTGACCATATGGAAATTGTATATAAAATAGGTGGTTATATTGTAAGCGTAATTGCTGAAGTATAGCTGAGAAAATATGAAGAAAAGTACAAAGAAACTCAAAATATCAGGGTTACAGTATGTCTTCCTTCATAATCTTTCTTCTTTTAAAACCTCATTACATTTATTTTCATTTTGTTTCCATTGCTTCCTTGGTTCCTTTCATCATTTTAGGCATATGTATTTTACAATATCATTTATATTCTTCAATCAAGCTGTTGTTGTTATGGTTGTGACTATTATTGGTAATACTGGAGTTTGAACTTGGGCCTTGTACTTGCTAGGTAGAAGCTGGACCACTGAGCAGTACCAAGCTCATTTCATTTGTGCTGTTTATTTCACACTTCCTGCTTAGGTATATACTTGTGCCTGTTCTATTTTAGGCTTTTCATTATAGCTGGGATGCCAGGCATATGACCTTGTGCCCAGTTCTCAGTTGAGAACATTTGTTTTATCTTTTTCTTATCTTGTGCAGGTCCAGAGACTTGATCTCAGGGCCTATGTACATCCCTTAGTTTCTTTGACTCAAAGCTAATGTTCCACCCCTTGAACCCCAGCTCAACTTTCAGCTTTCTTCGAGTAGTTAATTGGAGACAAGGGGCTCATGGACTTTACTTCTGGGCTGGTTTCGAACCACAATCCTCAAATCTCAACCTCCTGAGTAGTGAGGACTACAGGTATGAGCTACCGGCACCCAGTGACAGCAAATTTTTATGTCAAATTTCACTCAAGTGAGATCCTGAGCATCCCGACTATCTTTAATTAAAGGCATGAGAGATTGGTGCCCATGTGTCCCCAAGTTCATGCCAAGGCAACATTTGCCTGAGGTAGATAATTTCCTCTTACGGCTTATAAACTTTCCCAGATTGCTTTTTTAACTCAGAGTTCCATGTAACTCTGCTGCATTGAAGTGATGTGTTTATTTCTACAGAAATATACATTGGTTTTATTAGTGTGGGATTAAGTTTATAATCAGTTTCTTGGGTAGAGGATTTCTACAATATGCCTTAATATAAATTGGGTCATATAACCCAAACATATTAAAATGTATTGCTTTGGTGGCTTATAAGAGACTCATCTCCAGAGTTTCGGGTAGAGTACACAGAATCTCACTGAGCAGGAAGAACTTCCAGGGCTACCTTTGTATATGACCTCCAGTTCTGGTTACATATGTTGTACAAGCAAAACACTTATTTCTTGTCCTTATGTTGGAACTTCAGCTAGGGCCTCAGGCCCTAGGAGAGCTGGATCCCAATTTGCTGTTATATCAACTAGATTGCTTACTAAACTGTCCATACTTACTGATGTAGATATGTTGGTTTTCTGTTTTCCTTTGTCAAGTAGTATTCATTTTGTTACTATATTTATGATTTTCTATTCATGGTTATAATTTTATTTCTAGTAAGAAGAAGTCCATTTTAAATCATTCTTCCATGTAGCTAAAATCAGGTATTTTTTTCCCCACTTGTTATGACAGAAGACAAATTTTTTTACAGAAATACACACACACACACAAGAAAATCTCAATTTTTTAAAATTCAAGGTTGCCATGTATAAGTACTTAAGCAGTTTTAAAATTTTAAAAATGAGTGTGATGAGAAAATTTTGTCCAGGGAAGACATTGAAATGTTAGTGCCAGCCACATATTCAACAAGATTCCTTTTCATGATGGTGAGAAAGTGAATGGATTGCTGCTATAGCAATTAACCAAATGTGAAATGCTGTAATTTAGTCTAATCCAATATTTCATCAGCATTGTTGTAAATCTCTTAGCCCATCAGAGGCAAGGCTGACAAATTGATCTGGAGTATTACAGGTAGCAGCTAAGGATCATAGTTGGTAAAGGACATATCCACCCTTTCCTTTAGAGAAGCTTGTGTAAAGAATAGCAGTTTCAACTAATCACCACCTAATAAGTCCACAAAGAATCTCATATACGTCAGAGCAAAGAAAAAGCAATAACAAGAAGTTAAAAAACTGGACAGGTTAAAAGGAATCCAGCATCTAATGTAGGAGATGAAGGACAAAACAAAACAGGTAGAGATCAGGAGTAAACATTCTAGAGACAAGTTTCTTCTGACATTCTGTTGCACTTATAATGCTTAAAGAGCTAATGGGTAGGAAATGCCTGCTCCTTGGTCGTAATCATATTTACCTCAACAAGTTCTGTTGCTTCTACAAGGGCACCATCAAGGCACAGATTAAATATCTATCAACAGCAGTCCTGTAGTATACAGGACAGACAGATTCTTCACCTAATAAACACTGAAATAGAAAAAGGGCTCCTAATAGACTTTCTTTTTTTTTAAGAACTTTAGCCTTTTTTAAGTCATTGCCTTTATTATAATTTTTTTAATTTTATTAATTAACTATATTGTTATTATAGACGTGATATACAGAGGGGTTGCATTTACATACCTCAGTAATACATACATTTCCTTTTCCACAGTGTCATCTGTTCCTTCATTCTCTCCCATTCCCTCCCTGCCATCTCCACCCAAGAGTTGTATAGTTCACTTTCATTAATGTCCAGTGAGGTCACTGCTGCATTTTTCACACTTCTTCCTCCGATTCTGTGACCTCCCTCTACCCTTATATAGATATGAACATGAATATACTCTATATAAGGAAAAGAATACAGAATCAACAACAAAAGAAAAAAATAAGAGTCCTTTGTTTTCATATCTTTGTAGTTCATTTCAGTATATTATTTTATATAAATATGATGAGGTGCTTGGATATTGTACCTCTGTGATTCTTTCCTAAGACTATCCTCTTTTGGTCTCACTGTATGTGAGACCATATTCTAAACATAGAGTAGTAAATTCCCCAACCAAGAAACATAAAAAGACAATCCAATTGTGAAGGTATTTTGCATATCTGTATACACCAAAAAATATATAGACTACTCTGCACAAAGAATAATTGATTAATTTAACCACGCAAAATGATGTGATCTAAGCATCCTTCTGGTAACAGACAGATGTTAATTTATTGACAACATCTTTACAATAAATTGGTGTGGAGAAGGGGTACTGCTATTACTCCCATTGTATAGGTAGACTTTCTTTTTTTTAACTAAGACTTAATTACACCTACAAACAATACATAAGTAGGACTTTTTCTTTCCATACATACTAAAACAAATTATTATTTTGCATCAAAGTTTAAAGCCAAAATTACTATAAGAGCACATTGCCAAATACTGGCACATGGATGAGTTCAGATCTGTAAACTGACATGGATTAGTGAAGTTTGCTCTGACAGCCAGCAACATAGCAAATATGGCAGAACAAACAGTAGAGTCAAGTTTTCTGACTCAGTTACAGAGTCTCAGTTCAAGAGAATGAGAACATTGTGATATAATTTTGTTCTATTGTGAGGCGATTCTAATTAACAATGACTTCTATAATCCTCAATTATTGTCATACTGTGATCCTTGGTCAACATAAAGCCCCTCTAATTTTTTCAATTTTTCATTGTCTCTCTTATTCTTAACCACACACCACTCTATTTCCCCTTCTATACATAGGAAACCACTCAAATGTCACTATTACATAATCTTGGATGTATCCATTTCTTTTGAATGTGTATGTTTGCAAGAACATAAGTTCACAAGAATATGTTTTCTAGTTTACCTAAATGGTATGTATAAAGCTCTAGTACTTTTGCTTTCCTAACTCTGCATTTTACAATATATACAATCACATATTTTAAAACACTACATATATTATATTGAAGATACCTCCAGTACATTTTTTATTTTGCAAGTCTATTGTAAATATCTACTACATTTTAGACCTACTGCATCTCAGACCAGGTGGCTTGAAAAATCCAAATATTTAATATCTGAATTTTAAAAAATTGTCTACAGTTCACAAAACGATATACAAATATCACATTTTTATAGGGACGTTTTATCTCTGTTAAGATGCATTCTAAAAGATGTGCAAGGGTTATATTTGACCCAATTAATATTCATTGAAAGTGTTTTAATAGCTTTAAGGGACAATTCCAGGGGCGTGGAGAGAGTAGGATAAAGCTTAAGCGTTTATTGAATTACTCAAAATGGAAATTTATCTTTTAAAATGCCAAGTGGCCTGTTTTTCTTTGTTAGAAAAAAAAGTCATTGATATATGTACAGTATGAATTCATCACAGCAGCAACATTCTAATTGCAGGCTGTGAAGAGTTCTAATTGAAACAAGATTAATGAAGAGTCATGCCAACCTCCTACAATATCACAATCTGTATGAACACTCAGCTTCCATGAGTCATTTTCCTCACCAAAATAACATAGATTAAACAGCAACTTCCAAACTAATGACAACATTTCCATCCAGATTTCTCTTTTTTTTTCTGTCTTGTATCATATTCCAGGATACAGTACACAGAGCAGGGCTCATCTTGCCACCAGCTAATGTTGTTAAATGTCAGGCATTTAATAAAGTTAAAGGGCAAAAAGTTTTAAACAATTTTTTTTTCTGCCTAGCAATCAGCTCTTGAAAAGGCTCAGGAAACCTCATTGATTTATTCAGTTTCAGAAGGAGAAATTTTCTGGTCAGTTTCTGGAAACTTAATCCAATGCCTTTAAAAATAATGAAATTTATATTAGCCATGTTTATATCTTTATATGTATACATTTATACTGATATCATATATACACATTTATGTATTTAGATTTTTTTCTTCTTTTAGTAATGATACAAGGGGGTTTCAATTGTGGTAACTCCATGAATGTGTACATTGTACTTTGAACAAGTTCATGCTCTCTATTTTATTAACCTTATTACCTACATCTCTTTTCTGAAGAGTACTATGGTGAGTCTTTTATGTATATATGGTAGCATGTATATGTATGTGTTTACATGTATTCACATGGATTTTGTGTAATTCCCTCTCCCCCTCCTATTGATCATCTCCTTAGAGTGTCCCTTTTTTACACTCATGTCCCATAATCATCAGCATCATTAATACCATCATTTTTTATGATTGGAAATACAAATGAAAATATAGGATTGGGCTTTTTAAGGTAGGCTTAATTTTTCTCAAAATGATTATCTGTTTCACCTATTTCCTTGAAAATTGCAGTCTTTCATTCTTCTCTATGGATGAATATTCCATTGTGTGTATGTATATATATATATATATATATATATATATATATATGTCATATTTTCTCCGTGTTGGGAAAGGCTGTCCTGGGGCTTGAACTCAGGGTCTGGGTGTAGTCATGTAGCTTCTTTTGCTCAATGGTAGAGCTCTACCATGTGGGTCATAGCTCCAGTTCTAGATTTTGGGTAGTTTATTGGAGATAAGGGTCTCACAAACTTTCCTGTCCAACCTGGCTTTGAAATGCGATAGTCAAATCTCATCTTCCTAACTAGCTAGGATTACAGATGTGAACCAATGGCACCTGGCACCGTATTTCTTTATTCAAAGGTTTCTGGGTATCTATGTTGATTCCACAGTGTGTATATTGTGCCTGGTGTTGTAATAAACATGGGTGTCCAAGTGTCTCTTTTATAGGTTGATTGCCTGCTTCCTATATATACTCAAGAGTAGTATAGCTGGCCATGAAGTAAGACTGATTTTCTATAAATCTCCGTAAGATTTGCACTAGTTTACATTCCCACCATCGGTGCATCAAGATGAATTTTCCCTTGCAGCAGAATATATTATTTTTAGTAAATACAATTATATACCCTTACACACACTAAATATATACTTTCCAGAATAGTAAAAGGGCTTGCAAACCATTGCAAAATTCCAAAAATGAGCTGCTGTTATGCTCAGTTTCCCCAAATAAGAAGTATTTTTTCCCTATATTATCTGATTGGCCAAGGACCTACTGAAGCCAGCCAGTTCTGCACACCTAAGAGGAAGATTCTGTAAGTGGTCATCTTCCCAGAGATCTTCAGGGAGATCATCCTCTCAGCCCACACCTCACCACTACTGTTGGACTTAAATGAAAAATGACTCTTTTTCTAGAGCCTTGATTTCTTCTTAAAACATGTTGTGAGGGAAAAGAAATTGTATGTTAGATATTGAGGTTGAAACAATCATTTGAAAAATCATCCTATAGCAAACACAAAACCAGATTTCCTAGAAAAGGATAGCAATATTGAGTATTCTATGCTTTTTGAGGACTCTGTCTAAGTTATATGAGATCATGCTGCTGTAGGTATGTATAGTTAAATTTTAAGACATTGTAGGGATTTTTGTTTATAGTGCACAACATAGGATTGATTGATATCTCTATAACTATCTCAAACTGTAAATTTTACAAGGAAACCATGTTTAAATGAATTATATGTTGAATATAAAATGACAGTGACCAATTAATTATCCATATATATCAGGAGAAAGTTTAAAAGTGAATAAGATTGGTCTATTGACATCAAAAGTGCACAAACTGCCATTTGGTGGTATCAAGTGAAATGTAGTTTTTCTTCAGGAAAAAATTTATAACACCACTGTGTTAATTACACTGCATTATACCCTCTCTTCATAAACACTGTAATACAGGGCTATACATTGTTTATTTTATTTTATTGTAAAGATGCTGTACAGAGGGGTTACAGTTACTTGAGTAAGGAAATGAGTACATTTCTTGCCCAGCATTGTTACACCCTCTTTTGTTTTTCTCCTACTATCTCTTTACTCCCCCACTTCTCCTACTCCACCAACTCCCCCCCTCCCCCCCGAAGTTGTAAAGTTCATTTCCTACATAGTGTCTTGTTGTCTAATTGCTGTAATGAGTCATCCTGCCCTTGTTTCAGCATTTTGTTATTCCCCTTCCCTTCCAAAATTAGATAAATGAGGGCTGAGAAGGTGGCTCAGTGGTAGAGTGCTTGTCTTTCATGATTGAGGCCCTGGGTTCAATTTCTCAGCACCACATAAGCAGAAATAGCCAGAAGTGGTGCTGTGGCTTAAGTGGTAGAGTGCTAGCCTTGAGCTGAAGAACTGAGGGACAGTGCCCAGGCCCCATGACCAACCCCCCAAAAATTAGATAAATGTATATACAAGATGCAAGGTACCAAAATCAAATACAGTGACAACAGGGATATACCATAGGCAGAAGAACATATAAAAGAAACAAAAAAAATCACACAGTACATTAAAACTATATTGCTGAAAATATGATTATACCGTTTTAAATATGTTTTTATTCATGAAACTGGAACTATTAAAGGTATTCTTATATATTATATATACATTTATTAAAAATAAAATGTGAAGGTATAAGAGTATATATCAAGAAAATGTAAGTTTAAGATAATGAAAGATTCTCTGTTTTGAATTTTTATTCCCTTAACAAATGATGCATAGCCGGGCGCTGGTGGCTCACGCCTGTAATCCTAGCTACTCAGGAGGCTGAGATCTGAGGATCGCGGTTCAAAGCCAGCCCGGGCAGGAGAGACCATGAGACTCCTATCTCCAATAAACCACCAGAAAACCGGAAGTGGCGCTGTAGCTCAAGTGGTAGAGCGTTTGCCTTGAGCTGAAGAGCTGAGGGACAGCGCCCAGGCCCAGAGTTCAAGCCCCACAACCGACAAAAAAAAAAAAACAAATGATGCATATTCATTAGTTTTCCCAGGGTCAAAGTGACTGTCACCCTTTGGATTCCCAAGAGATCATTTTGCACTTGAACCAGTTTATCAGCTACAGCTTAACAACACAAACTCACCTTCAAATTTCTCAAACATTTTCTACAGTCTTTTCTGTGGTATGGAGAGGAGTTACAGGTGTGTTACCTTCCAACGATTCTTGAACTAAGTCCCAAAGCACCCCAGCAAGGCAGAGGTATATGATTACTTAAGCTCTTACTTCATCCACACAATAACTTTGGATTATGGCTGCTGACCAGGTGGTAGAGTTTTACCAATATGCTAAAATTCCTATAAGCATTGCTTAGTAACTGAAAATGTTCAGACTTGAGCTTGAGTGATGAAAATGTTAAACCTTAATCATTGTCATAATCTGGTTTAAAGAATTATTTTCCAGCTTGAATAATTTTTTGAAAATACATAAAAATGTTTTACAAAAGGATCTGAAAGACATTCAGTCAGGGGATATCAGGACCTCTCAAATATGATCTCTTCATTTTGTCCATAAGACTGTGTGTCTTTAGCCCACAGGGAGGTGTGTGGGCCAGGCAGCATTTGGGGCAAACACTTTACCAGAGTCCATAGACTCCTCTCTCCCTCATATTAACTCATCAATATTTAACATCTGGATGGAAAAGAAAGTAAATAATAATGGTGTTCTTTCTTGTCTTCAAAGTGCTTGCCACTTTGTAACTTCATTTTTCTTGTTTTCCTCTTTAGAGACAGAACAGCTGGTTGTCATCTTCCAAATGCTGCAACAATCCCTCATACATTTGAAGATAGTAATTAAGTCATCCTCTCAGCTTTCTCTTTTCCAAAACTCAAATTCCTTTTTAACACAAATTATTTTTTAAAAAATTGCCACAATTGTGGGCATGAAAATTGTTAGTACACAGACTTGCTCAGCAAACAACTCTTATTTCTGCAAATATTTCTTCTACAAAAGCTAGAGAGAAAGCACATTGTCTTGATGACTTTGAGTTCCCTGGCCTTACCTTTTTTATATCAGAACACCACCAATGAACTTGAGTTCTCCATTAATCTGCCATGAACACTTTGCAGTGCTCAGGTAGCGTAAGGTGACTTTCTGCCCCATCACCCTTCATTTTTACCTTCACCCCTCATATTCTAAAAGGAGAAAAGCAGATTTTTCAGTAGCTCCAAGGATACAGTTGTAAATGTGACTCAGGCTTTGAGAACCACCTGCCCCTTTCTCAGCTGGCTGAAAGTTCTCTACTTGTGTATTACAGTCAAATTTGATATTAAATTGAAATTTAAAAAATAAATAATCAAACCTTTCCTTATAGCTATACACACACACACACAAAAACATTTGTGTGTATGTAACCCTCATTGTAAAGAAATAAGAAAGAAAAAATATGACTCATTGGCTGTGTGATCTTAGGCACAGTATTTCATTTCAGATTTTGTCACCTCTAAAGTATGCATAATAATAAACTTCAGAGTTGGGTCAAGAAACCAGTGTGATAGCTGGTTATTCATCACACTGCCTGACAAAATTTTTTTCTTTGATATCCAAGTGGCATTTTTATTCCTTGGTGTAGTATTCTCCTAAAGTCCAATGAATTAGTTAATTCAGTCTCTGAGAACCAAGAACTTGCAATTTCAAGTATATCTTTCCAGAATTACACATTTGCGCTCTCTCTCTCTCTCTCTCTCTCTCTCTCTCTCTTTCTCTCTCACTGTAATCACATTGACTGTAATGGTAAGATCAAACCAAGTGTGTAAAGACAATGTTTTGAGGCAGGATTATTTCATGAATAGCATAAATCTGCCCACAGATGTGTGATTTCACCTCACGTATGCTGCATACACATGTTTATTTAGAGGAAAAAAATCCTTTAAATCTCAGTGATGCTGAATAACAGTATTTTCTCTGAAATACAAAACAATATATTTCCCATTGCATTATTTCTCAATGGCAAAAGAGGAAAACCCTGATCTTGGAAAAATTTGTCTTGCTAATTTATCTCCAATATAGATCTGGAAATTAATGCATCAACCTTTTGCTTCCTTTTGCTTTGAGTAAAGTATGACAACTGCTCCTTTAGAGGAAATAGTTCATATGTGGAAAAGTTGAAAATCTTTTCACATGTAACTTTTAAATGTGACTACAGTTTAACTGTTCATATTCTTTCTCAGTGTGTCTCTCTGTGTTCTGTCTCTGTCTTTTCTGTCTGTCTCTGCTTTTCTATCTCTCTCTCATTTCTATCTCTTCTCTGAAAATTAGATGAATAGGTAGAAAAGACTTCCACTCACAGTGGGCAAAGCTTCTTACCATGAAATTTTTAGTAAACAGTTATTTGAGAAGGGCCTGGCCATCAACTTGCTTGTAGTTTTGGTAAATGACTTTCAGAATTTCATGGTTCTATGTTTTACCCTCTATAGGTAAAATTGATGGTTTATCCAAATACTTAACTTCACTTTAGACTAGGGCTATGGAGAGTAAATGAAAGAAAAGTCTCCTATAGAAAAGGATGTCATTTCTGCCAGAAAACCATAACAAAGTTAGCTTTCTAAGCAGATGAATGAAATGGCTCAATCAACCATCAGATAAAATACATCTGTAACTAGCCTTTAAATGTTAGCTAAATAAAAACCAGTACTTACCTAGAAAATTTATCCTTCGTGCTTATAAGAAAGTAATCTAACCACTTGTATGTCTATAAATATGATTGAGAGCAAGAATGAGAATGAAATGTTTGAAGTAGGAGAAGCATGAATTATTCATATTGAAATGATCTGCTATTCTCTAAATGGTTACATGGACCTGCTACCCAATGACTTAACTTTATATTTTGCTTTCAGTTTGGAGAAATAAAAATGTCAGTAGTATTTAAGAAATTGTGTTTAAATTATGAACTATTCTACCCCAAAATGGCCATTGTGGACCAAAAGCATAATAGCAAGTTCCTGTAACAAATGAACACTGAAGGGTTGAATCATATAACCAAATGAAATTTAAGTATTTATCTCAGTGATGTTCCACTATTCTCATCAACAATGTTTAAGCCACTATAACGAAAAAGAGTATTTTTGCTTAAATTTTAATCAAGGTTCTACAAGATTCCACCTTTTGAAGAGATGTGACGTTCTCCCCTCAGGGGTATCTAGAGACCTATTTGATGATAAGCCAATAGGACTGGACTCAGACAATGTAGGCTGCCATAACATCAGGCTCTCAGCCCCTCAAGCATAACCACTTTTCTGATATGTTTACTGATATGTAAGTATTACATGCATGTTACTTAGAGTTTCAAAAGTTGCAGTAGCAAGAAATGTTTTCTCCAAGGCTTCCAAAATTGTTCCTATGTTGTGTTTTTGAACATCGCTTTTGGATTATTCTCAGTTTTTTGTTCCATGCTTTTAAGCTTTATCAGCAAGATTTCTTCCATTTATATATGTCCCTTCAATTACTTTTCCTTTTTATAAATTTGTTTTTGGTTTGTTTTGATTTGTTTTGGTTCTGGTTCAGTGGCTTGAACTAAGGGCTTATGCACAGTTCCTGAGCTTCTTTTGCCCCAGGCTAGTATCTACTACTTGAGCCACAGATCCACTTCTTCCTCTTTTTTTTTTTTTGAATAGTTTATTGCTGATAAGAGTCTCATGGACTTTTCTGACCAGGCTAGCTTTGAACCACAGTCTTTACATCTCAGCATCCTGTGTAGGTAGAATGATAGGCATGAGTTACCAGCACCCAGCCCCTCAATTTCTTTTTATCTCATTCTTCTTTCCTTATAAATTCTTGCAGTAATGTACTGTGTGAAAGTATTTCTTTTTTCTTTCATTTTTTCCCATTAGTTTAATCTCCTGCTGTCACTGTTTTTGATTTTTGTACCCTGTGTCTTGTATATATGTTTATCTGATTTGGGGAAGGAACTGGGAATAACAAAATGGTGAGACAAAGGAGGAGGGTGAACCAAGGCAATGGTGATACAAGACACTATGTTGGAAATGAACGTTACATCTTGGTGTCACTTGGGAGGGAGTCACTGGGAAGGGAAAGTGATAGAAAAACAAGGGGTGGGGATTAACCCCTCTGTACATCACCTCTACAATAAAATTAAATTTAAAAACTATTGCAGTAGCTATTAGTGACACATTTGTTTTATATCTCAAGAAGTACATATATATTCAATTTATACCTTTATTTATTTTACCAAATATTAGGCATCACTCAGTGGAGGTGCAAACCACATGAACTTCCCAAGAAAGTTCATGAATAGTTTTTATCCCCATATGTTAGCCTCCTCACTTCACACAGCTCTATTCCCAGTAATATGGAACATTTATTTCTTAGTCCAATGGAGGTAAAAGAAGAAAAAAGAGAATCAGTCGAGGTAATTGTGGAACAAAATGACAGTGGCAAAGAGACTAGAAGATCATAGAAAATATTAAGGACTTGAGTTAAGTGTTATTTGCTTGTGGGAAGAGCAAGCTCTCTGTGAACACAAGCCATGTGTACAAATGAAGGGTCAAGAATGCATGTAATGGTGAATTCCCTTAAAGAAATAGTGGATGTGTCCAAAGAGCCAAGAGAATAAATGTATGCAAAAATGCATAGAATCTATCAGCAATTTATTTTAGAAGTAGTTGGTGTAAAAGCAGGGGTACATATGAATCTTTTTAAATAAGCAAAGAAAAAAAAAGAGAGGAAAGGAAATTGGAGAAAAGTAAAAGTGGATAAATACTGAAAATTTTAAAGAAAATGTATTTGTAAGATAAAGGAGAAAATTAAAAGCTTGGAATCATATTACCAGTCATTGGATATGTTCTCTGGTGTATATGGGAAGAGGATACAAGTGTACAGCTTCTTCCCTGGGTATGGCATCACCTGCCTGTAATGCCTACACTTGAGAGGCTGAAACAGGAAGAGGTCAAGCAAATACAGCAAGACCTTATTTCAAAATACAAAAGCAATGCTAGAGAATAGCTCAAGTGGTAAAGCACTTGAATAGCTAGCATTTCAAGGCCATGGGTTTGAAGCTCAGTACAAAAAAAAAATAGCGATAAATAGAATAGATAGGAGATGATAGATAGATAGACAGGTAGATAGATAATTTTTTAAATTTTATTTTATTGTAAAGGTAACATACAGAGGGATTTCTATTATATAAGTAAGGTAATGAGTACATTTCTTTATGAATGGTGTTAACCCCTCCCTTGTTTTCTCCTGCTTTCCCTCCTTTAAGTGTTCTTCACTTGTGGGAAGAACATGCTTCCTTTGAACAGGAGCCATGTGCACAAGTGAAGGGTCAGGAATGCATACTCTCCTCCCCCCGTAGGTTGTAAAGTTCATTTCCAACATAGTGTCTAGTGAGTATCACTGTTGCATTGGTTCACATTTTGTCCCACTGTTTCTGTGATCCTCTTCTCTTCCCCAAATCAGATAAACTCACATACATGTATACAAAACAAAGGGTACCAAAATCAGAAACAGTGACCAAGGGAACACACCAAAGGGGGAAAAAATGAAAGACAAAAAAAAAAACTAACTGCAAACAGTAGACTTAAAAAATTAAAAGAAAGAAAAGAAAAAAACAAAATTTTATTAAGTGAAGTAAGCCAGACCTAAAGAATCATAGGCTCCATGTTTTCCCTCATTTGTAATAATTCGTATATTCTAATATTCTAGGATAGTTCGAACAGAGGTTCACAATAACTATGTACATATGCTCATATAAAATGATATTAATTGAAATGATCTGTACAATATGGAAACAATAAGTTTTTGTTGTTGGTTTGTTTTTCTCATCTTTTTTTAGTGTATATTTCTTTTATATTCACATAATATTGCAAAAAGTGTGAGCCCATAAGTACAGGAACGGATTTAGTATATAATGAAAGGTATTCATTGTGACCTTGTTAGTGAGGTACAGAAACAAAATCACCTTCTACACAGCATATGTCCAATTCAGCACAATTCAGCATAGTGCTTCCAAATATACACTCCTGATTTTTCTAAGCAATGTATATCAATCAAGTGTTTAATTTCTGTAAGAGTTAAATCAAACAAAACACAAGACCCAGAAAGGAATGGTATGTCATTATAAAAATGAAAACATAATTAGTTGTAATATTCTAGAATACTTAGAACTGTTTACTTCTTGCAGGCAGTAGATTTTACAAATAAAAGCTGAGGGTGAATTAATTGTTGCAAAATAAATGCATAATCAAACAAATAACCTTTTATAATTCTGAAACAAGCATATAATAGAAATAATTTCAAAGATGCCTAATCCAATGGAATTGGTTCTCAAAGTAGATTTATGAATTAACAAACATAAAGTTCTTGCAGTCAAGATCTCTGGTTGTCTGTGTTTAAATGTATACTATACAAAACATACACAGGAAATTAAATTTAGGCACCCTGTGAAAAAATAAGCAGGTGGGAGAATAGAGAAAAAGAAGAAGTCAATGAGTCAAAGGAGAATAGGAAAGCAAAAAAACTGGAGAAGGAAGGAAGATGTGGAAATGAAAATTTATTTGAGTACTTGGAGATTCTATTTATCTTCTTTGTTCTACAACTTCTATTGATCAGCATCAGTGTTGGCAAGTAGCTTGAAGTTGTGATCCTGAATTGATATTTAATTAAAACCCAGTTCTATTCTAATAATACAGCAAACACATCACAATTCTGTATGTAAATAACATCAGCAGATGAAGGATAAAAGAAGAATCAAAACTAAGTGCTAGGAAGTTTGTAGAAGAGACAGAGAGCAAATCATGTGAAGAAAAACAATAATTAAACTCTGCTTCCAATTTATTGTTATTGTGGCTTTTATTAAGATTCTGCTTTAGTCCAAAGGTTATTTTTTTCTGTCTTATTCATCTTGCCAAGGAGACAAAATAAGCACAAACAGTATTATATTTCTCTCTTCCACCATATTATAGTGAATTTGGTCCTCAGCAATGCACTCCCAACTCTCATTGTGTTGATTATTTTCCATTTCCTATTTTTCAAATATACATTTTATTTACTTTATTTATTTTTAATTTCAGATGGTTGTACAAGAAGATTACAATTTAATATGCCCATGTATGTGTCCAGTGTTTCTTGTCCAAGAGTCATTTTTCCTTCAATCATTTGTCTAGTGAGTACCACAGCTGCATTTGGTCACTCTTTGTCCCACCATTTCTGTGCCCTCCCTTATTGTTTTCAGAAGAGATAAACTTACATACAAGAACAAAGGCAGAGAAAACAAAAAACAGCAACAAAAGAAAAGAAACAAAAAATATGTAACAATACCCTCTTGTTTCCATTGTTTCGTTTCCTGACCATCTCTTTAACTTGCTTTCAGTAAAATTCTTCCCCCAAATTCTTAACTGTGTTTTAAGAAAATGGCAGGAAATGAGAACGATTTGTGAATTACCTGCAGAACCATTAGCATTTGAAAGATTGTGACGTCCAATGTAGCCAACTTCCTTGAAAATTGTTACAAATTCTAAGAATCTTAACAGATTCTATAAATGTGCTGTAGCCCTCCTCAGAAACTATTGCTATTTTATGTGTTCTTACTTATGGGGCTATATGGACATGTATGTATATAATGAGAAAATGATGATGCAAATTTGTCTGTACCCTGTAAATGTCTTTCTAAATTCAAATAATTTGCATTTATAATAGTGTCTCAGATATTGGTTCCCTAGCCACAAAGTAGCTAACATACAATTCAATTCCTTGACATCCTGGAATGGTTATAGCTGTAACAAAACTTTTGGCTCCTGGAGGTGGAAAGACTTACTAAAATATCACAGCTTCTTTTCCTCTCTCACTAACTGGGGAAAAAAAAGTTCCTCATGAAATGGAATCACCAAAATTTCTCCTTTATTTCATTGTCCTATTGACCCACTGTGTCACAATTCCAAAGTCAGCAAATGGTAAGCATCTGAAAACATCCAATGGAGAGACTCCTACAAGAAGATGGACTGGAACAAATAGAAACACCACTAATGACATTTTAAAAGTCATGAAATTCCAGTTGTGAGACAGCCCAGGAAAATCCATCTACACCTGCATTGGCCCATCCCACCTGATCCTCCCATAAGGCAATGAATTCCCAGAAAATCCCATGCTTTTTGGAACACAGAAAAGAAACAGCTCTGTGCTTCTCCATCCCAACATTTTCCAGGATTCAGAATCTAGGACACTTGATGCAGAATTCTCCTATCTTCATGACGCAGAGCTGAGAACCTGATGTGGCTGTTGCAGGTGAATTTCAGAGTAAATTTCAGAATCACCTTCACAATTTGTGTGTATTTGAGAGATGTGTGCAGCAACATGTCTGCACAGGCAGAAGCAAGAGAGAGGCTCACTGCAATGAGTTATTCTAGTCATAAACTAGCCAAGGATTCTGAAAGAAGGAGATTGGAGGGGCTAAATGAAAGGATTTTCTTTTCGCCAAGACTAGCAGAAAGTAAGTAAAGCCAGAACTAGAGCCTCCTCGGCAGTTAGGCACAATCTAATTATTTGAATGGAGAGAGGTGTTCTGATGCCAGAAACATAAAACAGACAGAATACATTCAAAGATGGAGGGGAAAGGATGTGATTTGGCTAAATTAGAATTTCTGCCTTTCTGCATTTCCAACCCACTTTAATTCAAACAGCTCACATCTGGCATTTCATATGAAATCAAGAGGAAAACCTCACTGAATCGAGGCTAAGCAGCGCTAGGCTGGGAACTAGGCCCATGTGCTCATGGAGGAGAGAAAACAAAATCACAGACCAGGCCAGCTTGCCAGGCTTTAGGATTTGTAACTTAAATACTTCCATTTCCATTGGAAATAGCTAATACAGAAATAGAATGTTCTCAGTGTAGAAAATGAGAAGTAGACATCATATTAAACCCAATATTTCAAAACCATAACCTTTTTTCAGAAGGGGGGATCGGTCATGAGGCTTGAACTCTGGGCCTGGGCACTGTCCCTCAGCTCTTGAGCTCAAAGCTACTGCTCTACCACTTGAGCCATAGCGCCACTTCAATTTTCTGAGTGGTTTATTGGTGATAAGAGTCTCATGGCCTTTACTGCCCAGGATGGCTTTGAACTGAGATCCACAGATCTTAGCCTCCTGAGTAGCTAGGATTACAGTGTGAGCCACAGGTGCCCGGCTTTTGAAAACCATAACGTCCTAACTCTTCTTTGCCCTCTAAACTAGATGTGTTTTTCTTTAATACTCTTTTGGAATACATTTACTATTTTTATATCCTTAATTTTGGATTCAATGTTATTTGTTTGTAAGGGGAAAAGTTTTCAGACATAATACTTACTTTAAATTCAAAGATAGAGTTGGGATGCTCTATATACTGTGTAGGCATATAGGATGACATGAAATAAACCCCACAGAAATTTGGTCCAGTGTCCTCACTATATACATTATGTTAAATTAAAATCTGTCAAGTCTCTTCTAATACTCAAAGCTGGGGCTAACAAAATAACCAAAAGGAAAAGACTGTGCTCTTAATCACATTTGTAAAGCTCTGGAAGCATCATTTGAAAACCTAGGTTGATACATGATCATGATAATCCCTCAGGACTGAAAAAGAAGAAATTCATTCCTTGGAAATCCCATCTCTACTAATCTTACTTAAAAGACTTGCTGCCAACATCTTGTATTGCACGGCCCAAGTTTTATTCCCACTTATAAATGAATATTTCAAAATGATTTATCAAAAGCTCCTTAATTCTGAGTCCAATCTGGCCTGAAAAGATAGGCACCACAAATTTGTAAGGACTCCTGGGGTATTTCCCAGTTTAGCCTGGCTTCTAGTTGTGATCCTTTTGTGAGTTTGCTCTCATTATTTTGTTCAGTTCTCAGAGATCAGTGAAAGCTTTGGTTCTTATTGCTTATATTCCCCCAGAGGAGTTCTGAGATATGTCAGATTACTCTGTTTTCCCAAATTAACAACAACAACAATACAAAAAAATACATAGCACAGAATTTTTACATTCTCCCGGATATCAGTGTTGAGTGTTGTATACACATCTGGTTGGTCAGTCAGGTACATACCCTCACACTCCACATCATAAGGCTCTGTAGAAACAATAGGTCAATTGTTCTCACTCTCTCCCCAGAATCTAGATTGTATGTGAAGCAATTGTCAAAAACTAGTCACAGAATCCTGTGCTCAGAAAGGCAAGTCAGAATCTGGAGAGATAAAAGCATAGATTAAATTCAAAGCTAGATAGGAATGCTAGACAGATAGCCTCCATTACAGTAAGTTTAGGCCCTATTGAGATAAGAAAGAAAGCACAAAAAATAATATAATGATGCTGGGCACCAGTGGCTCACGCCTGTAATCATAGCTACTCAGGAGGCTGAGATCTGAGAATCATGGTTCAAAGCTAGCCTGGGCAAGAAAGTCCCTGAGACTCTTATCTCCAATTAACCACCAGAAAAACAGAAGTGACACTGTGGTTCAAGTGGTAGAATGCTCGTCTTGAGCTGAAGAGCTGAAGGACAGTGCCCAGGCCCAGAGTTTAAGCCCCACAACTGAAGGAAAGTAAGAAAATAAATTAGTAAATAAATAAACAATAATAATATAATGAGCATCGATTCACTGAACACCAAATTTACAAAGAATATATACTGTGCTATTTATGAGCAGCAAGATATTACATAGACATACTAATGTTGCCATTGATAACTAGAAAAGTGTGAACACCAAAATGCCCTTCATGTCAAATGTAACAAATATGCAGATTCAACTAAATGAGGCAAAAAAAATTTGAGGGGAAAGTTACTAAAAAATCCAGATTTTTATTTATTATTATTTTTACATATCATTGACATTTCAGTACATATTTCAGATAATCTAAAAATGTTTATGGGATAGGTAGACATGTATAGATTATATATAAATATCATGTCATGTTATTATTTTTTAAATCTCTTTATATTTTATTGGCTTTAAGTTGTACAAAAACATTGCCATCAAACGTATCAGTATATGATCAATGCATCTTGATCAATATCACTACTCTCATTGTTCTCCCTCTCCCTTCCAAAACCACCTAGTGTCTCAATTTTCTAAATTCCATAGAATATACACTGAATATCATACATATCATTTTATTTTATTTTATTTTTATTTCTGTACCAGTATTGGAGTTTGAACTCACAGTCTCATGCTATTGCTTAGCTTCCTCCCTCCTCCAAAGATGGTACTCAGTCACTTGAGCCACACCTTCACTTCCAGCATTTTGCTGGCTATTTTAAGGTAAGAGTCGGAGCTTTGTCATCCTGGGCTGGCTTTGAGTCTTGATCTGAAAAGATCACAGCCTTCTAAGTAGCTAGGATTATAGGTGTGAGCCATTGACAATTGACTGCTCTGTTATTTTATAAAAGAGAAGAGACTTGAACATCTGCAGATTTTGATTCACAAAAGTCCTAAAACCTGTCCCCTATAGAAACTGAGACACAAAGGTGCCACAAAGCATAATTCCTTAGTCAACAATTCAGTTTGATGAGATATACCTTCATCTCTTGTCTTTATCTCTCTCTTAAAACTATCAAGTCTTAAGGTGGTTCAAGTACTTGGAGTCTGTATTTTTTTAGAATAATATCACAAAATTGTGTTTACCTCAATTAGTATTATCTTATATGGTCATATGTACATAGCTATTGAGCTATTGTGATATCTTTTGCTAGGATATCTAGACATATACTAATTATTACAAATGAGGAAAACCATGTTTCTTTGGGTCTGGCTTACTTCACTTAATATGATTTTTTCTAAGTCTTTCAATTTCCTTCATTCCATCCTTTCTGATAGAAGCATAGAATTCCATTGTGTCTGTGTGTGTGTGTGTGTGTGTGTGTGTGTGTGTGTGTATCACATTTTCTTAATCCATGAACTCCAAAATACGGAAACAAGAGGTTTATTTTTATTGTTGTTGTTTATGTATTGTGAAGTTATTTATTTTTTCTTTCATTTTTTTCCCTTTGGTTTATTCTCTGTTGTCACTGTTTTTTTATTTTGGTACCCTGTGTCTTATATCTATGCTTATATAATTTGGGGAAGGGAAGGGGAATAACAAAATGGTGAGACGAAGGACAGTAAATCAATGCAACAGCAATACTCACAAGACAATATATAGGAAATGAACTTCACAACTTGCTGGGGGAGAGGCCGGAGTTCAGGCAGGCGGGAAGGAAAGTGGGAAACAAACAAGGGAGGGAGTAACAATGTGCAATAAGAAATGTACTCATTACCTTACATATGAAATGTAACCCTTCCGAACATCACCTGGACAATAAAATTAAATTTAAAAATGCATTAGTTTACTAATGATGGAATAAAACAGATACTATAGAAAAAAATATGAACATGACCCTAAATAGATAGAACAAGTTTTATTCAGCAAGGCAGAGCATACCTTCAGACTACAGTGTAGGCATCTTCACAGCTCCATTCGCTTGGCCTTGAACTTCAGCCTTTGGAAATGTCAGTCCTACATAGGTTGCAGAGACATAGCCATGTTACTTACCCTTGATTTACAAATATGAGTGAAATCATTGACACGGTTTGAATTCACGTCCAAAGGAATTTTGTAGCTGTACATTTTCAAAATGAGGAAAATAAAAATAGAGTTGAGATCAACATGGAAGTTAGATATAGATGTAGTTATAGATAAACACAATGTAAATCTTATATTATTTTAAACAATTTCCCCACAAAGAATTTTTTTAAAAGATCATGCCTTCCTTATTAATGAAATATTCCCATACTTTCTTAAAGAAAATATTCCTAGGACCACTTTTAATTGTATTGTAATCTACAAAGTACATGGAGTACGTTCCATATTAGACTTAGTATTTATGTTTGGAGTTACCTTTAGAAAATAGAATTTCTGAAAGGTGATTGCCAAGCCTTAAAATCAAGTATAAACACTTAGAGCTTGAAAGAGCAGGTTTTCATTTTATTCATGGATATAAAAAACTGAAGAATACAATACCGGAGCTTTGCTCAAGTGTTAATTACATAGTACAGAAATGGGAGAGAAACATCTGAACAAGCTACAAATAAAAGAAGAGAGCAAAATGTCACAATGGAAGAAAAAGAAATTGAAATGCATCAAAACTATATATATGGTACAAAGGTTTTAGATGAAGATAAAATACAGATCATTTTTTCTTACAATGTTTTGCATTTCTTTGTTCTGAGATGGCTTACAATGCTATGAAAGTTATCTCAATGTATTTAAACTTCCCAAGTACTCAGAAGCTTGTGTGTGCATTGTTTAAAAATGAAACAGAAGTTAAGCCAAACTTTATTCTGAAAGATTTCAGTTCAATTTAGAATAGCACCTAATTCATCCCTGCTGATTTTTTTTCATTCATGTTGGCAAGGTTAATTTGTGTTTCATATTATTTCACTCTCTTTACTCACTATTTTTGCAAAGAAATAAAAATAAATGCAATCTCACCTTTGAGGAGTGATAATTATGTTTCTGTCACTTGTATGAAAGATCTTAGTGACTCCCCTATGCCTGAGGCTTTTTGAGTTATGGGTCTTTCACCTTTGTGACAGGAACACAATAACCATACTTCACAGGTAAGGCACTTCACCATTGTAAATGGGAAGCGAGGGTCTCCATTCCTCTTGGCAAAATTCTTGTCACTGGATGTTGGAAGAATCAGCTCTGAATCAATCAAGGTACTGAGTCCTTGAGGAGATAGCCTTCTACCCAGATAGCATTTCGGAGATTAAGGAATTAGTCTAAGCATAGGACATACACACACACACACATACACACACACACACACACACACACACCACACATACACACACACACACACACACCACAAACACAAAACACAAAACACAATACACATACATCTCTAGCCATAAATAATCTATAGATTATAATTTTATAATATATGATGTAGATGGTACTGTATAAAAATTACATCAGGCCATGTAACCTCAGTAGAATCATTTTTTTCCATGGTTGTCCTTTGAAGGTCTGTATGTAACTTTAAACATGTTTATAATTATTGCCTGAGATATTACTAACAGCTATAGTCATTTACCAATGCCAATGAAATATAATTGTCAATTCTCTTTTAACCTGTTCACAACTTTGATCTTCATAATTATGCTCCCTGTTTAGCTGTGATTATGGGTATGGAACTGCAAAGCAGATTATTATAGATATGAAAACAGATTATTTGTTGAGAAGGGATCCAGTTCACTTTGTTCTCAGGCTCCCTTGACTCATAGACCTCCCAATACACTCCTGACAATAGGGATTACAAGTGTGAGCCATTTCATTCAGCTGTTCTTTCTCTTGACCAAACTGTAACCCATCTTCACTTTTATTTCTGCAAAACCTACCACATGATTGCAGTTACATAAAATTCAATAAAATGGCAACTCATCTACAATGACAGAAGCTAAAACTCATTGTCCCAGAGTGTGTGGGCGAAAGAAGGGTTGAGTGTTGCATAACAGTAGAGAGTCACAATGATTAAAGAGCTCAAAGAAAATATTTTTTTATGTGAAAATACCATACAAAAGGGTTACAATTGCATGGGCAAAGGTAATTAGTACATTTCTTATCAAGCATTGTTGCTTCCTCCTTTGTTTCCCCTTCTCATCTCTTCCCATCTCCACCCCACCACCGCGGAAAATATTTTTAAATTTAAATTTTATCGTAAAGGTGATGTATTAAGGGATTATAGTAACATAAGTCATGTAATGAGTATTTCTTTATGAACTATGTTACTCCCTCCCTCATTTTCTCCTACCTATTCCCCTCCAGACCACCTCCCCCCAAGCTGTAAAGTTCATTTCCAACATAGTGTCTAGTTAGTAACACTGCTGAATTGGCTCATCCTTTTCCCCACTGTTTCAGGTACAGATTATGAAAAACAGTGATAAAAAGGAATAAACCAAAGGAAGAAAGAAAGAAAGAGAGAGGGAGGGAGGAAGGAAGGAAGAAGGGAAGGAAGGAAGGAAAGAATGAAGGAAGGAAAAAAGAAACACCTGCAAAACAGTACAATAAAAAATCTTATTTCCATTTCAGGAAGTTCATTTTGCTAGGCATCATTTTATATGGTCATATGCACATAGTTATTCAGACATTGTGATCACCTCTGAAGAATTTCTTCCTTTATTCTCACTGTGCAAATGCTTAGTGTGATGTTTCATTAATCTTGTCCAACTGTAATTATTAAATGTCACCCTGCATCAGAACCAATTCCAAATGGATCAAAGACCTCAATGTAAGATTAGTATCTTGAAAATATTACAGGAAGGGATAGGGGAAATACTAGGGCGCCTTGGAACAAGTAGAAACTTCCTAAGTAAAGATCCAGAATCACAACAAATGAAAGGCTGAATAAATGGGATTGCATCAAACTGAAGAGTTTCTGCATGACACAGGACATAGGTAGCAAGATAAATAGAAAACCCACAGAATGGGAGATCTTTACTAACAATGCATAAGACTAGGGCCTTATATCTAAAATATATTTAGGGCTCCCCAAAAATTAAACTTTCCCAATACAAATCCTCAAATAAAGACTTCATGGAAGAAGAAATTAGAGTGGCCAATAGACACATGAAGTTCAACATCTCTAGCCATAAAAGAAATGCAAGTATAAACACTGAAATTCCACCTCACTCCTCACCCCAGTTAGAACAGCCATTATCCAAATAGTAATAATAGTAACAACAATAACAGATGCTGGTGGGAATGTGGCAAAAAAGGAACTCTACTGAACTGTTCGTGGGAATGCAAACTTGTTCAACCACTCTAAAAATCAGTATGGAGGCTAAACATAGAGCTTCTCTATGACCCAGCAATCCATCTCCTGAGCATTTACCTAAATGACCACAAGCTAGCCCACACTAATGCTACCAGCACAACCATGTTCATTGCAGTATTGTTTACCATAGCTAAGAAATGGAATCAATCCAGATGCCCCTCAGTAGATGAATGGATCAAGAAAAGGTGATATGTATATTAATAAAATTATATGATTCCATGAGAGAGAATGACAATATCCCATTCATAAGAAAATGGAAAGACTTGGAAACAAATTATATTAAGTAAAGTAAGCCAGACCCAAAGAAACATAGGCTTCAGAGTTTCCCTCATTTGTAATAACTAGAATATGTCTATAAATCTACTAGTTAATCAAAGATAATCTTAACAGGAATAGTTGAAGCATAACCATTACAGGAGTGATAGTGTTACCAGTCAGAAAAATCTATTCAAATTTATGGAACTGACACTTAAAATGTTTACAGTTTATTGTAGGCTCAGTTATAACTCAACAAAGCTGCTTAAGAACCACATTGTTGCACAAGAAAGAAGTTATGCCTGCATCAGAAAGAATGACATTGCCCCATTTGTTATGAAATTGAAAGACTTAGAAAAAATTTATTAAGTATAGTAAGCCAGGCCCAAAGAAAGATAGATTTCATGGTTTCCATTATTTGCAATGGTTAGTATTTCTAGGACAAGCAGAAAAGGTCAAAACATATGATCATCTAAGATGATGTTAAGTGAAATGAACCCCAAGATAGGGACACAACTTGTTTTCTCTTGCTTGCTATTATTTCTAACTTATCTAAAATGTACTATGTGATTTTTTTTGTTTCTTTTGTAGGTTCTTTCCCCATGGTATAACCTGTTTTTACTGTATTTGAAGTCAGTGCCCTGCATCTTGTATATACATTTTTCTAACTTGGGGAGAGGACGGGAAATAACAAAATGCTGAAACAAGGATACAGGTTGACCCATTGTAACAATGAGATGTACAAGACACTATGTTGAAAACAAATATTACAACTTGGAGAGGAGGGGAGGTAGGAGTTGGGGAAGTGGGGAGGGATGGTATGGTAGGGAAAAAGCAAAGGAAGACCTGACAATGCTCAATAGGAAATGTACTCATTATCTTACTCATGTAATTGTAACCCCTCCGTACATTAATTTTACAATAAAAAAGATAAAAATGAAATGCCAAGAGAAAGGCTAGAATGTTTTTCTCAGGAGAATGAATACAGGTGGAACTCAAGGGAAAGCAGCTTGGACTACTGTCTTTCATTATCAGTCTCTTACTTATTTTGATTCTAAGACACTTTATATATTATATTTTTTAATAGAGAGAAGTCTCTTACTTTCCTGAGTAATCCAGAAATTTCCAGACCAAAACTCTAATGTACTACAAAGCTTAAAGCCCACATTATTATGATAGTTCAAACAATAGCATTAATAAATTCTAGCTAGAACTCTCAATATATTTGTAGAAAAAGCCATTTGTACTTCCTCATAAGTCCAAAATATAAGAAATATCATCATAATACTTTATTAGATCACAAAATGCTCATACATTGAGATGAAAGAATTAACTTCACTGTATCGACAAAGAAGAAAGCATCTTTTAGAAACCAAATTAGCTTAACTTAAAATAACTGATGGTAGGGACCTCTGAAATACCCCAGAATCACTGTCATGTGCCAGAAAGCTGAGTAATTACTGGTTCCTTATTTAACAACTCTGAACCTTTCTTACATATAAAAGAGAATTTGGACAGTTTTCTAAATATTCCTTAGCTTTATATAGTCACATATATTTCATATTTCATTAAATATACAAAGCCACTGATTGCAAGATGCATGTTTTTTAAGCATGAAGGTAGAAAAATATTGCCAATTAAATAAAATGTTCCTGTCTCACATTTTATTGAAACAATACTTTAAAACATTTATATATAATGATATGGGTGTATATGTATATGTAAATGTATACAGTACAGTTTTCTTTTCATTTAGTACCCTTGTCCATATGCTTTAAAAGAAGTCTAAATAAAATAAATTATGATACTTGTAAAACTTCTCTACACTCAGAAGTTCACTCTTTAGGCTATGCTGTTTTGCTAAGAAGAGCATGGTGTGCAAGATTTCTTAAGAATACTTCATTATTGTTTCCAATGATTTCTTCTAGGTGATCTGCACCCCCTCTTCAAAATTTCTTCGGAGCATAGTAAATAGTCTACTAGTTCTTTATTGAGGAATCTTTCAGTGGTCAGTTGAAAAACATGTCCAAGTGTTGTGCTTTTTCAATTACATCTCTAAGTGTGCACAGGTTAGGAAGGAATAACACATTTACTTTCAAATTAAGGAATATGCTGAGATCTGAGGATCAAGGTTCAAAGCTAGCCCAGGCAGGAAAGTCCATGAGACTCTTATCTCCAAGTAACCACCAGAAAACCAGAAGTGGCACTGTGGCTCAAGTGGTAGAGTACTAGCCTTGAGCTGTAGAGCTGAGGGACAATGCCCAGGCCCAGAGTTAAAGCCCCATGACATACAAAAACAAACAAACAAAACAAATTAAAGAATTTGACAATATCAAGAAGATGCAACAAAGTATATAAATTACTAACTTGGTACTTTATAGAAGGTGTACTACTTAAATTAAAAATGGCTGAAAACATATACTTACGAACCATCAATTTATTCTTTCCTTTTCCTCCTCCTCTTCCCCTCTTCCTCTCCTCCTTCTCATCTTCCCCTTCCTACATTTCCTCTTCTTCCTTCCCTCCTTCTTCTTTCTTTGCTTTTCCTTCTTTCTCTTCCTCATCTGAGCAAGAGCAGACTTTAAACTATCCAAGAATTAAAATAAGTGCAAGCACTACTCAATATTAGGAGATGGTTTTCTCAATATCAACATTTTATTATATGAAGTTGGTAGTATTTGTAATTATACATTCAACTGATGCTACTGTCTACTCTAAGGGAAAACTTTGGGACAAATTTAACCTCATAGTCATTTCTGGTGTGTCCATCTCTTATATACACTAATGTATCAATACTTAAAGGGATGATTTCTATTTCTTCCAATAAATATCATATTTTCTCATAAAAATGAGCTATCTCCAATGAAAAATTTGTCTCTTGTTTTCTGTCTAGTGCTCATTTCTCATTGCCTGAATGGATACTGGTTCCTCTCATGAGGCAATAAGGTTTGTTACCTCTAAGAATTTGAAAAGCAAAGCATTGCAGGGTCATTAGTAATATTATTGGGGGGCAGGCTGTAAATAGGAAATAAATATCCATTGATCCTCATCAATTTCCTGAAAAATAAATGGGCATGATAAAGTATCCAGCTGATCAGAAAGAAAATATGTATTTACTTTTGCTTGTTGAAGCTTGGGAATGCGTACAGTAGCAAACTGGCTGTGGGACCAATTTCTATCTGCCCTTGCTGCCCTGCAAATGACATTCTTACCAGGCCATTAAGAAAACTGTTATAACTTCTAGTGAGACCACCTGCTAGGTCTCAGTGCTGGGACGATTACATCTATCGGAAATAATGACCCATAACTAGAATAAAACACATTAATAACATCACATTTACCCAGGATAATGCATTTCACCATTTTATATTGCAGAGACCAAGTTAATCAGTAAAAGCATTACCCAAAAATGAAGCAACTAATAGGCACAGAGTAGATAATGAATATAAAAGCAGAATGTTCAAGCTATTTTTTTTTCCTTTAGAACTGAGAAGATGTGTAATGGGTAGTAATGGATGGAGCACTCTGTTGGAAATGGGTAATCCTGTCTTCTTTCTGTGGCTTCATACATGCAGAGGAAGAGCTAGCAGTGGCTTCCTCCAGACATAAAAGAAAACACAAGGTTGGGTATAATAGGGACTCTGGATTTGGAGTTGGGAGACCACAGGTCTTACTCTAGCTGTGCTGTTAATGAGCTGTGTGACCCTGGACAATTCACTTCACCTCCTGGAGCCTCAATTTCTTATCTGAAAAATGAGCAGCTTAGATGAGGTGATCTCTGTAATCCCTTCCAATTCTCATATGTTGTGATTTGAAGTAGAATGTCAACCTGACATGGGAAGGCTGTGAAATGTAATAAAAGTGACTTTAAAATCTTGGAGCTCCATGATCTTCAGAAATGGAAGCAGAAATGATCAGATTGCAATGACATTTAGGACATTGCCTTGACACAGTCAACCAGGCCCTGTCAAACACAGGAACTGTGGAGAACTGCCACACAGGACAAAGCTAGACAAACTTGTAGTCCTTCTGTTACTTTTTCAAACAATAACTGGGGCTGAGTCCAATCTATTTTATATTTAGAATAACAGAAATAATCAAGTCAGAAATAAGACTGAGATATACAACTTAAATAAACCTCAACTAATATTATGAATAGCACACTCAGGATATAACCTAACTATTCAATATGTCCACATATTAAAGGAACACAGAATTGGTGATCAGTTAAGCATCTTAGTCCTCAATATATTTTACATATTTCTTATGTTTTTCTATGTCTGACCATTTTTATCTTAGAGAAATATTTTTTCCTAACTAAGTACAATAACATTTCTCCTGAGATATAAAATGACTAGAAATAAGTGTAGGAAATTTTTTTATTTTATTGTGAAAATACCATATAGAGGGGTTACAATTACATGCATGTGTAGGAAATTTTTATATGGAGAAACCCAAAGACCTAAATGTGCCTAGACCAGTGCTGTGTGTATGCTTTGTCTTTGTTATCTTAGTTTTTGGCTCCATTCTTATGATTACTGTTAATGCTTTAGAGGGAAAATCACAATGACCTTTTCATTTTAATCAAGATGCAAAATATGTAGTTGGGAGAGAATGGTACAGTATGTGACTGAATATTATATAAAGAACTGTGTTAACACCTGCACACCAAATCTTCTGGGACACAAAAAGTCTGATCTTGCTATACAATGTTGTTCCATTTTAGCCTTAGAATATTTATCATTTGAATCAAATCCTAAATTAGTCTACTTAAAAAGTAAATTACTAGAAGTTTAATTTTCTTATTTTATTCTTAAAAATATCCCACTACAGGAACCAGACACCTGAAAGCAATTGGGTTGTTTCCTTTTGTCCAAATTCAAGTGAAATAAAATATCAAAAGCAGCAAGTCCTTCCTCCAAATAAGTGTGCAGCCCATTTATACAAATAATCTTTGGTCAAAACATATTTTAGCCAAACATACTCAGAAATCCTCCTTAAATCAAGTGTTCTCCTTGTTATTCCTAATACAAAATATAGAAGAAAATAGAAAGTCTGATAGTTACTTGTAATAAATGTAGAAATGATTGAAATAAGATGTTAAAATTAATGATATCTGGCTAACATTCTTTAAAGAGACAATGACTCTATCGATAAGAATCCCAACAAATGTATTTCATCACAGAAATATATTAACAACTCTTCATCATCTGGAACTTTAATAAATCAATAAAAGATAATATTTACTCTATCCTGCTGGGATAGCTTTTTATATTTCTAATAGAACTTAATTCTGGTTGCCATAGTTTCAACAGAGTTTTAGAATGAGTCTGTTTTATCATAATTTCTGCATGTTAGTATGTATATAAACAACTGAATTCTAGATTCAGGCAGAAGCACTCATTTATGAATAAAGAAAATCTTTTATCATAAAGTGATTGAACTAGGATTCAAAATATGCTATTGAGCCCTTGCCTTCCTCAGAGAGCTCAAAATATTTCTGAAACTTTAAATCACTTATGTATCTGAAAAGCACATCAATGGTATAAGGAGGAGGTGGAGGAAGATTTTAAACATTGAAAATGGTGTGGAGATTTACAGAATGTACAATCATTTACTCTTACCTTATACTATAAAGCATAAGGAAAAAATTAAATTTTAGGCTAATGGGATAGCTTTAAGTCTATTTTCTCAACAAATAATTGTTAATTGTTAAATGTTAACTGCTTCTTTAGTGTTTTCTTCAAATTGTACATGTGGATTTCAATTTAGTCTGTCACTTTTATGTGTACAAGGCATCTTAATGAAAGTCACCATTTCCTTTGTTCTCCCTCCCATCTATCCCACCCTATCCACCTCCTCAACTTTCCTTGTTCAGTTGAGCATTACGGCTATATTCATCCATATTTATTTTTTTCATTAGTCTTCCCCTTACCTTTTGGATTCTACTCCCTTCAGTCAAAACATGTTTCTGTTCCCTAATATTCATTTTGTTGAACTGTGTGTTCATTGTTCAAAGGGATTACATTGTGGGAACTTTCTTCTACATATACTATCATTTTGTCAGTTTGATTATGTATGTATGAGCATATGGCCATGGATGTATTCTCAAGTATAGTTATATTTTAGAGATTAAGCTTAGGTATCTTACAACCAACATATGATTCTGGTGCCCTGCATCTTGTATTTTTTTCTAATTTGAGGATGGGAAAGGAAATAACAAAATGCGGAAATAAGGATAGAGGATGACCCATTGTAACAATGAGATGTACAAGACAAGATGTACAAGAAAAGAACTTTACAACTTTGCTGGGAGTGGAGGTGGAGGAAGTGGGGGAGGATTGGAGGAAAGGGATGGTAGGGGAAATATAAAGAAGGGTGTAACAATGCTCGATAGGAAATGAACTCATTACCTTGCTCATGTAACTGTAACCCTCTGTACAATATCTTTACAATAAAAATATGCGGCGAACGCCTTCTCGGCCAGCGAGGAAGAACGACCACCACACCAGGAGTCTTCTCAGATCACGCTTTATTGGAGAGCCTTTGAATTGATGGGAGAGCTTGAGCGCGAGAGCGCGTGTACCCAAAACATGGCCACTTATATAGGGAATAGGAACACTGTCGTTTTCCCATTGGTCGTCTGCCTTTCGCCGTCACCAGGTGCCACGGGATTGGCTGGGGACTCTACATGGCTCACGCATGCGCAAAGCCCAGGACCCACCGTCCTGCCAAGCACTGCCTAATATGGAGTTACCTCAAAACTGCAAGGAAGTGGGCGGCGCCTTGTAATGACGTTCGCGCCGGCTCCCCACAAAAATATATTTAAAAATTACATATATGTGGATATATAAATATATATGGATAAAATTCCATTGTCGTCGTGTATGTGTGTGTGTGTGTGTGTGTGTGTGTGTCCACGTGCGCATGTGCACAAGCACGCACGGGTGTGTGATGTCACTTACAAGGAATTAAATGTACTTGGAAAAATATCATATTGAGTTAAGTAAGCCAGGCAGGCTCTAAGAGACAAGGGGCACATGTTTTATCTCACATATGGTAGTTAGACCTAAAATATAAAATATATAAAATATAATGCATCCAATTCAGTGTCAATCAGTTTTATCCATTTATAATGTTCACCATCCAATGGTGTTTCTATGATCTTGTTCACTTAGGAAAACATGCTTGCTTTTACTATTTCTTTAAGGTGATAAATGCCCAGAAAACATAAAATCAAAAGGGAATAACTGGATCCAATCACTTGGGAAATAGGATGATTAGAAATCACAATTAGAAATAGGATAATTAGAAGTATTCATTCTCTAAGAAAAGCTGAAAACAAATTTTCATAGCCAAACAAATCTATGCCCATAGCAATTAAAATGTCAATTAAGTTAAAGTTATAAAATTTTAACTTTTGAAGAAAAATAAGTCTTTTCTATTTATCACTAAATCTTTCAAGGTGTATTTGTCCACTTGTAAACTTTTGGAATGTTCTCCATAAAATCCAAAAGAAGATGTCACAAGAATAATGAAGGACAGAAACTGAAACTAAAATTATCTTTTCCCATATGGCAGTATGAAAAACAATCTTAAGCAATAGACAATTTTTAAGTAAGTGAAGACACCTCAAGTTATTCCAGAAATGAATATAAGCTTGGCTTATTTATCATATACTCTTTGTATTTAGCAAAAGGTTAGCTTTCAATATATTCTATTTGAAATTATGTCCTATTTTTAGCATTCATTGGTTTGTAGAATCATATTATTGAGCATGCTATTAGGTATGTTATTTTATTATAGATAACATATAACATATATCTTAGACTTAAATTGTGATCATTTGCATGAAATTTTCCTATAATACATTAACAAGGCTATATGCTAATAATTCAAGACAGACCAAAATAAATAAGACTGGGGCCTGAACTTCAAGGCTAGCACTCTACCACTTGAGCCACAGCACCACTTCCGGCTTTTTTCTTTTTGCTTATGTGGTGCTAAGGAATCAAACCCAGGGCCTCAGGCATGCAAGGCAAGCGTTCTACCACTGAGCCACCTTCCCAGCCCCTAAATAAGATTTTTCTTACCTAAAGGAAAATGCATTAGAAAATGGAAGAATGAGTAACGATGTTACACCAGCTAATACTTTATAGTTGTACAACATGAGCTGGCATGGGAGTATATGGAATAAATAAACATAGAGTGGGGTGCTATTAAAGATAAATGCTCTTTAAAGGTACAGAAAAGGCTTCAAGAAGGAGATTGCATTTGAATTGGGTATCATATGAAAGATAGATTCAATAGTATAAGATTAGTGCATTATTCATTTTTTCTTACTATATCAAAGCACCTAAAGTTAGTTAGTGTTAAAGATAAGAGACTTATTTAGCTTATATTTTGATAGTTGAAAGTTCAAGATCAGTTAGCCAACATGGTTCAGTCTTTGGCAAGAACCTAATGGTGAATGGTATCACCATTAGGATGAAAGATGAGAGGTAAGAAGAGTCAGGAAGACAGAGGGAAGGGTAGGTCATGCTACTATTCATGTAACAATCTTCTTGCAAGACGTAACTCAAAGTCTCTGGGGAACTACCACAATGCTTTCCAAGGGCATACCAGCAATAACCTACTGGCCTCACCACTTAAAGATACTGCTACCTTTTTAACATACATATGCTAGAATAAGCATGAACTACTGGGGACTGACACAAATCATAGTGTGAGGAATATTTTGGAAAGAGAAAAACATTCAGTAAAAACAAAATCAATGACCAGCACAACAGAGAAAAATAAACTTTCAAGAATTTGTCAAACTTTTAGTAGCTATGGGTATTATTGAGTATAGATTAATAGAAAGACATGTGGTGGAAGCTATTTGAAAGCCACACACATTGTAAAATCTGCAACTCATTCATAGAAATTGAGAGTGAAGCCTATTTCTATCCTGTGGTAGTAGCAACTATAGGGGCTTCACCATGACTGACAAAAAAAAAAAAAAAGAGGCTTCAGAGAATATTTGTGCTTTGTGATCCAGAACATCTTTTCATCTCTTTCCTTTGGTTCGTTAGTTGTTAACCTTGGTCCTTTGGTCATCATTACAACTGTGTTGAGAGAGAGAGAGAGACCTTTAGGTGGTGATGAAGTCATAATGACCCAGTCCTCGTGAATAAATTAATATCATCACGATGAGTGTAGGCTAATTATCTCAAGTGATATTATAATGTTGGTTTTACTATTTTTTGTTGTAAAGGTGATTTACAGAGGGGTTACAGTTACATAAATCAGGTAATGAGTACATTTCTTTTTGAACAGTGTTGCACCCTCCCTCATCTTCTCCCAGTTTTCATCCGCTCAACTCCTCTCCCCTCCAACTTGTGTAGTTCATTTCCAACATAGCATTTAATGAGTATCACTGCTGAATTCGTTTACCCTTTGTCCAACCATTTCTGTGCTTCCTATTTTCCTCCCAAGTCAAATACAGTTACATACAAGACAAAGGGTACAGAAATCTAAAACAGTGACAAAAGGGAAAAATCAGGGGGAAAGAGAGAAAAAGAAGAAAAGAAAGAAAAAAGAAAGAAAGAAAGAAGGAAGGAAGGAAGGAGGAAAAGGAAGGGGAAGGGAAGGGAGGAAAGGGAAGGGAAGGGAAGAGAGAAAGGAAGGAAGAAAGGAAGGAAGAAGGGAAAGAAAAAAGAATGAACCATACAGTACAATAAAAACCCCTCTTGTTTCCATTTCTTGGAGTTCATTTTGATAAGCACCATTTTATATGATCGTATGCACATAGCTTGAATCTTTGTGATCCTCTCCTTAAAGAGTAGTATGATGAGAAAAGGATGAAATTCATCTCCTTCCCTCTCTCACTTATATAATCTCACACATTGCTTTGCCCTTCTGCCTTTGCCATGGGATGGTATATCTAGAAACCCTTGCTAAAGGACATAACTAGCAAGATGAATAGAAAGCCCATGGATTGGGAGAAGATCTTCACTAGCCATACAACAGACAAGGGTCTCATATCTAAAATATACTTGGAACTCAAAAAATTAAATCTCCCAACAACAAATCTTCAAAGAAACAACTGCCCCATAAATAAGTGGGCTAAAGACTTAAAGAGAAACATCTCTGAAGAAGAAATAAGAATGGCCAATAGACACATGAAGAAATGCTCAAGCTCTCTATAGAAAAGCAAATCAAAACAACGTTGCAACAATGCTTGATAAGAAATGTACTCATTACCTTGCTCATGTAATTATAACCCCTCTGTTCAGTATTTTTCACCATAAAAAATTGAGATTCTACCTCACCTCCGTTAGAATGGCTATAATCAAGAACTCTAATAACAACAGATGCTGAAGGGTATGTGGACAGAAAGGAACCTTACTGCATTGTTGGTGGGAGTGTAAACTAGTTCAAACACTTTGGGAAATAGTATGGAGGTTCCTCAAAAGACTCCACATAGAGCTCCCCTATGACCCAGCAATCCCACTTTTGGGCATTTACCCAAATGATCATAAACAAGACCACACTAAAGCTAAGAGCACAACTATATTTATTGCAGCCTTATTTACCATAGCTAAGATATGGAACCAACCCACATGCCCCTCAGTAGAGGAATGGATCAAGAAAATGTGGTGTATATACATAATGGAATTCTATGCCTCCATCAGAAAGAATGACATTGCCCCATTTGTTAGGAAATGGAAAGACTTGGAGAAAATTATACTAAGGGAAGTAAGCCAGGCCCAATGGTCCCATGGTTTCCCGTATTTGCAATAACTAGTATATGAATGGGACAAGCAGAAAAGCTCAGTTAAGATGATGTTAAGCAAAATAAACTCCAAAATAGGGACACAGGTGATTTTTTTCTTCCTTGTTATTGTTTTTAATGTATTCATAAGGTACCATGTGACTTTTTTGTTGCTTTGTATGTCCATCCCCCATGGTATAACCCCTGTTTTCACTGTATTTGATGTTGGTATAATTTGGGGAGGGGAAGGGAAAAAATTGTTTAAATAGGGATACAGGTGGACCCATTGGGACAATGAGATGTACAAGACGTTATGTTGAAAAACAAACTTTACAATTTAGGCAGGGGAAGGCAGGTAGTTGAGGAGGTGGGAGGGACGAGATAGTAGGGTAAAAACAAAGGAGGCAACAATTCTGGATAAGACATGTACTCATTACCTTGCTCATGTAACTGTAACCCTTCTGTATAGTATTTTCACAATAAAAAAACTTATTTTTAAAAAAAGAAACCCTTGCCAGATGCAGGCTCCATAATGTGGGACTCCACACCCCCTCACCGACTGGGATAGATGAATGTCTATTCATTGTAAATTACTTTCTTAAACGTGCTGCCATAGTAGCATGAAACAGACTAATATACTCCCAGTAACTAAAGTAGGAATATTAACTGTCTTTGCCTTTTAAGTTGACATTGAATATTAAATTGAAGCTTGTGCAAAACACTTAGGCTTATCCCTGCCAAAGAATAAGTAATCAGTATATAATACCTCTTCTGTTTCTTATGTGGAGCAGGATTGTAAATATGAGAATACAGCTATGGATGGTTTTAGAAACTTTTTATTGAAGTACACTTAGACTGCTTAAGAATACCTGAAAAAACCCTCTGTACAGAATTTTTATAATAAAAATGTACAAAAAGAATACCTAAAAATGCCAGGAATGGGAGAAAATAATAAAGTAAATTAAACTAGCCAATGAGAAATAATGCCCAATTTGCCAGTGTTCTTTATGTGAATTTTTCCTTCATTGTAATGGATCTGCACTCTGACTTTACTTTTTAATCACATGAAGAACATGAAAATAATCATCTTAAGACTCATTTGCACCCCCCTTAAAAATATGAATGATGAAATCTCACCTCCACAAACTCCAAGTTTACTTATGTTGGCCTTGCAGAGTATTAAGAAGGCCAGATGATTACAGAGTTTAGTACAGATTGAAAGCCACCAGTCCCATGGGTAAATTCTCAGGCAACTTGAAGATAAGTTGACAATAACTGTCGATTTACTCTTCCCCTTTAAACACACATTGCTATGAAAAGAAATTGTGACTTTTCATACTGATGATGAATCACTGACTTGAGTTCCACTAGACTGACCTATTTTCTAGTTTTATTCAGGGGGAGACTATAAAACTCTGTGGTTTTAAGTCTCTCTATCTTGTCAAGTAGGCTCACTGTTGGTTACTGGTACTTTGGACTGCTTTCCACATTCCTATTCTACCCTGAGAATCAGAAATGTGAGAACCCCTAGATCCCTTGCCAGCCCTATGTGATCATTGTTGTTTGGTTTCCTTTTGCATGCATACAAAAGTATTGCTTTTCTTCTTTCTCTGTGGACAGTTTGGACATACTAAATACTAAAAATATAGTGGAGTGGTGCTTTGGCTAGATATGCATCATTGTTTGATTAAGACATATGGAGAGGGATTCAAGTTATATACAAGGGACCCAGACACTTCATAGTAATCTCTCCTCTTCTAGTGCATCTCCTATTTTCATACTCTATTTCTAATATATTTTCATAGGCCAAATATTTTATATTTTGTACACAATTACTTAAACAAACCTCTGTGTTACATGATTGCAAGATTCCTAGTGTTGGTTCTGACTGTGAAAAAGACACCTGTTTTTATAATTCAGAAAAGGAGTCCCATCGGTAAATTTTGAAATATTTTCTTAACCCAGATTCCAACTGCTTCAATTTTAGTCAAAATTTAAATAGCAACCTTTTCTCTTTGTGCTTCAGTTCTAATATTCTTGCCTGGATCCTCCCTGAGGTAATGACTATATATGGCTAGACAAGAATACAGCTCAATACAAAGAAGTATAAACCAGAAAACTACACTAATACACTTCAAAATATATTATTCACATAATATTTGTGGTTGAAAATAATCCTGGTATGTATCCCCATTTGTCTTGGCATACATAAGCTCTATCTAATTGGACAGACTATGTTTTCAACTTCATGCCTTTATATTGGTAATTCCTCTCTCTCTCTCTCTCTCACACACACACACACACACAATTGATAGAGTCATGTATATGTCAGTGTTTATTTTTATCCATAGATGCTTGGTGCATATAAGTCATGACATGTCAATATATGTTAACCTAAGTGTGAACAGTGCAGTAAGAAGAGAGTAAACATGACAAAAATAAAAATATTAATAAAACATTTAAAGTTATTTCAAAATTCTAGAGCTGAAAACATAATGAAGGAAACAAAATTTTCAGAGAGAATATCAATAAGAGAATTGAAGGAAAGAAAAAGAAATTCTGAACTAAAGATGGTTTATTTGAAACTGCATAGTCACAGGAGAAAAATTAAAAAATAACCACCACAAAATGAATGAAGATAGCTATGAAGTTGATAAGACAGTACCAGGAGAACAAATATTTAAGTAATAGAATTTAAGAATCTGAGAGAGAAAAAGCTTAGAAAAACAAGTATTACTTTCTTAAACAAGTTTTTTTTAAAAAATAAATTAAAGTAAGAAAATGATGGGAGAAAACTCCAATCCGTACTATATGTATATAAATATATACACAAAAAGCTCCAAAGTCTCCAGTAAGATTCACTCCAAATAAACTTAAGATCTACTAATAATAAGATATACACTCCAAATATATTAAGCTATACTATAACAAAATGCCAAAACTCAAAATATGAACTTTAAAAAATTTAATTGTTATTATAAAGGTAATGTACAGAGGGGTTACAGTTACAAAAGTCAGGTAAAGAATATATTTATGTTTGGAAATTTCACCCCTTCCCTCTCAAGGACAAACTCTTAAAAGCAATGAGAGAGAGAAAGCAACCAACTTACAAAAAAGTTTCTGGAAGGTTAATAGTATGAAACTTTGCAGTCCAGAAGAAAGTGTTATATTCAAAGTGCAAAAGGAAGAAAACTGACAACTTACAATATTGTACTTGGAAAAGCTATCCTTCAGAAATGAAAGAGAAAGACTTGCCTAGACAAATAAAAGCAGGGAGAGTTATGTACTTCACGACTTATAAGAAATTTTGAAGGAGGTGAAGCTGAGAGTAAAGGATGCTTATTAGTAACATGAATCACATGAAAGTATGAAATTCATTGGTGAAAGTAAGTACACAGTCAAATTCAGGTCTCTTAAAACTGTAATGGTATATAAATCATGTATATCTCTAGTATGAAGTTTAAGAAATTAAAATATGCTAAAGGATACAAACTATAAAAAATTGTAAACATAAAATAAGGGACATAAATTGAAAGTTTGGAGTTTTTGTATATGCTCAAAATCAACTTCTCATAATCCTAAAACAGCCTGTCTTAACTGTAACATGTGTTATGTAAGCTTTATAATAGCAAAAAGTAAAATCCTGAACATAGAAACTTAAAAGTAAGGAATCCAAGCACATTATTGGAGAAATCACCTACTAGAGAAAGTCAGGAGAGGAAGAAAGAAACAAAACCTACAAAGGAAAAAAATGAGAAAACAATAAGCAGATGAGAATAGTAAATACCCCACAATTATCTTGAACATAAATGGATTAACTTCTCCAGTAAAAACACAGAGTGGATAATACATTACAGAAGAAGACCACAATGAAATAATAAATATTTGAAGTGATAAATATGTTCATTGTTCTAATTTGGTCATTCATTCCACATCACAAATAGTCAGAACATATAAGAAAATAACATTCAACATCACTAATAATCAGTGAATAAAAATTAAATCTACAGTATGATATAGCCTCACAGAGATGAAAATAAATACTACAAAACCTCTGAAAGATAATGTATGTGAAATAAGAGAAGAAAAGGAAAAGTGAGCATTTGGTGGTAGATACCACTCAGGAGATATTTTAGAAAGTTAAAAGTAGACCTGTAAGATGCACCAATAGTACTATTAATTGCTTTTATCCAAAAGAAATGAAATCAGTATTAGCTTTATTATTACTTAAAAGTCAGAACTTATTTTAATTTCAAACTCTACTATAAAATAAAAGGGAAACTTATCTACCCAAATCTTCTAATGCCTACCTCAGTCGCAAAGTCAATTACATGTGTTTAAGCAGTTTTATACTTGTTGATACCAAAAGCCTTACAAAATACCATAGAATGGGTAATGTAAAAGTCTTGTGTTTTCTTACAATTTTGGTGGCCTTAGGCATATAACTAGCTAATTTGCTTTCTGGTAAGTATCCTTTCTATTGTCAGCAGATGGCATTTTCTTGAAGTCTGTACATAGATTTTTCTTTATGAATACAGGAAAAGAAGGATAAGGCGCGAGGAGAAGGGAGAGGAAAGGAAGGAGAATAGTAGAGAGTGAAACAGAGAGGGAGAAATCTTATTCTCTTCCTAAGAATCCCATTGTCAGGACCCCAAATTTGTCACTTTAAACTTAGTTTCCTCCCATTACACAACCTCCCAATGCCATCATTTGGTGGCAGGTGGGTTAGAACTTTAATAAATGAATTCTGAAGGAACACCAGGACTGAGATTTCAGAGCACAAAATGAGAATCTGAAATATTTCTTTTTCATTCTGGCAATCTATCCAAGTATCTTAAGTCTGCAAAATTCATTTAAAACATGCATTTCCTTTCCCTTTGGCCTCCATCAATATTTCATTACAAATGTCAAATGCACTAAACCTCTGGTACCACTCACATTAAGACTTAATGTCTAAAGATCAAAATTTCATGGTGTCCATCCAATATTTGAAATACAGATGGAATTAGTTTCATACCATATCTTACAGAAACTGTCCACTTGACCCTAACTTCAGGTTTTTGTTCTTATCTTCTCCAGAATACCCTGGAAGTGGCTCCATTTTTCTACCTTCAAGTTTCTTAAAAATGATTACAGATTTCGATAATGGCAACAAAATATTTCTTTTCAAGAAAAACTGAAAAACAGAGAGAAGAATAAGGAAGAAACAAAATAAACATCTAGTGATTACTAAAGCTATCATTTTGCTCCATTTCCCTCTCTGAGCACAAAGTAAAATCAAATACATAGCAGCCTTTTTCTACTTTAGCATGTATTGTGAAGACTTATTCATGCTGTAAAATTGCTTTTGAATATGTTTGTCTCTACTAATTTTATCCCTACAAATAAAACCAATGAAAATAATAGCACCAATCAGAACAATTACTTAAATTGTAATTGCCTCCTGCACAACTAAATCTTTAGTGGATATTATACTATAGAATTGACAGAAATGGTGTCAGTCAGTATTAGTTTCATTCAAAATTTGTAGATGAAGACGCTGGAAGCTAGTACAATTAAAATAATTTGACCTTTAACATACAACAAATACACAGAAACAGAATTTATAGAATTTTATAGAAAGAACTCTCCAGAAATGGAATAAAATTTTAAGTCATTTGAGCTCTTTCATGTTTTTGATGTCTAATGCTAAATTGCTTCCCATAAATGATATTTAAAAATACCTGTTTCACAGCATTTTTCTCAAATAGTTGCAAGTCTGGTAAGTAAAAAATTTGTAATTTGCTATGTTGGAAAATATTATCACGTTTTCACCCATTTGCTTTTCATGCCTGAAAATTGGCTCTTTTTGTCTTTTGTTTATTAATGAAATTGTATCGATAATTTTTTTTTACTTTTCTTTTTCTCTCTCTCTCTTTTTATGTTTTTTCAGGGGGAGGGGAGTTATAGAATGTTTTGTTTCCCACTACAGATCACCCAAAGCAGAGAGAATAAAGTATGTATTATAACAGATTAGTTCTTTTTAAAAAATATGTTTGTCTTTTTAATAGTTGTACAAAGGTATTTGACAAAATACCTAATGAATATAGTACATTTTGATCAATGTCACCATTTCACCATTTCAACATTCTCACTCAAACTTCCCAACCCATCCTACCCTTACTTTTCTTAATTTTGTAGCATACTTACTAATTTTTTGTCATTTACCAAAGCAGTTTATGTATACAATATATTAACTTTTTTTTCTGGAGCTTGAACTCAGGGCCTGGGTACTGTCCCTGAGCCTCTTTGTGCTCTACCATTTGTGATACAGCACCACTTCCAGCTATTTCTGAGTAGTTTAAGGAAATATGAGTCTCATGGACTAGCCTGCCTCGGCTAGCTTTGAACCACAAATCTCAGCTCTCAGACTCCTGAGTAGCTAGGATTACAGGCATGAGCCATCAGTGCTCAGTTTAACATTTTATTTTTATCTTTTGGCAGTAATGAGATTTAAACTTGCTAGACAAGGGCATAATTATATTCTTTATATGATAACTATTCTATCATACACACACGGAGACACACAGACACAGAAACACACACACACACACACCATACTTTATTCATACTAAGGGGATGAAGAAGTTCAACGACTATTATATAAATATATATATGTATCCAAATATAGCATAATGAAATTCATCAAATGTTATTTGAAAGGGAGAGGGAAAAGGAGAGGACTGGGAATATGGTAGAATGCATCAACTTTTAATGCACGTTGTACACATAAGAGAAATATCACAGTGGAAAACCCTTATATTATAATTATATACTATTCAGACTTTTTTTACATTTTAATAAGTTTTTATTGTGAAAATACTGTGTAGATGGGTTTCAGTTACATGAGCAAGTTTGTTAGTCCTATCCACGGAAAAGATAAGTGGGATCAAGGGCCAGGTCTTCTGAAATGATCACATGTGAATATATCTGCTCATTCTAACCCACAGACAAATAAGACTGACCTAAGCCAGGAGGCATGCCTAGATGAAGACTGCACCATGATGCACACAACACTGGTAGAGACCTCTTGTGCAACTCCACATCCTTAGTATCACATAAATGCAATCATTTGAAGAAAGACTATTGTTCTCTACAGCAAGTGACACTTTTCCTATCTCCTCTGTGCCTATCTTGTCCTTTAAAGATACCTTAAGTGATTTTCCTCAAGCATTTGTAAGTATCCCTGACATGTTGTTTCCTGTACCAAATTCTCTCTTGATGAAAACCTAACTTGTAGGTTTTAAAAATATATATATTTTCCTCCAGCTCTTTTTTAGCTCTTAACAACAACAGCAAAACAAAAAAAAAACCTAGAGATAAAAAGACCACATCTATTAGAAACTATGAGTGGCTGTGTGTAGGATTTTTATATATCCTTTCAAATCTAACAGAAAATCAGACTTGGCACCAATTTACATTGCAGCAACTACATCTTCAGACCAAGAGCCACATCAATGAAAATTCAGTGTGAACGCAATTTGTATGTAGCTGAATTAGGTTAGGTAATATCTGACTTTGTCTATTTCAATTTCTACTCACCCGTGATTACTATAAATTTTTTATTCTCTTCCAGAATGTTGCTGCTAGTTTCTGTGCCCTGGCCTCTGACATTGCCTACTACAGTGAAATACATCTTCGTTCATTAATTCCTGTGTAAGTTTCTGACTTCCATACAAGTCACAGAGAGGATTTGTGGCGCTGTAAGGCTTGTTAGAGCACCTATCCTTGAGCACCTTTTGAAATGCAGGCCTCACCACCAGCTTCAGGCTTCCATATCCACAGACATAGCTACCTTCATTGTTTCTCTGGGGCCTCAAAGTTGAACATTGCATGAGACCCAAAACCTTAAGGCTGAATAAGAAACTCAACTCCTCTGAGAGAGAGGAAAGCCCTTAAGCTTTTCTGCCTCATTTCCCACTTCTCTTTGGGATGGTGAGAGACAGTGAAGAAAGACCTGTTTACTCTCAGTAGGATTTTGTGACTAACATTAAATCTCTCTCACCTCCAGAGAGAGACAAAGGATGCATGTTTTCCCTTATATGTGGATGCCAGATTTAGCTTATAAACTTGTAAGTAAATACATTGGGTGTAATGTGAGTGTATAAAGAAGTTATTTACTGAAATATGATAGATTCAAATGAGACCTCAAACGGTGTAATTCCTTACAAAGGCAAAGTCAAAGTCCAACAAAATAAATACCAGGAAGTGATTACTTGAAAGGAATGGGGTGGGGTCAATGGGGAAGGGGTAAATGAATGAAGAGGAGAAAAAAGAGAGAATGCAGTAAAGAATTGTTTCTAATGTATTTATAAGGTGATTTTTTTTTCTGTTGCTTTGTATGTCCCTCCCCCACAGTATAACCCTTGTTTCCATTGTATTTGATGTTGGTATAATTTGGGAAGGAGAAGGGAAAAAACAAATTGTTTAAATTGGGATACACATGGACCCATTGCAACAATGAGATGTACAAGACAGTATGTCAAAAACCAAACTTTACAACTTTGGCAAGGGGTGGGGGTGAGAGAGAGTGTAGTTGTGGAGATGGGAGGGCAGGGATGGTAGGGGAAAAAACAAAGGAGGAGGCAACAATGCTTGATAAGAAATGTACTCATTACCTTGCTCATATAATTGTAACCACTCTGTATTTTTCACAATAAAAAAACTTATTTTTTAAAAAAGAATTCAATATAAATCCTACACAATTAAGCGCATTTGGGGAAGGGGTGGGTATGGAGGATATAGATGAGAATATTGAAAGGAGTGACATTGATCAAGATATATTCCCTTCGTGAACAATTTTGTAAAATAGCAATTCCTTTGTGAAACTACTTTAAAATATTTTTAATATTTCAGTTCTACCATTAAGCTTATTTATGAAATGTTGTTTGTTACTATTTTTGCCACCACTGTACATTTTTTGTCCATTCTGCTAGTACATTTTCATTCTTCTGTCTATACTGCTAGTACATCCCATTTTCTTGTTCATTCTTCAATCATACCCATGAAAAGTGTCAAGGAATTTTATATAAAGAATCATTCCAGTTTTTCTTCTTTTATTATTAGATATTTTTATTATGAAGGTAATATACAGAAGGGCTACCATTTCATAAATCAGGTTATAAGTATATTTCTTTATGGACAATGCCACCTTTTCCTTCCCTCTCCCCCAGTTTTGTTCCCTACAGTTTTTCTTATTCCCTTCCCATTAATTCTAATTTATTGAGAAAAGTGGCTTTGAATATTTGAAAAAGGAAAAAACGAAGGATCTGCCTCTACTCTTTCTGTCCAATCTTTTTATGTATATGAAGATGAATATGAAGGATAGAGTCCTGCCTAAGTTCCCAGGGTCAAGCAAAGCATACAATCAGATAATAGAAACATTATCATTTTCATCCTCATCTCTAATGATCACATAGTCTCACAGAAAGGCATTGGCAAAGAAATGGCCAAGCAATCTTATATGAAAAGGGAAAAAAACCTATGAGCCCAAAACAACTATTAACTCCTTATTACCAAAGATAAATAAATACACTTGTTTTGAGCAACAGATTTTTGACAAAGATACCAAGGCAACTCTATGGTTTATATTTTTTCAGTGCTAAGGACTGAATGCAGGGCCTCATGAATGATGGGCAATTGCTCAATTGATCTACCACTGGAGACATGCCCCAGCCCATGCCAAAGTAATCATGTAATTTTAATAGTCAAATGGGACTGAACAATTTTAGGGGGAAAATATCTCAACCCTTACATCACCACTTATACCCAGAATAACTCAAAAGGATAACTGACCTTATCACAAGAGCTGAAACTGTTAAACTTCTAACATCAAACATAAAAGAAAATATTTATGACATGGGTTATACAAAGATTTCCTACACATAAACTACTAAACTGGTGGTAAATTGGACTTCATAAAAATTAAAACCTTTCATATAACTTATCAATGAGATCTTGAAATTCTACTTCAGATATATAAAGCCTTAAACCCAGGACCCCTCCTCTAAATGGTCTCTTGTACTTATTCTATAGTAGAAATGCATATATATATATATACACCTATATATATACATATACATATAAGCATACACACATATATACATATATAGATATGTGTGATATATTGATAGATATTGATATCTATCAACATATGTTTATATATATATAGAGAGAGAGAGAGAGAAGGAAAATTCCAAAGAGTAGACCAAGGTCAATGTTAGCAGCTAACAAGAGTGCTAACTGAAACTAATGTACTAACTAGAAAGTTTCCAGAAAGTAGACACCTTATTCTTCAGCATATGCTATGGGAATCCAGTAAAATGTATAAACTTAACAAAGTGAGGAATGTGCCCAGAATAGAAATAACACTGACCAGGGGTACCTAGTCTTACCTCCTCAATGAATATTAGTATAACCTTGAATCTTTACACTCTAGATTCCTTCTACTTAAAACACAAAGGTTGACCTACAAATGTGATCCATCAAGCCTCTTTTGTAGTTATTACATTAACAAATAGAAGATATTCCACCTTTTTATTAACAACCTTACTTGGCAAGTTATAATGGTATATAGCTCCTGAGAGTGAGAGAGCCATGATTAGAACAAACAGAACCAAAGGCCCAGATCTCAAGTCAGAGCCATCACAATGGCACCTCCCCTTGGCAATTGAGCTGGTAAACCCTACTGGGCATCGTCTGTCATGGCTGCATGAAGTCAGAGGAAAAGAGGTAGGAAATGTTCACCAGCTATAGTGGGTCATTATTCACCAATTACACATGGCTCTATGGGGAAAAATATAGAAGTTCTCAATGACTGGCAAATTATCCCCAACAGCTTCAAAAGAGATGAATGAGTTTCCTGTCTAACCTGGGAACTGGGCCTGCAGATTCACTTTGGGAAGAATATAAACTTCTCTATGCTTTCTGAAAATTTCCATCCAAACTCCCCACAGGCCTGTGGAGCCTAGTACTTCACAATCTCACAGCCATTAGGTACTCCAAGCCTAGTGATGAATGATGCAAGGCTGTGATCCAGAATTCTCTACCCATTCTAAAAGTCCTTGTAAAATAACAGTGTGTACCTAACCTCTCTGTAGCAATTTGAGAGATACTTTACTAAATATATTTCAATGATGTCATTCACTTCTATTATGGAAAAAAATCATAAAGCATCAAAGGCAAAACCATATTTAGTCTGATTGGTTCTATAATTCCAAATACTGTTCTGTTTTTCTGTATTCCTAACTGACCTAACTAAAATAGACTTGTACTTCCGACTTTTGTAGTGAAGGGGATAGAGAGTTACAGAATTAACCATCACAGAGTTGTTAAATGTTGAAACCTTTCTGAGACATTCAAAATATTTCATTTCCTTTCCGAATCCCATCAATTCTTCTCCCTCAACTCTACAAAACCTACTTGCAGAAAAGGCAAAACTCTAACATCTCTCATCTGCAATCCGGGTTGTTTGTCAGTGTGATGAGGTCTGAGAGAATTTACATCCTAAGGCCTAACCCTAATGGTTTCACTAAAGGTTTAGTCCCCTGTACAAGCAATTTAGCAGTAGTAGTTTAGGGGGAGGATCTGTAGGTTCTGTCATAGAGACTACATTATCGAGAAATAAAATTAGCCTTGACTTTCTTGAGTAATTTCAACCACTTCTTCTTTTGAACTTTAACTTTCCACACACCTGATTTACTGTATCAGTAACTTACTGGCAAGATACTAAATGGATGGTAATTATTTCGAAGAGCTACTGCCGAAGTGTGATTAACAGCCGGAAAAAGCAAGCAGAAGACATCATGATGTGCATGCAAAGAGTTAATACTTTTCCAGTGGATTCCTCCCTTTAGAAGGAAATCCTTCACTTTACAGTTTAAAAAAATCCAGTTGTGCCTAAAGAGGAATGCCAAAAGCAAAGAGACTGTTTTAGGAGATGTCGAACTCCAGACCTTAAATAATTTAAATGCAATCCCCATGCGCAGCTGCTAAACCAAAGCACCTCACCCCAGGGAAGAGATGAGAAATTTTGAGGGCTATTGAACACTGAGAATTCTCATCGTAGCTTAGCAAAAAGTGACTTAGCACATGTGTTTCAGTAATTACGACACGTCAGGGTGCTCACTGGCTCTGAAACACAGAATCACCGGTGTGACAACTCTGGTGCTGGTGAAAGAGGCAATCGGATGAGGCAAGAAAGAATACCTTTTGCCTTTGCAATCTGCTGATGCTCAAGGCAACTTCTCTTCTGGGAATGGATGTCTGAGTTGTGCATTCACTCTAAGATTATGCATTGCTTTTTAAGATGAGGTGTGCAGAGCTAATCAGGGGGACAAGAAGAAGATGGAATGCTTATTAGGTAGCTACCATGTATACAGCACATACTACAGGCCTGGAATTTTAAATGAAAAAAAAACATAAAAATTGTGCTGTGAAATCCCATACATATTACAGAAAGGTACAGATACAGCAAACTCCAAAATCATTCTGCAGGTCCTAAAGCAATTTTGCCAGGACCTAAGAAAGCCCCTGTATTCCAATCCTCACCTCTGCCTACCCTTCCCCTAGGAAAGCAATCTCTTTCTGGCTTTGCCAAGTAGACTTTCTATGGAACCACAATGTTCTAACTGCTCTGATGTTGTGGCCTTGGTTTGTTCATCTCAATACATGGAATCAGACAGCACAGATTATCTTGTATCTGGCTACTTCAACACAAAGTTATGTTGTTCAATTTTTTTTCTTCAACTGCAGTTTTTTCATTGCTATGATATGATATGATATTACCTCATCACAATTCATTTTTCTATTCTACTGTTGATGGGATTTGAATTAGAACTTCCATGAATAATCTATGAGCATTTTATACATATTTTTAAGAAAATGAGCATGAATTTCTTGTAGAGTTATATCTAATGGCAAATTTGAGGGCTATGGTAGACTAGGACATGCTCATATATAAAGGTACATTCATTATATATGTATACATACAGACATTATACATTGATTATACATATTGACATTATAAAATATGCACTCAAATTTGGAATAAGGAGCCACTCAATTAACAATTAGTTTCTTGAATCAGTCTTATGCAATGGACTATGCTAGATTGGGAAATTAACAAAATCACATAAGTAAATTCAAATGTTTTTATCCAACTGTTTGTTTTGCATTGAGAATCAACTATGTGCTACTTTCCTACAGGGATAGGACCTTGCATACTCTATAGAGTAGAACATTGTAGTAAGACTCAAGATAGGTGTTTAGGAGAACATGCTTAATATGAGAGTTAGAAAGAAGAAGCAGGAGCTCAAGACCACTTGGTGCTACATAGTGAGACTGTCTCACAAAGTAATGAAATACAGAAAGGAGGGAGGGAGGGAATATCATAGAATCACAGCAATGTGTAACTCAGTGGAGCAATATAGTTCATTTATTAAATAAATGAGAAGCAGACGCACAGAGAGGTAAAGGACTTTACTCAGTATCTTTGGAAGTTTAGAGAGTACAGGACTCTCAATTCTCAGATCTAGAGACATTTTCTCCAAGAAAGAAGATTAGGGTCAGGAAAAGGAAATTGTGTGTGTTAATATTATTCAAATCCAGCTGCTACTAAGATCTTGCTTCCTCTTTATTTTTCTTTATGAAACTATCTACAATCCAAATTAGGAAATAGAAACGGACTAAGGTACAAAGTTTATTTCTTCTCTCAATCGACAAAGACTTTCAGTCTTACCTGTTCTACATCTCCCTTTCCCAGGTACCTATTCTCTCAACCTTAAGATGCTTAAGAAACTGAATCTATTGATTTTTAACCTTCCAATAAGCCCTGGCTTTTCATCACTGTAACCATGAGTTACTCCAAAAGAGTAGCACACTTTCCTCAACTCAAGCACAGAATTGATGGCAAATGAAATTTGCACGGTCACTTTAGCCTCACTGAAGATAGTTCAATCTACCTTTCCATACCTTTCTAAAAAAAAACCTTTGAAAATTACAATGCAGAGATTTCAGAAGATATTTTGACCTATTTTCTTTCATGTTCAGATAGAAAAAAAGTAAGTCAACTCTGCTTTCTTTCAGGAAGTCATTAATGCTCTCTACCCCACTAAGAATTGGCCATTTCAGTATGCAATGTTGGAAAGAATGTGGGTTTTGGGGAAGAACGATGTAAATTCAGACTCCTAGCTGAGCTACTGCCTCTGGGTCAGGGTTGTTATTATGTGTAACCTTCATGAAAAATGTTTAATAGTAAGTGCTTTTTCCCTCTTTTTTTATTTTACTTTATTTTTTTTGGCTTCAACTAAATTCTGGGAAAAGCACTGATTCAATTCTTTACAATAAAATGACTTCAAGGTTTGGTCAAGGTCTGTGTAAAGAAGTAGTGTTGTGCTTCATTCTAATGACAGGGACAGTCTCCAGCCCGAATGTACCATTTTATGAAAAGAAGCCTGACCTGCTCTGGGATATTCAGGCTAAGTTTAGTTCATGACAAATTGCTACATTCACAATCCTCTTCTTAGAACAACTAGGGTACTCTCATATTCATACTTTTCTCTATCTTCCCACCTACTTCTTTTAAGTATTTGAGTCTCAGAAAGGCACAATACATTCTAATTCCTGTGTCAGAGTGTGATGACCTACTGCCTTAGAATCTATTAGATTACACCCCACATAAGAGTCATTCAAAGACAAAAATAAAAAGTATATGCTTGGATAGGCATTTCAGCACTGGGTTAATCCGTGCTGGAAAGCACTGAATCATGGATCATCTTGCTGGGAAAAAAATTACAAAACTCAATCAGGGCTCATGTAACAGCAGAGTTAAGTTAGTAGAGTGCTTCTCTTTCAAAGGATTCAATGGGGAGAGCTCAAATTTTTATGCATTTTAGTTAGGTACTAATTAACACCTAGCTGCCTGCTAAATGGACTCTCACCTTTCCTTTTGACAGTTTACTGAAAATTAGGCTCTCAATGTTATTTGAACATGGGAGAAATGGGTTGGGCGGATTGAAGCCAAAGATGGGATTTCATTTGGTGCATTTATGTGAGAAGTTTTAGTGTGCTGCTGATATTTAAGGACTTCAGTAAATGCAAAAGAGGGGAAAAGGTTGGGAATGACAGACAGTGAGTTCTGCACAGCAGGCATTGACTCTTTAGTCAAAGTATAAATGGATCTAGCTCTTTTTAAATGTTAATAAGCTTTTGCACTGGAAGGAATCTCTTATGTAGTTGCTATAATATCAGGTCTTGTCTGTGGGTACGAAAGGTATATTGGCTATTCGAGTTACTGACAATATTGGGTGAGAACAAATCCAAAAGTGGTGATTAGAAAAACGTACCTTTGGAAAATAAATAACACATAATGTTTACCAAATCTATTTTTAATGGGTATTATTTTCATATAGAATTTAACTTTATCTTATTATGACAATATCTATCCCAGTGATTAAAATATGCATGAAAGCAAGGGTTTGGAAAAGATAAGGTGTGACTTTTATGGAGAACATAAAGAGAATAATTGCTCCTTTTGATGTTTCTAGATCCGTGAGAATTTGCTCTTCTGATTCTCCTCAAAGTTTGATGGCTCCCAGGGATAGAAGAAGATACAGTTATTTTGTTTCCCTTTTGTTCTTCCATAGATAAAAATGGGACTGCTTTTGATGGACTCAGAGGAACTAGCCAGGGAAACAATGCGAGTTTCAATGGAAGATTCTCGAAGAAATCATGCTTAGCCTCATCTCAAAGGCCAAGATAAACATTTTCTTTTAACTATAGATCTGGACACAGAGTGAGGCAGTAGTACTGGGCATGATGACTGAGGAATCAAGAAGCGACCTTTGCTTTCCATATCCAGTGGTTGTCTGGTTTAGCAGGAAATTTCCAACAGCAATAACAAATGAAGGGATGTTTGCTGAGTAAGAGGCTCAGCATCATAAGAACACCAGTATGTTCAGGAAGCTGAACAACCAGCCAGAACACTGAATGAGTCACAGAGTTCACATGGAGTGATTTGAGACAGAGGTAACAGGAAATCCCGCACTAATAAGTGGGAAAAAATGAGCATAAAATAAGACAAATACTTCACCATAAGCCAACAAAAGCTCCACCTATGTAGGTACTGTGTAATTTCTGACTGAGTGATGGTTGTCTGCTTGGGTTGCAATAGCTACGAGACTGAAAGAGTTCAACAAACATTACTATATATGTGTTTATATACATATAGATATATAGATTGATATGTACATGCATATATATTTCTAAACTGTTAGTGTATATACATATAAATATACATTTTACTTGTTTTATATATGTATGTGTTGATGTATATGCACATACAAATTCGCATTGTTTTCTATATGAAATAAATAAAAACCTATGATTTTTCAATTTATTTTTGTGCTAGGGATAGAACCCAAGGTCTTGAGCATCCTTGGTAAGAATAAATAATGTTATTTTTCTTTTAGAATAAGTAATTTCTTAATTAGCTTTCAGTCATTGTACAGAAGAATTGCCACTCAACAAAGCAGTTTAAAAATACAGTGTATCTTGTCCAATACCACCCCTCTTCTCATTCTCCTCATCCCTCCCATCCCCATCTCTTCTCTCAATTTTTTTTTAAATTTTGTCCCATCTCTTCTCTCATTTTTTTAAAATTTGTCAAATGCACACTGATTTTTATGACTGCATTCTCCATCTCCACCCCTGCCCTTCTCTTCACTTGAAGGGGTGGAGGGTGAGCTGTAGGAAGAAAGGAGTAGACAAATGGAGAGAAAAAGTTTCTTTTATGTTCTTCACTTCTCAATGGGCCAGCCTCTTGTCCACATATAAGTTACATTTGAAGCAACAACAGAATTTATTTGTAATATTTGCAGGGTGAAGAATGCTTCTTAATGACCTTTCAATAACGACCAGGTATGACCAGCCTCTGTCCTAAGTAACAAAAATAAGTATTTAGTTACCCTTGTAATATCTGTGGCTTTTCCACTTTAACCTGGAAAGGCTTTGTAACTATAAAGACTGTCATGAAGCTGTATACACAAGACAATAAGAAAAAGACTGTCATGAAGAAGTGCTCAGAAGTGCCAGCTGCTTCACCTATGTCATATAATATAATCCTCACAACTGCCCTGTAAAGTAGCAACTATTTTTGCAATTTTATAAAAGACAAACAGGAAATTCAGAAGGATTAAATAACTTGCTTTGGGGTCACAAAGCTAACAAGAAAAGTTTTTGTTCCACAGAAGAAGCTCAGACTTCTCTTAATATGGGCTACATCTTTTCTATTTCTTCCTTGAACATAGGCTGAGTATTGTATTAGTTGTGTGCACACACAAATATTTAACCTCTGAGACAAAACAATATCTCTTTACAGATGAAGAAATAGCATTTCATGAGAGTTACTAAAATATTCCAATTCTACAAGCCAGGAAGTGCAATTTGGACCCATCTCTCTCTTAATCTGTGTAGTCTTATTCTGCAACTGTGCAAGTTCTGAGTCCTGAGATGGCTGACGTCAGGTGGTTAAAAACAATGTAAATGAATAGCTAATGACAAACTTCATCTCTGTCATTACTTTTATGGCTAGAACCCTGGCCCCTGTTATTAAGTACAGTTTTTAAGACTCCTAGGGAAAAAAATGTGATGAATTTGAAAATCCAGAATGAGACATAAACCTGTAGCTCTCAGCACTAGAACAAATCTCAAAAGCTGATACAAAATTAGAAAGGATTTGGGCTTGTGTGCTATATTCCCACTGGCCTCCTGCAAGGCATACAACAAATGAAATTCATTCATACTTCTTGGCATGCAATCAAGCCTTTCAAATCAGTTATATGGAACCAGCGCAACAACACAACCATCTCTTCAGCACTGATCATGGGGCTGCAAATCCATTCCTGAGCTGACGTAGGGAATGGTGTTATATTTAAGCTATCTTAATCTGTAGCTGTGAGCTGGTGAATGAGCAAATAGTGAAGCCAGTGCCTCATTCTTCCTCCACTAGTACTAGTGGGGAAAGTTAGTAGAGATAGCCCTTGTAATTTGTGTCCTTACTATGTATATTAGGATCAAGTTCAAGATTTGATCAAACAGATCAGAGAGTCCTAAAGGATATACCAGGAAAGGCCAATGATGAGTCATTTTATGAAGGAGAACATATTCTGGGTTAGCTTTGGGAATGCAAATTAGTCCGTCTTGTAGCATATCAATCACCTATCTGAGCCTGAGAGGAGAAGGACCATGGCATTTGCTTTAAGGCAAAGTTTGTTTCAGTACCTAATTCGGCTACTGATTGGCTTCTCTCATTTTGGATGAGTTCATTTTCTGTGAGATTCACTCACTTCTTGTACAAAATATAATCCCAATACTGAGGTCCAATTGTGCCTGTAATAACTATCAATTGTCCAAAATGTGTGTCCCATGCACAGAAAACAATTGGGAATTCCATAGTATAGACTCTGTGCAAGTTAATTTCCCTGATCTGCCTTTAAATGTTTGGCCTTCAGTGAGTCATTTGTAAAATGGGCATAATAAATCTGCTTAGAAAAAATACATGCAAAATACTTATCATAGTTCCAGGCATAAGGTGAGTACATAGCAAAAAGAGTTCACATCCCTCCACTAATTTTGAATTCAGGCTCTATTTCTCTCCAGCTCTACTATCTGATTTTATGTTACATATGTCCAACATTTGCACACCAATATACAGGTTAAAATCATACAGCCATACCTGAACAAGAAAGTCTGGTTTAAGCAACCACATCATTGGAATTTATCTGGAATATGTAGTAACCCACAGTCATCAGTGTACATTCCCCATGCAGCAACTGCACCCAGTGACCCACCACCTGCCGAAGCTCATTATCAGAGAGATACTGATTAGTCATGCTGGGACTACCTAAAGCTTCCTAGTCATTTACTTCATGCATCTTACAGCAAATTATATTTGACTTGCAATTTAAAACGCAGGATACTTGGAAGCAAAAGCTCAGTGTAATCATGGTGATAAAGCAATAGCACACACAGCTATGACAAGATAGGTTATTTTTCTTGTATATTAGAATTTCCTAAGGCCAATAAACAAATCTCCACCCCCCCACACACACTTCTAGCCTCCTTCAACTATGGAAGAGGAATAGAAGGGTCACCCATCCATGCCATCTTGAACTCAAAAGGAGATCAGAGCACTAAGTGGTCTCTTTCAGAAGCAGGAAGTTACTATCTTGTTGGAAATCAGAGAGTCTTAGGCTTGGTTTACTGAGCATGAAATAAATGATATTGGAAATGAGAAGAAAAGCATATCTCCGCAATAAAGTTTCATCTTATTTAATCAAACACATATTTGCATATTTCTTTGGCAAAACTTCAGGTTATCCAGTTTATAAAATAAAGCAAAATCTACCCAATAAAATTGTTTTGATTCTTCCTCTTGAATAAGAATCATTAACTCCAATTTTTCATCATGTATCTTGGGGGCTATTAGAGCTTTTTGTTTGTTTGTTTTCTCAAATACTCTCAAGTGTCATTTTGTTGTTTGATTCCAGGAACACAATCTTGGATTTAGATGACAATTACTTTCAATAGCATTATGAATTGTATGAAAGTTGGAAAAGTTGATCACTCTGAGTTGGCAAACCAAACGTGTTTATATTTGGCCCTAGACTACAATTTTCAACTTCAGTTGAAGGAAGATGTTGGATTTAATGAAGATGTTGGACTTGAATCATGTAAAGTACTTGATGTGTATAGCATCTTGGAACTGGAAATTTTAAAATCAGCCACAGATTAGGGATTACTCAACACTAATTCTGCAAACATTCTTCATGTTATTTCTTCACATATAATGTTGTCATACTGATTCTTACATAACCTTGTTTCTTCCTTCTGTCCAGAAAAGTAAACTGTTGAACTAAGTTCTGATACTAAAAATTTTAGAAGTGCCAAAATTTAGTGCCCTAAAATAATCCAACTTTATATTGGAGATGTATGAACTATATATTAAAATTTGTAGTCTAACAGAAGTATTTCAACTACATAGAAAACTGGTACTAGTCTGGCCCAGGCAGAAAAGAATGTGAAACTTCATCGCTAAATTATCCAGCCAAGCCATGTACTGGTGGTTTACACCTGTAATTCTAACTACTCAGAAGGCTGAGATATGAGGATCAGCTGTTTGAAGCCAGTGTGGGCAGAAAAGTCTGTGAGACTCCTATATCCAATTAATCACAGAAAAAGTCAGAAGTGGTGCTATAGTCAGAAGTAGTAGAGTACTAGCCTTGAACAAAAAAGTGCTCATAGACTGCACCCTAGCCCAGAGTTCTAGCACCAGAACCAGCAAATTAATAAACAATAATAAATAAATAAATAAATATCCTGCCAAAAGCAAAACTGGAGTTGTGGCTTACATGGCAGAATGCCAGACTAAGGAAATTAAACCCTGAATTGAAACCCCAGTACTGCCTAAATAGAGAAGAAAGCTTGCATTTACAAAATAGGGACTGTCTCCAATGACATCATACCTAAGGGAAGAGCTCCTCCTCTGAAGAGATGGGCAAACTCTCCCCATTCTGTGTCTTTTTCACTCTCTGCATTGGCCACTGATTTCACGGTTAGCTCTTTTCCTCATATCATCTGGTATTCCATGGCCATTCTTTCTAAGGACTTGAGAAGAAGCATTTCATCAAGATATAGGAGTTTTCACACTTAGACATTAAGAGTGAAAGCCTGAAGGGGACATAAAGATAAAAGACAAAAAACAAAAAATTTCAGAGAGTGCCCAGGTGCGAGTGGCACTGGGATATGCCTTCCTCCAACATCCCTGAGATTGAGGTAGAACTGTTTCTAACACTTAGATCAGGAGGCATGGCTGTATCCACCATTCATTCATTAAGAGCCTCCACAATCCTGTTCACAATGGAAACTTCACAGGTTGTAGTTTTTTAAAGGTTAGTTGTAATGTGGTAAATGAAACCATATCAATGAACTTTTTATACTGCTATGTAAAAAACCCATTGTTCTCTTGCAATTTGCATAGACCTTTTACCCATGTGTGACTTTGTAATATCATGTATTAGTCATCTGGAAATTCTTGAATTAATTCATTATACAGCATCAAAAGAGCATATCTATTAACATTACTACTATCTCATCAGAAAATCTTAAGTGGGAAAAGTCAATGTGATAGGTAAGTATTCATCAAAAAAAATCTCAATTTTGCTTGACAGCTCTTTTTTGTCAATTGTTTGCCTTGAAGAAACAGACACACTTCACTCATTTTTTAAAAAATGTCAACCAAATACAAATCTGAACAATCATAACTTTTCTACCAATAATCATAACTTTTCTAGAGCAGAAATTATGTTTCAGAAAAAGAATGATGAGTTCAACTCACAACTTAACTGTGGAAGTACTTTTTCTTGAGACAACCACCAGGCTTTGAGATACACAAGTCCTTTATATGAATATGCCATCCTGTCATGAATATTGAACAAATATACTCAAGGGTCAAGACTTAATTAACTTGAATGACTCTAAGACACCATCAATTTCCCACACTATTGTTTTTGTACTATTAAATGTCAACAAACATAATACTAAGTAAAATCTCTCTTTCTTTCTTTCATGTCCATGACTGGTTTCAGTTAAATGAGTCACATTTACTTTCTAAATAACAATCCCTCAATCTATTAATAGATTCATCTACATTATATTCATGTCCCCACCTACTTTGTTTCCTCACCTCCTCAATCATGGATTACGTTGTGAATCCCAGAACATCTTTAATAAGTCTATCTGCTTATTCCTGTGACCTATTAAAGCATTTGAATAATTTCGTTACTTTACTTCTGTGTTTAGAAGTCAGCCATTTACACTTAATAATGATGTTTACAAATTGCTCCAAATTGCTGAGCATTAAAAATAGAAATCACTCATAAATAAAAATGGCTGCCATTTCCAACTCTCCCAACCTCAACATTCTGTTTCTTCAACCTTGGAACCACTGTAAAAAAAAAAATCTGGGGATTTAGAAAATCTGTAGCTTCAGAATTTGAAGAGGGAAGGTAAATACTTTGAATAAACGTTTATTTCAGAGCTAAATGTTTGTTTAAATTATATTATTTATGAAAAAAGAATATTGAAAAATCAGAATACCTTACAGAAATGAACTTTAGGACAATATTCTAGGTGGTGTTGGCTTGATTACATTCTCAGCATCCATCCCCCTAAATACACACACACACACACACACACACACACACACACACACACACACCCCACAAGCTCTACTGTCACATTTCTCATTTCATAGTTGGAAATTCTATAGTTTCATCTCATTTTGGTTAAAAATCCAAATATGAAAACACATATGGGTTGATTCAAGGTTCTCTACTATCCATGGAGAGTTGAAAGAGGAAGATGGTGGAGGTAATTTTTGAATATAAAAAGAAGGAAGTGAACATTCAAAATTAGGAAAGAAAAAAGGAATTGTGAAGATGAGCAGAAATACAGAAATGAAATTTTGCCAAGGACATTTAATCTACTCAAAAAAATTTCCTTAGGGTCAGACCAGAAGTTACAAAGATAGAGGAGGGTAATAGTTCTCTTTCTGAGTTTCTGTCTTTGTCTCTGTCACTCTATCTCTATTTTTTTTGTCTTTTAATTACTGGCTCTTCAAAACAACAGATATACTCTTATATGAAGATTGGATATTTATTAGATGTCTAACATACAACTAAGTTCACTTATACCAATATGTCTGCAAGCTGCGGTATTACAAGAACAGTCATGGTCTTAGAAAACATAGGATCTTGGAAAACATAGATTTTGGAAAACAAAGGATTAGTATCTAGACTGGCATGAATTCAAGATAATTCATTTACTAACATAAGTTTTACATATAATTCTAGTGTTGATTGATCCTTTCTTCTTTAAGGACTGTCTTGATTTCATTTTCCTATTTCTTTCTGTTTTTCTTCAAATAGCCAAATATGCTGAGTACTTTGAAAGATACTGCTCTATGCAGACAAATAATACAGACAGCCTCACAGTGTAATAGAGGAATTCACTGTGGAAGCAAAAAATGACAAGATGAAAGAAGAGAAAAATGTAGGTGGTATCAGTGAACTTGAACTCAGCTGGATGTGTTTTCATTCAAATAGTTTATCTGGTTTTTCATTTCTACTAGGATGGTGATTGTTCATTTAAAAAGTGCTCAAGAACTATCTAAGTTAACCACTTTTGAAATCTCCTCTTCCCATTCTCCTCTGGCTATGCTTTGCAATCAACCAGGCAGCTGATGTGTTCATATTTATGTATTTTCATGGTTTAACCTCTTCATAGCACCAACAAGCCAGACACAACCATTAGTGTCACTATTCTGTTTACAGCCCACTATTCTGTCTACTGTCCTGAGACACAATACTGTTGGCAGTTTAAAATTGATTGATGCTGCATAACAGGCATTATGAAAAAGATGCTCAGTCCCCTATGCAACCTGCTTGCCATCCTCCAGCAGTTACACTTTGTAATACTCCTGTCAGGACATTCTGCTTTCACTCAATTCTTGAATGTTTGTAAAGAAAGAGGGGATAGGATCTGTTCCTCATGGAGAATCTGAAAATAAGTACTTTTCAAAAGTGAAACCTCTCCAGTCAGCAATCTATGCTTGGTAGTGAGCACTTGACTGACAAGAATTTGTTAAATTTACTTTGAAAGTTTTTCTCTTGTAATTGTGAGAGTTGTTTCATTTGATGCATTGTTAGCCATCCCCCTGCTTTTTTAGACTGCTGCATATGGTACTTTGTTTTCCAAATACAGTCACAGCTTTAGGTTTGGCTAAGTGCCTGCCAGCAGAGCCTGGAGCATTTATTTCTTCAGGAGAAGCCGATCAAGACCATCTTCCATTGGCTTCTTGATTCTAAGCTCAGCCTCTAAATGGAAAAATTACAATGAAGTGAACTCCTTTCTACAGTTAATTTGTGTGATTAAAAAAAGGGAGAGAAGAAAAAAATCTCTGAAGAGCATACATCCATTGGCCTGTGCCTAACAGGGCTTCTTCTTTTGTGTAATTAAATTCTTGATGTGAGAGAACTTTGCACATTCTCCTTGATCAATGCTCCCTTTGGCTTTATATACTGGCTTGACAAGCATCATAAGAGCTGTTCTTCACTACTCCCTAGTGGTTTACTATTCCCACTTGACACTCGAAGGAATAATGCAGTTTGCCTCTCTTCATATTCATGAGGAATTTGGGCTCATCTTTTTTTTTTTTTGTAGGAGTGATATCAAAATGTGTTATTCCATCACCACTATTTACTAAGGAGACTTGGGATGATCACACTCCTTCTAGGTATCTATGATTCCATATCTCTTATAATTGTCTCATTCATAATTCCTTCAGCAATATTTATAAATAGTATGGTGCCTTTTCAATGCATCCAACTCAGTGTTTATGAAAGCTTCATTCTTTTTTTTGAGTTTGTATTTCAAGTACCTATACAAGATAAATGAAGACACAGTGCTAGAGGAAATACAAGGAGCACAAATAGAAACAGAGTTGAATTGATTTTTCATAGGAAAATATTTTAAGTGATAGGTCCAGGACTGAATGGTTACTAGAGAGTAATGTTCTAACTTTACAGCTCATGAGGTGCATTTCAGAAAGGGTGAGTTAGCAGTTTTAATTCTATTTTGTGTTCGGCATGATCATGTTCTTTTATCATGTGATTGTATTAATTATTTGAACGGAGCAACTGAAATATGCTGAGTGTCAATTTTTAATTTGTCCACAGATATACCTGAGATTCTTAGTGGGCAAGAGTCAGCCCTGAAGATTCCCTTGGTTATCTTTGGTCTCTATATCCATGGATTCAACCAAATATAAATAGAAAATATATATTGATACTGAACAAGTATAGACTTGTTGCTTTTATCATTATTCTCAAAATGATACCATATAATAATTATTTACAAATAATCAAGTAATGATTTAAAGTATCCAAGATGATATACATAGGTTATATTCACATACAACACTACTACTATTTCATATATGGGACCTGAATATGGATGGATTTTGGTCTCCATAGGCTAGTCTTAAAACCAACCTCCCATGGATTCTGAAGGATGATCTGCAAAACTGAAATAAACTCATGGGAAGCCAGGATATGGCTCCCAGGAAAGGCTGCATTTTTTTGTGTTAGACAAAAACTGTGATGAACTTATGTCCTAGCAGACAACCTGCAAATGATTAACAGTGCTTTGCTTTGAGAGGTGGAGATGTGGGGGTTGACAATACTCACATTTTAACTGAGAGCTTGATAGGCAAGGGTTTGAGGACCTGAGCTATATCACAGCCCCTTTTTGCTTTAGTATATATTTCATGAAAGGTCTCAGGCTTTTAGCTCAGGAATAGACTTGGACCCCTGCCATCTTCTCACCTTCATATCCTGCATAAATGGGAGTATAGGCATGAAGAACCATACATTGTCTTGAGAGTCTTTGGTGACCTGGATGACTTAAATGTCCTGATTCATTTATTTATTTGCCAAGTATTGCTAAGCATTTTCTATTTTATGTGAAGTGCATATAAGGTAAGCAAAAACAAACATGGTCACCATCCTTGTAAAGTTTTCAAACTTTTATATAATCCTCAGAGAAAGAAAAATTAAATTGTAACTATAACTAATGCTGTCCTGGAAAACTACTTGGTGATTTAATGCTATTTACTCAGGAAGGTTAGGGGAATGGTTCCCAAGGAAATGACAGACTAAGAAAGTGACATAGGAACTAGCAAGGTAAAAGGGAGAAGACATGCATTCTTGAAGATGGAAAAACACACTTAAAAATGACACTTGTTGGTGTTAATGAAATAATTTCAAAGCAACATACTTCAGTAAAATAACAAAGCATCTTTAGTCAGAAGGGAATATCCCTCAAGGAATATGGGACTTGAAATAGGCAACTGATGAGTTGAATGAGGGAAATTACAGACTTCCCCTTAGTTATTCCCAGGGCATCTAGACAATGCAATAGCATTGATGTCTTTGAGAAGAAGAATTAAACTTGGGAGAACCAACTCCCACCATACAGAAGTGGAGATGAGAGTTGTGTATGGAATGTGAATGAAAAGGTAGGTCCATGGAAAGGTAAACTAGACTTCCTGACTGGGTCATAAGTCTTGTCTCTGCTAAATAGCATTGTATGACATTTGAGAAATCATTACTACCTCTGTGACAATGGATTCTGATCAAAGTCCTGAGTCCTTTACTTGCATATAATCTTGGGCCAAAGGCCCAAGATTTATTTTTGTACAAATAGAAATGACAATTTCTTCCTTAAAGAAATGCAGAGACACAATCTTAATAACGTATTTACTTTTAATAAAATATTTTGCTTTTCCATTAAAAAAAAAGAAATGCAGACATTAAATGAGGTAATGTAAAGTACTGTGTTATAGCAATGCTGCTGGTATTCCATTCACACATCTCTCTTTTCTAAGAGCTCCACCTGAAAATACCTGTATTTTGTGCTTAATAATTTCTCATGAAAGTCTTGAAAAGTCATTGTGTCCATGTAAGGTTAGCACCTACCTGCTACTCACAAGGCCATTCCACAATAGCTCAGGAATTGCATATGAGTGATTCAGCTTCCTCACTCTTTAGAAAAAGTCATGTGGAAGTCTGGGTTTTTACTCTTCTCCCTAAATATTTCATAGGATGAAGCTTTCATCCAAGTGAAATACAGCTCTTGTATGCAAGGCTTTGATTCCAGGAGAATCCAAACTAAGACATTAATTATACAGTACTTACCATACAATAATTACTTACTGAATATTTGACATATTAATAATTTATGGTTGAAAAAAATCTACCAGAAGGAAAATTTGTTTTCTTGGAGTATTCTGAAGATTGTTCCAGGACAAAACCTGAAATTTAGAAAAAGGATTGATTATTTCTCCTTGGCATAACACAAGGGTGGCTGGGTTTTTTTTAAGGTAAACTACATTCAAAGGAAAAATCATATGGACTATTAGGAAAGCCACACAAAGACCTGAAAATAGTGGCAAATATTATCTATACATTAGTTTATGGAGCTATCAAGAAGGAAATAGCAGAACCTCCTCTAGAAGAGTCAGACTCTGGTTAGTGTGCCAAACTTGAGAGGAACTGGCCCCTTCTTCATTCTTCCAATAGTTTGGGATAGTCATCTACAAATAGATTGTATTATGGAAGGTAACATCACAAAACTGAGTTGAGCTCATGGCAGTGCTAGGTCAAGGCATTGGCTTAATTAATTAAGATGGGAGAAACTATGCAGTTCCCAGGAATTTCAAACTATTGAATGCTTACGTTCACATGATAGCAAACTTTACTGGAGAGTTAATATTATACAAAATGTGAGTGACTCTAACAGCCCTAGGCTGAGTGGGCTGTGTTATTCCAAGACCTTCATTTAGATCTTTAACTACGTGACATCCAATATAGCATATTTCACAAGTATTATTGTATATATTCAACCACAAAAGAGAAAACTAGCTCTCAGACCATAAACTGACCTTTTGGATGTTCAAAAATAACAAGAATGTACCACCTAACAGGAGCTGGGATGTGCACAGAAGCATATTATCAGTTCTATAGTCATGCAATTAACAAAGTCAAGATTATGGGAAACTGCAAGGGAACAATTAAATTTCTTCTGCAAACCGAAGAGTAACAAAAAGTGAAAGAAGGAAACTACAGAATAGAATATACATGAAAAAATAATACTTTTCTTTGTTTTCTATGTGGAAGACACTAGGTGGAATTTTTTGTCTTATTTTATTTATCCTTATAACAATCAGCTGATATTAGCTATGTTTCTATAACCAATCATTTTAAAATTTAGTATCTAACACAGTAACCATCTGTTATTTCCCATGAGTCTAGTGGCTAACCTATCCTAGACTAAATGGTTGGCTTGTTCACACACCTGGGGCCTTGGCTAAGACCAAAGCACTGATGCTCGCCTACCTGATCTCCCATCCTTCAGCCCTAGACTGATCTCATGGAGTAGGCAGGATTCCAAGAGAACAAGAGATGGGTTTGGGACTGATCTACCTTTTCTTCTACTACAATATGTAGCCAAACACAACGCATACTAATCCTGATTTGGGAAGTAAAGAGGAAAGATTCCACCTCAAGGAAAGGAAGTAAAGAGCCAAAATGCAAGGAACATGGATACTGGGAAGAGTAAGGAAATTGTAGTCCCTTTTCAATCAGTCCACATATGGTAATTGATGTGATAGATTCATTGATACTGTAAGCAGAAACAAAAATATAGCAAGGGCAGGGAGGGTGCCTCAGTGGTAGAGTGCTTGATTTGCATGCATGAGGCCTTGGGTTCGATTCCTCAGCATCACATAAGCAGAAAAAGCTGGAAGTGGCTCTGTGGCTCAAGTGATAGGGCACTAACCTTGAGCTGAAGACCTGAAGGATAGTGCCCAGGCCCAGAGTTCAAGCCCCATGACTGACAAAATTTTTGGTCAGTCATAAAGAAATAAATAAATAAAAATAGCAAATCCCTGAAACTTAAAGGTCTTCAGGCCTTGACATGCTCTCAGGACAGTGATAAGATTAGAATTTCTTAGAATGTATTCTTCGTGCTACTCTTCATTTTACTGCCTGGATTTCCTTCTGTTCCTTTAATCAATCTCCACTTAATCCCTGAAAACCTTTATATATGCCTGTAACACACTGAAATGTGTTTGTTTGAGCACTTGCACTATTTTATTATATTTGCTTAACTCCTCAACTTTCTTTAGACGTTAGTTTGTGGAGAACAGAAACTGTTTTCCCATTCCATCCTTATAGCTTATGAAGCTAGGATGGCAGAATCTAGCAGATTTGTCACATAATAAATAGAGTACGGTTTCTTGAATGAATAAAAATAAGAGAAATATTAATGAAAATCATCATGAAAGATAGCATGTGATTAAGGATACACAAATACATACTGACTCTCTGTATTATTCAAGAAAAAAGCCAAAGACTCTCCATGATAGAGAAGGCTTATCTCTAATGCTGGGTAACATTCAGCCAGCTTCCTTTCTTTTTACTTCGCTTGGATGTCTCTTTGCTAGCTAGAGAACCATGGCATTTAAAAGCACCATAAAAATAGGGAGGCAGTCATTTGTCTGTGGTCTGTTGTACAATTGAAAGCTAAAGTCTATCAGAGGGTTCTAAACAAGAGCCCATTTCTTGATTGGATTTCTGTCTACCACAGAGCTTGAAAATAAATTGTTCCCAATTTTTGGTGAGGTATGCAGGTCTGAAGGACCATTTTCTTTTCAGCCATGTTTCCAATCTCTAACTAATTATTTTCTCCAATTCCACCCTAATAAAACTTTATTTGGGTCAAAATTGAATAGTTGCAGCTATGTTGAACTAGATATAGAACATATTGAGTAGTTAGGGGCAACTTCTTAGAAGGCTTCAGGGTAGCCTTGTTAGATATGACTAGCCTGACTATGCTACACAATTCATTTTCAACTAAAAATATATAAATTTAAGGAATTTTTGTTAAAAAAGAGAACAAAATGTAAATACTGTTGTATTTTCTGCAATTTTCTTTTTTTTTTCTTGGCATGTTCAAAGTTTAGCAAAAAGTGCAGGAGGCTATGTTTTATTCACTAAAATTTTAAGCAAATCTTAATGAAGAAAACATGCTAACCATAATATTTTAAAATGTAAGTTGATATAAGATTTATCATCCTTAGAACTTCATAAGATGGTTCAAAGAATGAAACTCTAAGAAACTAAAGTCGCCATAGAAGTAAAAGAATTAATAATCATATATAATATATACTGATACAAAGAATCCATAGGAATTTGTTTTACAGATTTTCTTTTTCAAGTACACCCTCAAAGGTATCTATCATAGTATTAGATAAAAACACTGTACTCACAAAAGATCTAAATATTCAATTACAAGGTAGTTAAATAAAGCTAGAAGATTTAAATAATGGAATATTATGCAACAACACATATATATATACACACCAAAATAGAACTTTCTCTAAGATACAGTAAGTATAATAAAATATGAAAAGAAAAAATAACAAGCAGTGGGTAATATATTTACATAATAAATTGTTTTAAATATTTTTAAATAGAACAAATATTTGTATTCTTTGGAACTGTTCATCAGATACAAGTAAGGATAATTGTCCTCTGGGTGAGAAATGAAAGTACTTACAGAACAAAACTAAGATAAATATTTATTATTTTTCTTTATATGTTCTAAATTATTTATCTTATTGTTGCATTAACTAATCAAGAATAAAATAACATTGCTTGAAATAAAACAATAAAGCAAAGCATGCCTGTAGAGAAGAATATTAGTGAAAAGGCTTAATCATGACCACTATTTCATGTAGAAATGACCCAAGACTTTAAAAGAATGAACAGTGTTCAAGATTTGTGAACAAGTTACAGAATAAACCTGTTTTCAAAGCAGGTTATACCTTGACAATTAGTTTCAGTGAAAACTTATGGATTCACTTAGGTCAATTATATGGTCACATCCTAAACAAAAATGGTTTTGCCATAACTACAAGCAGAAAAGAATATGCATACATACACACGTACACACATACACACATACAAATATGTACACAGTGGCCCAAAATAAGAAAGTATCCATAAAATACAAGCATTTCTAGTCTATGTTGCATATGTGAGAAACTCAAGATTCTTAAATGGGATATTATGTTTTGGGGAAGAGAGACTAAAACAAAGCAATATATTATATATTGTAACTGGCTATGAAACAGAAATGTTAGTTTGCCTTTGATAATAGGTTAAAGAGGGCTATCTAGAAGGACAGGACTTCTGTTTCTCAGTGTGATACAGCACATTGTGTTTAGTCAACTCTCCTGAGGAGATGAATTTTAAAAAGTTAAATAATACACAATGATGAAATGCAGCACTGAGGACATCAGTGAGCAGACAGGGAGATAGACAAATCACTAAGAAAAAAATAATTCAGGGGCTGGGAAGTTGGCTCAGTGGTAGAGCGCTTGCCTTGCATGCCTGAGGCCCTGGGTTCGATGCTACAGCACCACATAAGCAAAAAGAAAAAAGCCGGAAGTGGCGCTGTGGCTCAAGTGGTAGGGCACTAGCCTTGAGCTGAAGAGCTGAGGGACAGTGCTCAGGCCCAGGGTTCAGGCCCCACAACCGGACCAAAAAATAATAATAATAATTCCCTGAGATGAGCTCAAACTCTTATCCACTTTTCTTCTTGACTTCTTTTAAAAATTTTATTGTCAAGGTGATGTACGGAGGGGTTACAGTTACAGAAATAAGGTAATAAGTACATGTCCTGTTGAACTTGCTACCCCCTCCCTCATTTTTCTCCCTCTTTCCCTTTTCCTCCACTCTCCCCCCATTATACAGATCATTTCCAACATATTGTCTTGTGAATATCGCTGTTGCACTGATTCCCACTTTGTCTTTGTCTCACCATTTTATTGTTCCCCTTCCCTTCCCTAATTCAAATAAATATATATACAATACCCAGGGTACCAAAATCAAATACAGTGACAATAAGGGATAAACCATAGGGACGAAAATACAAAAGAAACAAGACATCACATAGCACAGTACAAACAAAACCAAAGAAGAACCTCTTGTGTCCATGTCTTAGGGTTCATTTCGCTTAGCATCATCTTATATGGTCATCTGATACTTGATTTGGGAAGGAAAGCAACAGAAGTTCTGAGTTATTAAAAGAACCAGGAAGGGATGAAAGGGACATCGAGAAAAAGAGAATCTCAGATGCATTTTTATCTTCTCTCTCCCACCCCAACCCTACCCTCCTCTCTGGTCCTGTAGTGAGATGTCACTAACTCAAGAAGATAAAATCAGAAGGTAATCTGAAAATCTAACCCAGAGTTTTTTGAGAAGTGTCAAGATGACCCTCAGACTGAATATGATAATCATAGCCCTCCACTGATAAGGAGCTTTGATAAATTTCCAGCTTTTCAACTAAGCACAAGGATGACAGGTCCTAGGGAGGAAGAAGGGGTGAATAGGAAATAGACAAATGCCCACAAGAGCCAAAACCTTGCTTTCAATTACTATAGCCACTCAGTAGAACAGTATGACCATTCCTTATTCTAACATCCTTTTATTTTTAACATAGATTAAATATTCTCTGGAGATAGAGATTTTTCAGAGCTTCTAAAATTTTTAGTTAGTATGTCTAGTCTGAAGAAAAAAACTAAAAAATATCAAGAGAGTAGTCCCAAAAGCTAAAAATGTCAGATAGGAGGGAGTAGAAAACCTATATAATCCTTTATCAATTGAAGAAATTGAATGAGCTTTGTTATGTTATGTCTAATTAGTCTAAAAAACCCTGGTGAGATAATCTCTGTGTCCTTACTCTGACTGGCTGGCAAATCAGTTCCATACAGAGCTGACAGCTTTGATGAAGCCATGTGGGCTGCTACCCTACTTTTCATGTCAAAAAAGAGCTCAAGGTCACACTGTCATTAAGTAAAGGAATATAAATTTGAACTTGTGAACAGAAGAAATCTGAGAAGGTTCTAACTGGGAAACATCCAAGGGGTTGTTTCATTCTCCTAGAAGAGATGTGTTAAAAGACACATAGATGATTCCCACAAGAAAAGCTGGCTGAACCTTTGGTGTCTGGAGTTTTTATTGGGGCATGGTCGCATATGGCCTATGTGGTTGACCTTTCATCTCAGACAGACCCATAAATTTTGACTAACTTTTAGTCTCTTCTTCTTCTAGAAATCAAACCTATCTCTCTTCCCAATTCTCATCATAAATGACCTATTAGATATTTGTTTTTGGTGGCCAAAGTGAAGGGTAAGCACAGACACTTCTCAGGGATTCAGGGACATTAAGTTTAGTAGGCAAGGGTAAAAAATCCAGACCTCGGCATGAGATTAGTTCTTCACTGCTTATTACTGAAGGCAGCCAGAATAGCAGTTACCTCTAAGAGTATCTACAGACAGCAAGTACCAGCAACATGCTGATAACTTAGGTTCTAGTAATGCTGTATTTCTTGACCTGGTGGTAGCTACAAAGATTTATTTACTTCCCAATCCTCTTGGAGCTGTGCTTTTATAAGCTATGTGTTTTCCTGTATGTGTGTTATACTCCAGTAAAAAAATAATGATAATACATAGGGAAATTTTTTAAGGTAGAAACTACACAGCCAGGGCAGATATTTAATAGCATGAAGCAGGAGTGTTATAGCACTCATGGCTTCTACCCAGTAGGAAAGCACTTTTCAGGTTGAACTCAACAGAGAAGCTGTGATTTTCCTGCCAAAGAAGCAGCTGCAGTGAAGCCCTTCCTGCTGCGAAGGTGCTGAAGGACCATTTCAACCCAGAATGGTATAGGTCATAAATGCTGTGTGGCCCAGACAATATCAATGACATCTATAGAATGAGCGTGAGGAAAAAAAGGAGGAAGAATGCAAATGATAAGAGGAAAAAGGAGAAAGACTCAGAAGAAATATTTCTTCACCTGGATATTGACTCATCCATGAATGGCTTCCCAGAACTGTCTCTAAAAACAAGAATGTAGGAGTAAGTGTTTTATTAAAGAAGTTTCTTAGAGAGGAAGTAGGAGAATGGCCTAAGGAAGGCCAGGAACCAAGCAAGTCTGTGATTTTAAACAAAGTCCTAGTCTTTACCTGATCTCCCATGGGAACTCTGGAGTATAAATTTTGTGTTAGAATTTACAGTCAGGGCAGATAGCTGGGCTTCTGTGCACTTTCAAAGGTTAGCTACTGGTTAGTGCCATATCCAGTCACGGAAATTCTCAGGCATATTCAATGCCACAGGAACACAAAGAGAGGCGCTAGTAGTTTGAAGATAGCCTTTCAAAGAGAGTTGATAGTGGGAACTTTAAAAATAAAGTACCCAGAAATCAGGAGGTAAGCATATAAATAGTAGGAAGAATATAAAGCAATCACAGTGAGGTGATAGCTATGTTTATGAAACCTGCAAAGGAATCATTGTAAATGAATATAAAATATACCATTTTTTACACTTTGATGTTCATAATCTAGTTCATTAAACATTTAGTATACACATTCACTTTCTATACTAAATAGGCATCACGCTAAGACAACAATTTTTTTTTGAAAGTACTTAAGTTTGAACTTAGGGTTTCATGCTTACTAGGCAGGTACTCTACCACTGAATCATGAGGCCTCCAGCTCAGAGGAGATGTTTAAATATTCCAAGAAAAATTGTCTTTTAAAATTATTGTTTAAGGTTTTTACTCAAAGTTGTATAATAACTTCAACTACATTGTTTAGGCCTCAAAGAAGGAAGATAAAGAAGGGAGACAATGGCAAAAAAAAAAGGTATAAATTAGTACTTTTATGGAAAACAATATGGAAGTCCCTCAAAATATGAAAAATATTCAGTAAAAGTATGTTAAAATATTGTAAAACAAAGTAATATTTTAAGTTAAAATATTGAAAAAAATAAAATATTGAAGAGAACCTGTGCATTATTCACTGTAGGACTATTCACAATAGCCAAGATAAAGAATAAACCCCATTTTCCACCAATGAATAAATACTTTAAGAAAATGTTTACTGGCCACATTAGGCATAAATTATGAAAATTGAGACTGTCTATCTGAATTTACTTGTAATTTTAAAGAAAATGCATTGTCTGGATTTCATTGCTTTTCATCTTAAAAGGAATGAAATCCAGACATTTACACGATATGAAAAATAGCTAAAAGAAATTACATTAAGGAAATAAGTCAAGTAGAGTGGGTAACTAGTATATTACCTGACATATATAGAATATTAAAAGGGCAAATTCATAAAGTCAAATGGCAGTTACTCAGGGCTACTGAGGAGACAGGGAAAAAGAGATGTGGTCAAATTGCTGTGAATCAAACGACACAGAGTTTTCATTACATAAGATGAACAAATTCTACAATACTCTTGTACAGCACAGTAACTGTAGCTAATAATATATTACCTACCTCAAAATTGAAAATATAGATAATAAGTATTCTCATCACAAGAAGGTAAAATGTGCAAGATAATAGACTTGTTACTTTGATTTTTTTATCATTTCACAATGAAATGATACTTAAAAAACTGTAAAGCTAAAAGGAAGAGCCCTTAATTACATGATCTTTTAATAGGTGGTGAGCAAGCAAGCCCTCCAGAGCCTACAACATTTACTAACATTTTAAGAAAATGTTTACTGGCCACATTAGGCATAAATTATGAAAATTGAGACTGTCTGTCTGAATTTACTTGTAATTTTTTAAAAAATGCATTGTCTTTTCTCATTTAAGAACAGGTATGTGTATAATTTTCTATCTATTGTGCAAAACTTCCCAGAGGTGAAGGCTATGCCTATTTACATTCTTTTCACTCACTACTTGCAATACATAAATGCAAAATCAAACACATAAAGATAAATGCTTATACTGATTGTTACCTCAGCCTTTCGCTTAGCAATAACTTTAATACTCACTCAGTAATTATGGCAGTGGATAAACTGCTACCATAGCTTTCTGTGAATCTGTTAGCTACTGAGGTGGGGAGGGAAGGGATGATAAGGGAAAAACAAAGGAAGGGGTAACAATGTTAAACAGGAAATGTACTCATTACCTTATGTAACTGTAAACCCTCTGTACAATATCTTTACAATAAAATTATATATTAAAATATGCTTTAATGAAATACTAGAAAAAACACAGAACACTTGAAGCTTAACATTTATATATATAATAAAAGGCCTCTGTTGCCTTCATAATATTGCTGAAGGTGAGTAATAGGCCTGTCATAGTCACTGCACAGAGATTCTGGTTTATATATTCAGAAGTATCCATGTCTTAAAAAGTAATGAAAGTATTTACCCCTTTAGCATCACCATGTGTGCTGTCTTTGAAAGTGAAATTATCTAACTCATCAACCTAAACTCCTTTAAAACAGTGAGATAAAAAAGGTTTCCAATAAACTACTCAGAATAAGGCAGAAGTGGTGCTGTGGTTCAAGTGGTAATAGCAGTGTGCTCAGGGAGACAGCCCAGGCACTGAGTTTAAGCCCCAAGACTGGCACAAAAAAGAATAAAACAAACACTTATTTTTCTCCCACAATGATTCTTACTATTTGCATTTACATTTCTGCAGAACTTTATGGCTCATATACTACACATTTTATATTACATTTGATTGTGTAGTTTCATTCTTCAAGTTCTACCATCTATTTTCCTAGCGGATTTGTCCATAATCTTATTGTAGTAAATTGAAGTGTCTGTATTCATTGTGAATTGATTTATATGTAGGTCCTTGGCTTCCTGCTATCCATAAAGAAACACATATGAACTCCAAAATGGCTAAGGAAGAATAGCAACTAAATTCCTTACTTCAGAAAATAACAAGACTGATCAGTACTTTCTTGAATTTCGTATTAAAAAACTAAACTTTTCCATTAAGTTTTCTTTATTTAGTTTTGCTTTGAGCCTAATAATTAGCCTTCAGCATGGAGCATATAAACTCCTACTCTTATTGTGAAGCTGAAGCAAGAGTCTTTGAAAGTGTCCTTAGGTTTTACTAATGAAAGCAAATCCATGAAAGTCAGAGCCCCATTCATTAGCATAAACCCAAACCCCCTACAACTAGCAACAGGGACAATTCTAAGCTGACTCTCTCTTTCCAGTCAATATCTAAATAACAAGGAAGTCTGTACCTACAGAATTTGAATTATTACAGCAGGGAGCTGAGTTCAAGCCATAAATAAAGTAAATAGCCTGCTCCCCATCAACTTGATCCCAGGGAGGAAATCAATTTCCCTCTCTGTGGAAAACACCAGTCTTCTGCCACCTGGAAGGTTTATTTGGAACAGTGCCAGTTGGCTAATGGGTGCCCAATAAATACATGTAGGATTATTAGAGTCAAGTCTATTGCCATCTTTTTTAAAGATAAGTCAAGGAACCGCTATGACCTTTGACATTGTTCTCTTCCATCTTACTTGCTTCTATAGAGCAAGGAGTGCTCTCTAATCACCCTGAACTTTGGCTTACTGCTTTCTTTTGTTTGGAGGCTTATCTACAAAATTCTTCCAATAAAACAACTTTTGCCCAGGAGATCTTTTACAACTAAACTGGGAGCCCCATCTAAACCAAACAATTAGGTGCTGTCTTTACTGCAGGTCATAGACCCAAAGTAAATATAATTTCATTGCCTTCCCTTATGGTTCCATGAATTTCTGATTTAAAATATAAATATATAAAGTGAATGTTTTAGAAAGAGCTTGTTCTAAGCAGGCTCTTAATAGGCCTGTCATAGTCACTGCACAGAGATTCTGGTTTATATATTCAGAAGTATCCATGTCTTAAAAAGTAATGAAAGTATTTTTCCCTTTAGCATCACCATGTGTTCTGTCTTTGAAAGTGAAATTATCTAACTCATCAACCTAAACTCCTTTGAAACAGTAAGATAAAAAAGATTTCCCATGTCAACTCCATACACTGGATAATTTAATCCTATATTCATGTCTGTCATTCACAACTCTTCATACTCTTCTTCCCACCATTGATCCTGTATGTGCCACAATTGGTGCCAGCATTGTGGTGAAAGTAGTTTGTAGTAGTTTGAGGACGTGGACCAGGCTTTAGAAGACAGAATTTTGTCATTGGTTTTTTGTTTTTTGTTTTCGTTTTTGTTTTTGTCAGTCAGGGTCTTGAACAAGGCCAGAGCTTTGTCTCTGAGCTCTTTTACACAAGGCTAGCACTCTACCATTTTAAGCCACAGCCCCACTTCTGGTGTTTTGAGTGGTTAATTGAAGTAAGAGTCTCAGGAACTTTTCTGCCTGGGATAGCTTCCAACCTCGATCCTCAGATCTCATCACCCCAAGTAGCTAGAATTACATAGGGTTACAGGTGTGAGACACTGGCGCCAAGCTTGTAATTCTTACTCTTATTCTCTCTGCCTTTCTCTCTCTTTCTCATCACTTGATAATGCTTTAAAAAACTCATCCTCTTTTCTTTTCTAGAAGAATTCTCATTATTTTTACTCCATTTTCAACATGAGAATACTAAAATGTAGGTGCTAATCCAACATAAAGCAGTAATTCATTCATTTCATAAACTGAACTGACATAAAATCAAATCTTTCTTATTCTGAAAATCCTTCTAAGTCTTCTACTAGCCTTAGAACAAAGTCCAGTGTGCTTAATTTGGACTACCAGGACTTTGCCAATTAGTCTCTGCCTCAACCTCCTACTTCTTGCTCTATAGTCATACCCCAGAGCTGGCAATCTTTTAGTTTCAAGTCTTTCCTCCTCCATGGCTCTTTGCATATTATTTCTGCTAATAAATTGGTGTATATCATTGTTATTTAATGATTTTTGCTTAATTGCAAGTTTCTATAAGTCATATCATAACATGTGGATAATTATTAAATGAATCTTCCATTGGATCTTAAATTCTTCTATATAATCATATTTTACATATATTTTCTATCTTTCCTGAACTTGACTTTTTTCCTTTGGAAATAGCATTTTGATATGTCAACTGTCTTGAGAAGATATGGTAAGACATGATATTCAGATAATATTTATTTCTATTCTGGATGCAAACAATGAGGCCATAAGGCTTTTGTAGGTTAGAAAGGAACAATTCAGCTAAATCCCACTAGCAAATTAAAACTCTGAAGACTGAACTCCTGTTTTCACTGTATTTGATTCCGGTGCCCTGCATCTTGTATATACATTTTTCTGATTTGGGGAGGAGAAGGGAACTAACAAAATGCTGAAACAAAGATGCAGGTTGACTCATTATAACAATGAGATGTACAAGACACTATGTTGAAAATGAACTTTACAACTTGGGAGGGGAGGGGGGGAATGGGATGGTAGGGGAAAAACAAAGAAGGAGGTAAAAATGCTGGATAGGAAATGTACTCATTATCTTACTCATGTAACTGTAACCCCTCTGTACAGTAACTTTACAATAAAATATATTAAAAAATCTCTGAATACTTTTGAGTAGGGGAAATTTTTCATGACAATGTTTCAGTAATATTTAATTGCAGATAGTAGTAGGAGAGGAAAGACTACAGACAAGAAAATCATTTAGAAGTACTCATAACAACATAGAAAAATGTCCTGGTTGAAATAGAACAGAGTTGAGTAAAAATTTTCAGGTATAATGAAAAAGACTTACTAACATTGCTCAGGTTAACCCCATTAGTGAAAGAGGATATTAAAGCTCCAAACCTGTATAATACAGGTCTTTGACAGCCATAAGATATGTGGGAAGAAAATAAATTTGAGATGTTGTAAAGTTAAGTTGCGTTTGAGATGAGCCACACTTCAGAAAGACTAAATATTTCTTTTTGGAACATGAACTCAATTCTTAAAAGGTAGACACTGGTGCTGAGCCAAATTCTACATTTGATAAACCAAAGCAATAAGCCCCATGAATGAATTACCATTTTCATAATAATTGCAATATAATTTCTTTCAGAGAACTGTTTTTAATTTCTCAATAGTTTGATAATATTAAATGATATATATTTATATAATGTTCAATCTTATCCAATTCCATAAAATATGCCAGTTTATGTTCCTGAAAATGGACTCAAAATCTCAAAATACTTAGTTTGGTAGAATTCTCAAGAATTCTTATTTTTTGGAAATAATTTACAGTGTGATTTTGCAGCCATATACTATATTGTAGAAACTTTAAATTCAACCCTGTACAAGTTGGAACTGAGATTTGTCCTGTCTTATGTTGTTTTTAAACAATGCTAATATGATTAATGAACCAGGTAAGAAAACCAGTGCGCTGATTTTGTTTTTCTTCCACTTCTTATGGGCATAAATGCAAAAGGAACTTTTAAAAAACATTCTCTATCCCTATCTTATCAACATAGAAAGGAAATGTACATTTCTGTTTCTAAGTTACACATCCTCCCTGGCATCAGACTTATTCTCAAAGGATTTTCAACTCAAACAAACAGTATGTTTTTGTGCAAACCACATAAGCAATTTAAATTTTAATTGCTTCGATATTGTGCTTTTTTTTTTTACCATTATCTACTGCAATACAGAAGTGTAAGGAGAGCCCCCCTGAGAGGGCTGCTCGGGGAGCTCACCTGGCAGCTCACCCGAAAACTGTTATTTCAGATATATTCCAGTGATTCTTCAGGAGTCCCTCTGCCCCTTTGTCACAATAGGAACACAGTGATTCTACCTTTGTAAACATCACTTCTCAAACGATGGCTACTCCATTGTCACAAAGTGCATCTGAGAATTTAATGCAGTACTTTTTAAATATTGAAAGAAAAGTGTATCTGAAGGATAGTGACTAATACAGAGATGGGGAAAATGGGCAAAGGAGGAGGCAAAAATGCTTGATAAGAAATGTACTCATTATCTTGCTCATGTGATTGTAACCCCTCTGTACAGTATTTGCACAATTAAAAAAACATTTAAAAAGAAGAACTACATGCCTAAGATATCACACCTCACTCCATGTTAGATTTGAATGACAAACTTTGGCTACTATACATAATTGTTCACAGAAGATACACTTTGTCCTTGGGAGAAAAGTTTAGTTTTCTTTGGGGAAAATCCAGTTGCATAGATTGTGGGAGAAATAGGCTTGAAAATGCATCAAGATATCTGTAATGGAGTAAAAGTTAGGTATTTTCTGAGACTATCAGAGGATGAAAATTGTGAAGCCAGATATAATGTTAGCAACTGGCAACTACTAGAAAGGCATAGAAATGCAAAAGAAAATCATGAGAACCATAGGGTGCTTGTGCCTCTGCTTTGTGTCCTCAACCACATCCAAAAACAAAACAATATTGCAGAGCATTATATAAGCACTGTGTAATCATGGTGGGAAGACAATTGGCTAAGGGAGGGATTATCACTTAGGAATAAATACAGTCTGTTAGCCAATCCACACTATGAATTTTTACAAGAAAATTATTGCTAAATCAGGATATTAAACTACCTAAAATAGAACTGAAACAATTAAAGTCTGACATCCAGGAATCCACAAACATCACCAAAGAGTGTAAGCAGACAAATTAGTCATCTGAAACTGTTTTGATGCCCCAAGAACCAAAATAAAAGACACTGGCTAGTAATACAAAAGATATAATTCCCTATTATATTTGAAATTTCAAACACATGTTGCCCTGATAGTTCTTTAGCTGTTCCTTTGTACTAAATGAAGTCTCTTCCCTCACCTTTGAATAATTTAAAGGTAATTTATTTGATATGGTTGCCCAAATTCTCATTATGGTATAAACCATTGAGACAACAATATAATTGTTATCCTACAATAAGGATTTTTTCATAACATGATCATTTCATATTTATTGATGATATGAAATCAATTATATTTTAGGTAGTTACTTTGGGGATATATAGATAAGTAAATATTTAATTCTCCAGGAAAATATTCCTAGTCTTTATTTCAAAGTAGTTTTTCAAGCTCTACTGACAACATGTCTATTCAACCTAACTTGCAAAATGAGGCAACTCTCTTTATTAGACTGTCCACATGTAATTGCTTTTTCCTTTTAATTTTCCCTGATAATTTTAGTATCTACGCACTCATTATAACTCATGGAATGAATCTGATTTACACTTTGGTTCCCCAATGTATTATTGACCTAATTCAGAGAAACAAAATCCTGGGGGAATCACCTGAGACAGCCAGTTAATCAATCTATGCATACTTGTTGATTGCCTATAAACACGTACAAAGTGAATTCCCTAATGACAGAGAATTTATAAAATGTCATGAGAAAGAAACATACAAAAAGCTAATATACAAAACACTGTTTTAGAGACGCCAAAGAAGCAGAAAGAAAAAAAGACTACAGAAGATTTGAGAAATGAGGAAATCTTCTCTAAAGCCCAGGTTTGAAGAGTATGATTTTGACTGGCAGAACTGGACAAAAGCAAATTCAGATTTAATTACATTTTCTTCTGGCTTCAGGAAGAAAATTATTCTGTGTCTTTTTCATTTATCAAAGTGAAGTCTTTGATATTTTACACATTTATACACTGTTCTTCATTCAGAGTACTTGATTGATCACAACTGCTAATGATATTTGCATAACCATCACTTTTGGCTTTCAAAGTGTGTTGACCCAATTGTTCATACTTTAATTTTCAATGAAAAAAAAACTCAATTATTTTATTTTAAATGTTGTCAGTGATTATCTTCAAATTGTTAGATTTGTGAATGTTAGATGTGGCACAGAGAATGCTGCCTCTGAGCTAATGGAATAATTGGAGAGATAGCTACTAAGAGAGATATCAAGAACACAAAAAGCAAATCCTCTCAGATAAAGATTGACTGTTGTGTAGCTGCTTTGGTTATTGTAAGGAGATCCATCAATTCCTTTGCAAAACCTCCTTTCATACATAATCTGAGTAAGATTGTGGGTTTTATTGTTGTTGTTTTAGAACTTAATTTTTTTATTGTGGAAAATACTGTACAGAGGGGTTACAATTACATGGGCAAGATAATGAGTACATTTCTTATCAAGCATTGTAGGCTCCTCTTTGTTCCCCTCCCCATGCCTTCCTAGCCTCCCCCCGCCCCCTCACCTAATCCCCCCCCACCAAAGTTGTAAAGTTTGTTTTCGACATAACGACTTAACAACTTGTACATCTCACTGTTGCAATGGTTCCACCTGTAAGATTGTGTTTTAAAGGTGATTCCAGAGCTAGACTTTCCAAGTTCAAGTTCCAGCTGTATGTCTGTAGCTCTAAGCAAGTCACCTAATATATCTCTGGGCATCAATTATGTAGGGATACTCAGAGTAGCAAATAAGTGTTATATAGACTAAATCAGTTAAAGAATCCTTATGGCAGCACACCTGATACATCATAAACTATCAATGACTAATACTAAAACTCAAACTGATACTAAAACACACATTCTTGGCCTTAGAGTTATTATTGCTGTAAATGTAAGACACATTTAAGAAAAGAACATTTCAACTGTGAATAGCCCAAATAGACGTGGCAGAGGGTTAAGTGGATGAAAGAATGTAATTTATTATCAGCTTGTCAGGTGAAGACATTTCCTGGAGAATAAAAGTTTAACTGTGGTTGATTCTGTAAGTCAGAAATTTACAAGTGGTCTATGGCTCATTAATGAAGCACTAAATTGGACAATCAGCATTAATGGAATTTCACAGTAAAAGCACAGCACATTGAGGCTCTGAATGAAATGTGTAATCACACACTTCAGCAGTTCAGTTCTGAGCGCTCGGCATCACACTTCAGCCAAGGTACATGGATAGATAGATAATCTACAGGTACAGGATGTCTAATTTGTTATTTATTAATTATATCTTACTCCCTTTAAAAAAAGAATTACAATCACTAAAACTACAGAAAAGTTTCAAGTAGATGGGAACATAGTAAATTCATTACAGAAACCAACTAAACTTATCAGAGTTAAACTAAGAAAGCTATTGTACTAGGATATAAAATTGAGTTGAAAACTTCCTCACCATCAAGAGTAAGAGTATGTATTCAATGCTATTGATATCTTTGAGTAAGAAATATTTTTAGATATTTCAAAAGCATTTCTTTGGAAATGCTTTTTCTATTTAATATGCAGGAAATATTCCCTAAGTACCCCCATATTCATTCTCTTGCTGCTTTAAAGTTTTGTTTTCCTTTCATTTAATATGAGAAATTGGCCATTTATTGCAGAGGTTTCTTTATCATGTCTCCTAGGAAACCTAGTTAATCCTCAGGCAAATAAACCTATTTGTATGATGTCTTTAACTCCTGGAGTCCCCTACAGAGAGATGAAGAGTAGCAGTCTGAACACTAGCCTTCCTTGAGGAGCTAACCTTTTGCTTGTGAGATGAAGCATCTGAAATGCATCTCACTTTCCTTTTACAGCTTATATTTCCTGGATAGATGAGTGACATGACACCTCACAGTTTAGCACCATGGAGCTGTTAAATCCGACTCCATTACCTGTCGAATTTAGTTTCTTAATCCTAAACACAATATGCACACAAGTTAGCCCTATCCAGCTTTTATTTAGGGCTCATGTCATGGTGCTTTATATAGAGTCAAGCAGTATTAAATGGTGTGGAGTGGCACAAATGGAAAGATTAATTTTGCAATGTGACACTAAAAGGAAGACTTTAAAGCAGGGATTAGGGACAGGGTTTGCTGAGAAAAAAATACTGAAATATATCTATTATAAACACGAATACCTCCATCTACTGTCATGAGGAAACCTAGCTTTATAAACATAACTTTTATATTCTTATGGAAATATACAACAGAAAGTGGAGTAAAAAGCTTTACATAGCATACACACCTGTAATTCCAGCTACAGAATGGTAGATGCAGGAGGATTGTGAGGTCAACATCAATACAGGCATTATTAATGAGAACAAAATAAAAGGAAAAAGAGGCTGGGGGTATAATTTAAGTGGTAAATCACTTGCCTGATAATTTCAAGACCCTGTGTTCACTCTTCAGCACTGGCAATACTAATACTACTACTACTAATAATAGTTATCATTTCTGACTATAATGTCGCATCTTTAAATAGTCTCCCATCCCATCCTTCAGTCAAAACTTATTAAAGTTAAAACCTGAATTTCTACAGGAAAAGAAAGAAGCATCAATGAATTGAATTTCTAGAAAATCCAAATGCACAGAGCCTTGAAATCAGGTCACTATCTTCAAAAATAATCATTTACAACTGTTTTGGAGGTTAGTAGTATGACTTTTCTTTCAGCACAAAAATACAAGGGAACTAAAATAATCATTTAATTTTGATTTTGTCTCGCTGCTTGTATTTTCTCTGATGTTAATTCTTTTGAGCATAATTAAGTGGGAAACATTCATTAAGAAAAAATCTAATCTATAATGATAGCTCAAAGGCCCTTTATTTTGTTTTAAGGAGCAGCAAAAGGAACACACACACACACACACACACACACACACAAATCTTTGTTTATAAGGGGCTGTATTAGGAAATATTTGAAAGATTCAGTGAAAAGAAAAAAAGTGGTATGAGGTACTCAGATAAGAAGCAAGGGCAAATTTCCTGACAACTAATGCTGATGGACCTTGGGATGTGTTACCAAGGGAAGCAGAGCAATCTCGTTTTTCAAAAGTATTTAAAAACATGATAGATTCTCATCTCCCAGAACAACAAAATTTATTGGATTTCTATTCTAAGCAGAGCAGTCTACTGGAGAGTCCAGGGAGGATTCAAAAGAAACAGTAGACATTCTCTAACTTTGAGGAACTTTGAGTGGGAAGGTGGAAAGCACACTATAAAATGATCAAGAAATGTGGAACCAAAGTAAAGTGGTTAACCAAAAAATTAAATAAAAGTCATTCACAGATTGATGGAGTAGAAAGATGGCCCAGAAGACAAACGGGCACTAGTGGAAAATTTAGAAAGGGTCTAAATGGCCATGAAAGTATTGAATTCCATAAAAACAATATTATCACTCTTTTGTTTCCTCCTTCAAATAAAGAGAATAGTGATATTTTCTTTTCACAGATGTGAAAGTACATAAGATAGATATGTCACAATCTCTGAGTTAGAATTCAACAAATGGAAGCAATTCCTCACATCCAGATCACTACCTCCATTATCATCCTAACACCCACTATCAATATCTGAGTTGAAGTTAACAGGGAGTCATTACCAGGGTGTTTTTCAGGTATTTTAGATTTTTATTAGTAGTATTCACTGGTCTCTATAATTTGGAATCTTTCAGTGGATATGTAGACTACTTTATCATTGTGAATTCTAGCTTCTATCAGAAGCAGAAAGTTCATTACTGAATTCTGAGGAGTCCTTAATGAACATGGTAATTGGGAGCAGATTAGCACATTTCATTTGTTCCTATGTTTATTTCTTTTTAAAAAAAAGTATTAAGTTTCCTTTGCTGAGTAAATTAAAATTTCTACTGTGAGAAAAATATTTTTTTTCAAGTTCCTCACCTCAGCAGTAAAGGACCAGAAGTTAAGAAAACAATCACCATCAAGACAATTGTAGAGGTATTACTTCTCAAAGAAGTTTATTATAGTTACTAAAGGAAATGACTGAGGACACGCCAGGTATTCTCTATCTTGTTCCAAAGAGGAATCATTCATGACATTGGCCAACAGGAGACTATTGAGCTCTCAAACTGGAAAAATCCTATCTAGTCTCAAAATGGCTAGTAAAAATTCATAGATTTAGTGAACTGATAACTTAAATATTTAACAAAAGACATTACCATGTAGAGAATAAAAGTTACTTCTAAACATTTCATTCATTTACAAGCTCCCCATTTCTGGTCAGCTTTCATTCCAGATTACAGACATGGTTTGGGGATGCATATAGGTGATAACATGCCTTCCACTGCAATCCTATTTCCTTTCTCCCTAGGTTTTCCTTATTTGGGGTGTTTATGGGATGGACTGGAATGGTAAATGAGAAACAAGACACTGTAGTAGAGGTAGAACTATCTTTATTCTTCTGAATGGGTGACACTCGCGGCACATCAACACCAAACCACAGTGTTCAGAGATGTGTGGGATGCACATTATAGAAACAAAATTAACAAAACCCTTGTTGAACATAATCTGTAGTTTCCCCTATTTCCCTAAATGTTGGGCTAGCTCAAAGTTTCAACCCTCTAATCACCTTAGAATTTCTTTGGTCATCAACACCCACTGAAAAGCTATTGTGGTAGCTATTACTGGTCACTCTATTATCATAAATGAAGAACCCTGTCACGTGAAAAATTCCAAATGTCTTTGAAGATCTGTGCTACAATCCATGATACATTCTCTATTAAATCATATATTTGCCTACTATTTGTCATAAAATATAAGTTTCATGAGTTAGGGGTCTTCTCTGTCTCATTCACCCTTATACCTTGACACCCTTAGGAACTGAAAGCAAACGTAGAAATTCCCATAAGAACAGAATGCATGAATGAATACATAAAGAAGATGAATTACATCCATATTAAATGAATAACTGAACTAATTTTTATATTGTGTTTTTTTTATTTGAACCTTAGCAGATTTAGTAGTCCTCTGGTCTCTCTTATTAAAATACAATTTCTATGATAAGGTTTTCCTTTGTTGTTGGTATTTTTAGTGCACTGTGATTTCTTGTTTCTTTTGTATGTTCTTCCCCCTGTGGTATATTCCATGTTGTCATGTATTTTGTTTTGGTACCCTGTTATTGTATATATGATTATCTGAATTAGGGAAGGGAAGGGAAACAACAGAATGGTGAGACAAAGGACTAGGTGGGAACCAATGCAACAGTGATATTTACAAGACAATGTGTTGGAATGGTATACAACTCAGAGAAGGGATTGGAGGGAGGGAAAGTGGGAGAAAAATGAGTAAATGGGAAACAAGTTTGACAAGAAATGTACTTATTGCCTATGTATCTGTGACCCCTCTGTACATCACCTTGACAAGGAAGGAAGGAAGGAAGGAAGGAAGGAAGGAAGGAAAGAAGGAAGGAAGGAAGGAAGGAAGGAAGGGAGGGAGGAAGGGAGGGAGGGAGGGAGGAAAGAAAAAAGAGCAAGAAAGAACAAATGAATGAAAGAAAAAGAAAGAAAGAAAGAGGAGAATGAGAGAGAGAGAAAGAAAGAGAGAGAGAGAGAGAAAGAAAGAATGGAAGCAAGCAAGCACCGGTAAATCCTGAACAAATAATATCTAAAGTTGCCTGGACTAACAATGGATGAGAGTTCAACTAAATTCAACAAGATTAATTGGGTATTTAATATGTTCCAGACACTGTTCTAGGCACAAGGAGTTTGACCGCCCACCCAGGTGACCTAAACTTCAACAATTTTGAATGCCACTGTAAACTTATATTCTGCTGATTTATTTTATCATGTAATAACTTGTAGATTAATCATTCTAAACACCACTTTTATTAACTTTTCTAAATCAAATAACTTGAATTCTATCTAGAGGCTAGTTCATCAAATTTAAGATCTATCACATGCCAAACAAATTAACCATTCCTATTCTTGTCATCCCTCATAGGAATGCTGTTTTTCAGACATCAGAGTTCATCCTAGCAACTTCACATTCAAGCTTTTGTTTCTTTATTACATCCTCCAAGAATGCAATTTGTTGGCTTCTCTGTTAATCTATATCTGATTCATTTATCCATTGAAATCCAGCAGAAGGTCCCTTTTTATGGCTCCCCCATTCTATCCTCAAAAACTCACAATTCCTTTGTTTTATCATCACAATTCACATGGCACTTGCCTAGTAACTATATATAATCTGTGAATGTACTAGAAAAGACTGTTGCTATTGTCTTTTGAACATGAATTGAATGTTAACTGATTTCTTTAAATTGCATTGCACATATTTGGAAAGAGTTGTGGGATGTTGGACTCTTGTTTTTCATTGTCTTAAATACTTTTAAATATTTAGATACCAGCAATTTAATGTTTGAACCTATTTTACAATTCTACTAAACTGACTAAATAGAAAACAAAATATTTAAACTTAGCCTCTACCCATTTATAACCATTAGTATAGATTTTCTGCTAATTCTTTCCTCCACTGATTAACTCAATAAGGCAACGGCTATTTGCTTTTTTTATTGTGAAAATACCATACAGAGGGGCTACAATTACATGAACAAGGTAATGAGTACATTTCTTATCAAACATTGCTGCATTGTTGCCTCCTCCTTTGTTTCCCCTTTCCATCGCTACCCATCCCATCCCTCCTCCCCCCCACCCCTCCCCTGGAAAGTTGTAAAGTTCATTTTTCTACAAAATGTCTTGTACACTCATTGTTGCAGTGGGTCCACCTGTATCCCTATTTTATACCAACATCAAATACAGTGAAAACAGAGGTTATACCATGGGGGAGGGACATACAAAGTAACAAAGAAATCATCTTATAAATATGTTAGAAATAATTGTAAGAAAAAAAACATTTGAGTCCTTATCTTGGGGTTCATTTCGCCTAACATCAACTTATCTGACCATTTCTGGGTGTCTCAGACATATACTAGTAATTTCAAATAAGGGAAACCAAGAACCATAGGTCCCATGGTTTCCCTTATTTGCTTTTAATAGAGAGGCATAGGTGCCTCTCTATACTCTGCAGTTTGTACATATAAAGAAGTTAAGTCTTGGTTCTGGCAGCCATTTCGAAATAGAGTTGTGATATAACTGTGCATTTGTCATTCACAACAGAAAATTATATGGGCAGCTTTTGTTATGGCTACATAAATTTGGATAAATGAAGTGTGTCAAATTAGCAATTATTAAACATTATATGTGAAGCAATTAAAGCATAAGTGATTTTATACTCTGTTGTATCTACAGGCTGGTTTATTATGAATTATAATTCAAAATAATAAAAGCTGACTTTTAAGTGAGTCAAAGGAAGAACAAAGGTGAAGACACTCCAGGAATCCTCTGACTTTTAGGAAAGTTGAATTTATATTTGGATAAAAAAAGTGTAACAATGAGATGACTTTATAATGGCACCCATTTTCTTTGTGATTAAAAATGAAAAATGCATAATGCCTTCAATATTCCTAAGAGTATAATTGAGGCAGAGATATTATACTTTTTCATAGATAAAACTATGATTCCACAGTGAAGACAAAAATTCAGTAATCACATATTACATACTAAAAACCTATCTTGCTGACAGAGTTTGTATTAGGCCATATCTCAAAATTAGCAAGATTTTGAGAATTCCCTTAGAATAGACAGAGTAATATAAAGTCAAATTCCCTTACAGTGAACAAAATAAATAGCCTACACCAACATCTTGGCAATAAGGCTATTTCAAACAATAGTAATTTACTGATGGTGTGCTAAAGCAGGTTGATCAATACTTTCTTTTCCTTATAAATATGGTGGAGTCTGATCAAGTCATGAATTCATTTTGTTAAGCTCTGTGAATTCTCATCAAGTCTGGTAACTTCCAGTATAACCTACCTATATTGATACTTGGCTTCAACTTAAAATGAAAAATCAATATTTTAGAGAAAATGTGCCTTGCTTTTTATTCCTGACTAGATAAGTCACACATGCGTGAGCATGCACATACACACACACATGCATGTGCACACACACACACACACACACACAACTTGTCCTCTCTTTGACTCTCTTTCCTCCTGTCATGTCCAATACATAAGGATAACTAGCACCTGTTAACTAGCTTGAAAGCAGCTACTGAATGCTATCCACTTCTTAAGATGTGTAAAATACACTCCCAATTGACTGTTCTTGTCACCACTACCTCCCCTGGTTAATATCCCTCCAGAATTAAGGCTAAATGGAATATGGTGTCATAAATTATAAATTTTGCTTTATTCTGCTGTTCAGAATAAATAATCAGTAAATAAAATAATGCAAACTGTTCCCAATCTCTATTTGTTTGTTTGCAAATCGGTATAGACTTCTTTCATGACATTTCTATTGTGGTTCAGAATAGAACATAAGGAGAAAGGGCCTATAGACTATTTTCATACTTAAAAGGTATATTAAGGTAAAGGTAAATAAGCACCAGTTTTAGGAGATGTCATTTATATCTTCAATTATGAACAGGGATAAAAAATCAGAAGTATTAACTTTTCTGAATTTGAATTTAAGTATTCGGGAGAACTTTCCACAATGAGAAAAACCTCTGTGGAGCTTCTGTCCTCCTATCCTTCTGTCATATTCTCTAGAATTGTTTATAGCTTCCTTAATTATTTTACATGTCCATTCATTCTACAACTACTACCACAAAGATCTCTGAGAGGGCTTGTAGAGCATGTGTTCTTTCCATAAAACACACATTGTTTGAATCTTCTTTTCTAAATTCATTTTAATCTCCTATAAGAAAGGAATAGGTATTGAGGACTATCCTTAAACATTTTGTCACCAATAAATTGAGAAGACCGTCTCAGTCCTTTTCTTACCTGAAGGGACATCACATCACAACAAATGTCAAAATGTACATATACAGAACTAAAACTCTTTCTTAGACAAAAACCTCAAAGTTAAATTTTTATCAAAGTTACTTTCCCAGAATTAAAAAAAAACATTTTCTGCTTTGTTATTGTTTTTTTCTTGTTTAGTTTTTGTTTACTTTTGTGCTGGTTCTAGGGCTTGAACTCAAGGTCTGGGTGCCATCTCTAAGCTTTTGTGCTCAAGGCTGTCATTCTACCACTTGAACCACAGCGCCACTTCTAGCTATTGGAGGTTAATTGGAGACAAGAGTCTTATTTTCCTTCCTGGGCTAGCTTCAAATTGCAGTCCTCAGATCTCAGCCTCCTCAGCAGCCTAGGATTACAGGCATGAGCCAACAGCGTGTAGCTGTTATTTTTAATAATCATTTACTGAATTTGTTATGTCTGACAGCCATTATATTGGACTTAGAACTATTTTCAGAGCTATTTTACAGGACAGTGGAAAGGAGATACGAGGCATGTTATGAAGCTATGTGAGTGCAAAATATGTGTCCTTATTCCAACTAGAACATGTACCACGTAAAACTTTAGAAAGTAGCTCAGGAAAACTTTAGCAAGTAGCTGAGCATAGTCTTCCATAATAAAAGGAAATTAAAGCAAGAAAAATAAGGGTACAGAGGATGTTTCAGGCAAAGTAAGTAAAGACTTCAAAAATAATCAAGTCTATGTGCAATTGTATTTGTTTAACTAGAAAGTAAGATATATGTTTATTTACTTATTCCTACTATGTATTTCCCATTAGCTCTATGACAGTGAAAATTTTCTGATGTTTCATTTTTTCTCTACGTAGAGTAAAATTTTGTATTCTATTTCATGTTTTCTACATGGTTGAATAATTCTGAATATTGCCAGAGAGGATGGTGACATAATAAGAATAAAGAATGTGAACTTTTTTCAATAGAAAGTTGTGCACATTTCTACTGTGCAAATTACAAAGATATATGTCAATATTGGTCACTAATAACAAAGTCCTGATTATAACACAATGTCCATCAACTGAATAAAAGATTAATAAAATATAGTATATTCATGATATTGTTTATTTTGTAGTGATCAGAGTACATTAACATAGATAAATCTTGAATATGTTCCAGACTATTATATATGTTGTTAGATATCTTTTGAGGTAAAAAATCTAGAACTGGGGCTGGGAAGTTGGCTCAGTGTTAGAGTGCTTGCCTCACATATATAAGGCCTTGGGTTTGATTCCTTAGCACGACATAAGCAGAGAAAAAGCCAGAAGTGGCACTGTTGCTCAAGTAGTAGGGCACTAGCCTTGAGCTGAAGAGCTGAGGGACAGTGCCTAGGCCCAGAGATCAGCCCGTATGACAAACCAAAAAAAAATCTACAATAAAATTTATCCAATAGACCACAACTATGGTCACACGAAAGCTACCAGCACAACCATGTTTATTGCACCATTGTTTACCAAATCCAAGAAATAGAACCAATCCAGATGTCCCTCAGTTTATAAAAAGGATCAAGAAAACATAGTATATATACACAATGGAGTTCTATGTTTCCATCAAAAAAAATGATATTGTTCCATTCATAAGGAAATGGAAAGACTTGGAAAAAATGTATTAAGTGAAGTAAGCCAGACCCAAAGAAATATAGGATACATGGTTTTCCTCATTTGTTATAACTAGAATGTGCCTATAAATCTACAGTAAACACACTGGATGGTAAAAGACAAAAATGTAGACTTGGATATTATAAATTATATAGGATTCTAGACATCCACATAGTGAGAACAAGGAGAATATTCTTAGGACAAGATCACAAAGGCTCAATAACTATGGGCATATGATCATATAAAATGTTTATCAAAATGAACTCCAAGAAATGGAAACAAAATTTTTGTTATTTTGCTTTTTTTCCTCTCCTTTGTCACTATTTTTGATTTCTGAACCTTTTGTCTTATATGTAAATTTATCTGTTCTGGTGAGGGTAAAGGAGAGCACATAAATGGTGAGACAGAGAGTGAACAAATGCAACAGTGATACTCACTAGACACTATTTTGAAAATGAACTATAAACCTTATAGGGAAGGCTGGTCAGGAGGGAAAATCAAGGAGAAAATGGGGAAAGAGATGACACTGCTCACAAAGAAAAGTACTCATCACCTGACTTATGTAACTGTAACCCCCTTTGTACATCAACTTTACAATAACAATTCAAAAAATAAATACATAAATATTTTAGGAATAAATGTGACTAAGACTATTTTTAAAAGTAGAATCAAAATGATGGTTACTTCAGGGGAGTAGAAGGAAAATGAGATTGAAAATGTTTTTCCAGATCATAGTTAAGGTCTTGTGTTTTGATGGCATTTGGAAATGGTTCTTATTATTAAAAATAACAAATTATCTTTGCATGGCAATATGAAGCATGTGTAAAAAAGCAAACACTAAAATAACTTTGGGCAACTATAGTCCAAAGAAGAAAGGGAAAGAAAAATATCTTTCCAAGCATTTGTTCTCTCTCAATAGTGGGAGATAGGGGTAAAGGCTTTCTATGCTCAGGAAGCAAGCACTATGGGTTCATGTTCCAAACCTTCAGTTGCTTAACTGTGTTGATCATGGATCAATTCCTAATTGCTTTGTGCCTCAGTTTCCAAAACTGTAAATGGGATAAATATAGTATTTCAAATTTATAATTGTCTTAAGATTATATTAAATCCACATAATTAGCCTTGTGTGCCTGGCACACAAGGCCAATTAATTATGGTGATATGCCAAATGGACAAATAAGTGTTGCCTAGTAGTAATAAAAAACCAGAAAATGGAAGATTTAGCCTAAGTGGGCTAAAGACTTAAAGAGAAACTTCTCTGAAGAGGAAATAAGAATGGCCAATAGACAAATGAAGAAATGCTCAACCTCTCTAGCTATAATAAATTCAAATCAAAACAACATTGAGATTCCACCTCACCCCAGTTAGAATGGCTATCATCAAGAACTCTAATAACAACAGATGCTGAAGGGGATGTGGACAGAAGGAATCCCTACTGCATTGTTGGTGGGAGTGTAAACTTGTTCAACCACTTTGGAAAGCAGCATGGAGGTTTCTCAAAAGACTCCACATAGAGCTCCCCTATGACCTAGCAATCCCATTTAGGGGCATTTAACCAAATGATCACAAACAAGACCATACTAAAGCTACTAGGACAACTATGTTTATTGCAGCATTATTTACCATAGCTAAGATATGGAACCAACTCAGATGCCCCTCAGTAGATGAATGGATCACAAAAATGTGATACACACACACACACACACACACACAATGTAATTCTATGCTTCCATCAGAAAGAATGACATTGTCCATTTGTTAGGAAATGGAAAGAATTGGATAATATTATATTAAGTGAAATAAACTAGGTGCAAAGAAACATAGGTCCCATGGTTTCCATTATTTTCAATAACTAGTATATGTCTGGGACAAGTAGACAAGGTCAAAAGCTATATACATATGACCAGATAAGACGAAGTTAAGCGAAATGAACCCCAAGATAGGGACACAAGTGGTTTTTTCTTGCTATTGTTTTTAATGTATTCATAGAATGCTAAATAGTTTCTTTCTGACTCCCAAAGGCTTTGCGTACTCCAGACAAAGTTCAAGTAAAGAAATAATATGATAACATTATAATTTTTTAGCAGATTTCCCCTGACTCCAACTTAGTGAAGATGCCTATTACTTTCATCAGGGATGCTAACTGATGCACTACTATAATTGTTCTGAAAAATGATTATCAAAGCCTACTCTAAGACATTGAGAGTGAGGAAGGGACCATGGAACAGAGAGATTAAATAGGAAAGAAAAAACATTTTAGCCCAGAATGGCATGAGGAGCTTGGGATGACTCCTGGGAATTAAAATCATAGAATGATTGAGTGAATGCTGGAGGAGAAATAGTGGAGGTTTTTTAGTCCTGGCACAATTGACATGTTGGCCCAGATAAGTTCTGCAAATGCAGAAAGAACATATTTGCAGGGAAAGATAATGAGCTCAGTGTTAGACTGCTGGATATGTTGGCTTTAAGAGGCCTGCAGGGCAGTAGCTTTCTAATATAAAACTGGATGTTAACAGTGTATAATTCAGTAGAAAAGTCAGACATTCTTGTAGAAATCTTAATTTTTTTACACTTATACTCTAAATCACAAGAGGAAACAAATTCACCTAGGTGAACTCATATTTTGTAATTCTTTTTTATCCAGCCCTAGGTCTACATCCCATAGGCATCTCAAGCCAACATATTCAACACTTTATGTGTTATTTTTCCCTGTAAGTTTGCTCTTACTAGATAAAACATGTGCAATAAGAAGGTGAAAGCAGCAAGGATACAATCCTGAAAAATACACCAATTCAGGTTTTAAAAGAAGATAAACAAGTAAATTTTTCTTGCCTTATTGCAGTCTTTTGGTCCTCCTTTAGATGTCCTCCTTTAAAAGTTCTATGATAACAAACAAATACAGAATAATGAGAATGTTTCTGAAATTTCTACCATTTATGGTATTTCTGGAGAATCTTGAAATGTAACCAGGAAGAGACTGTTAAAGAATTTATCTCCAAGCATTGTAAAAATTTGGGAAGGAATACCAAGGAGGGATAAGGTTGAACTTTTTCTACAAGAATAGAGAAAAGGAAATGAGAATAGGCCTTGCTTTTTTCCCCTGAATATTTCTCTTTCATTACAAAATATAAAAAATATAAAAATTCCCCTAAACTGTCATAACTACTTTGCTAATAAAATCAGACTAATATTTTCACCTGTGAAATACAAGTTAGAGGAGTGGAGTTTATGCCTAATAATCTCAAGAGATTTTTCTTTCTTTAAGTGGTAGGCTCTCTGTAGCAAGTATCATTTAATAAGGGAGAGAGAAAGTGTCCCTCAAGCACTAGAAATCCAAACATTATTTACATGGCAAACTTGCCTCCATTTAAAGAAAATAACCCTGAAGTATGTTTTTTTCCCCCGTGTTTAAGTTAACTCCTGCTCTTGTTAAAAACTTTAGCAACATCTGGAAATTCCCTATTGGTTGAGATTAAATAATTCTCTCCGAGAAAAAGGCAGATGATGGAATATAAAATATAGAATAGCAAAATGTGAAAGATTTATATGATCTGAAGGCAACAATGCTGGATAAGAAATGTACTCATCACCTTGCTCATGTAGGTGTAACCCCTCTGTACAGTATTTTCACAATAAAAAACTTAATTTTAAAAATGTATATAGATAATAGCATAGAGCAGGGACTAGTGTAAATTACAGCCCCAAGAGCCAGATACTCTTTAGCTGAGTTCAGCTTTACCAACCACCAGGAGACCATGCCAGACATCCACAGGTGTCTTGAGCTCCATGCTTAGCACCTGTCTCTCTAGCTGGCCTCTGAGCCATGAGCCAGCATGTGCTACCACCTGAATGTTAAGAACCTCCCTGTTAGCTTGAACTGGTAGAATCTCAATCCTTCAATCATAACATCACAAGCCCCACCCTCCGACTCCCTCCAGTGTTTCTGACAAGCCATATCCACTCAACAACCAGGCACAACAACCTAGGAAGACGCAGGGGGAATATTCTCCTTTATTGTTTAAGTATCTTCAGTTTTCTCTCTCAGCTTCACGGACCCTAAAACATTTACTCACTTATCTCTGGTATAAGTTATTTATTTCTTGGAAATTCAGTAAAAGGAGGAACCAAGAACAAATATTTGTTCTAAAATAAAATTATTATTCAATTGTCCAATTTTAGAAAATGAACTGATATTCCTCCCTACATGAATTAAATTGCTAAATGCAAATGATATTGTCACACTTAACATTAGCAGATATCTTAGGATGCTTCTGACTTCTCCTGGTGCATGTAGCAAACCCCTGTTTGATCCTAGCACAGGGTGACAGGCAAAAATGTCTAGATATTGCCAAATGTCTCCTGGAAAAAAGGGGGCAAAAATCATTCCCATTTGAAGACTCCTGAAGTAATTAAAAGGTAATGAAATCCCATGGGTTTTTTCCATTCTGGATCTATCAATATTTTAACTTTATCAAAATTGCCTCATCACTTCTGGGAAATTATTGAAGCAGTATTCTTCTCTCAGTCAGTATGAGAACTTTCATCACAAGGGCATTTGTTGCAGGAATCCTCTTGGTAGAGCTTGGATTTTGAATGTCCCCAAAAGGCTTATGTGCCATTGGGAAGCGATGCAGGCTTAAGAAAGGAGGAACCTAGAGGAAGGAAGCAAAGCTACTGCAAGCAAACCCTCAAACATGATCTTGGCATCCTGGCCCCTTCCTCATTCTTATGAGGCATGTGCTCTACCCTATGATGTTCTGCCACATCCCAGGTTCAAAGATTCCATCTACCATTGACTGACAACCCTGAAAATAATGAGACAAAAAAAATCTCCTCTTCCTTTTAAGTTGAATTTCCTTGGTATTTTGTCACAGCCACAGGAAACAAGCTCACTTTTCTGGTGAAGTATAGGGGTAGGCCCAGAGGACAAGAGTATCGAGAAGGAAGAAAAGAGTGGTAGATTGAGAAATCTGAAAGAGACAGACAGACAGACAGACAGACAGAGACAGAGAAACACAGAGACAGAGAGAATTCCAGCACTACCCCTCAATATGCTGGAAACCAAGAAAGAAAGCAAAGCCAGGACCTGAAACACTGCTATCAAACATCCTGAAGGAATCCAATGGCCTGCCATAGACATAAAGACCAGAAGTACATCTTAAATCAGGACGGCCAAGCCACAAAGAGGGTGACAAGGCATCACACATACATGGAGAAATCTCCAAGATAGTGGCACTGAAGACCATATGGCCTATGGCTTTTATCAGCTGCCATGTGGCATTTGAACTGCCTAACAAACTCCAAAGGGCCAGAGGAAACAGTGACATGCTAATCTGATCTTATCAAGGGAAAGTAAAATTGTTCATTTAGCTATTACTTCATAAGATGGAAGTTACGACGATGAGGCATCTGTGGTAAAAATGAAGACAATCATTGCATCCCAAATCTTTGGGATTTTTGTCTCTTGTGAACAGGAAATGTGTGTGTACTTTGCCAAGAAGTCCAGCTGTACCAAGTTGAGGCAGAACACGTATAGAGGAAGGAAGTGTGGCCCAAGAACAACCAGAGCAAGAAAAGCTGAGAGTGAGAAGGTCATCCTATCGCGTTACCTTCTCATGTCCCTAACTGACTGGAATCTTAATTCAGTCTCTTTTCTACTAGATGAAAATGATTCTTGGTATTCAAGAGCTGTCTCCACCATGAGGCTTGTGAGACAATCCTCTGAGGGTTCTGGTGGCTTCTGTCAATGTAGCAACATCTTTAACTCAGGTAATGATATCTTAGGTTTCATATTTCTGAGTATAAGGTTTTCTGGTATATTTTCAGTCTTTTTGTTCTGTCCCTTTTATTTTTATTAAACTGCCTTGTTCCAATGCAATGCCCTGCAGTGACTGGGACAGTTGTCTGCAGCACTGCAGGTACTCAGTAAATGCTGCCCACCTACCTGACCACTCAGACAAGGACTCGCATCCCCGGCATATTAATGGTAGAACTTCTTTTGAGATGACATCGTTGTTGTGTTATATCTATGCTGGAGATTCTTTGAGTCTCTGCTGGTCCCTGCCTCATTATCTCTTTTTCTAAAGGCTTATCAGCCACACACACACACATACACACACTCACAAGAATTCTAGCCATGTCTTTCCCTTAGGAATAAGGACATGGGCCAGAATAGCAAAATGAGATTCAACTTAGAAAAGTGCACAGAATTTTTCCTAAGAGAATCTAAGAATAAGGGGGGAAATTCAATGAATTGGAGAGGAATAAATTTAAAAGAGAGTAGGAGAGAAATAGCAGAACAATAGCCTCTCTTAGAATCATTTGCCCTTGAACACCCTGGATCTGTTTGTACTTTCTTATTGAAGGACATAGTTTCTATTTCCTAAAGAGCAATAGTTATGTGTGTGTGTGTGTGTTGTGTGTGTATGTGTGTGTGTGTGTGTGTGTGAGTGTGTGTGTGTGTGATTACTCTGTATATCTATACAATAAATAGCAAAAAATATAATTCTCACAATGTAGTACTTAATGTCCCCACTTCTTGTGAGATGCTACAGAAGTTCTTTAATGAAAGTTTCAAAGACATCTTTTCCTACAAGTGCATTCCACACATTAGCATTGTTTAACACTGTTTATACTATATGCGGTTAGAGAAAGAAAAACAGAAACAGCCAGACACTGAAGTCCAAAATACATTTCCCCTCTGTTTCTGTAATCTTACCAGGGAGCAAGAGAGCATCAGACAGAACAGCCTCCTTCTCCCCTCAAAACAGACAGCTTTCATTAGCAGACACAGCCAGGAGCAGAGGATGACACACACTCCATTGCTTCCCTGTGACTTTCTAGAAAGAATTCCAGAGGATTCTAGAAGGTAGCCTGAGGCTAACAGTAGAACCATGTCCAGAACTGACCCAGGCAGGTACCTGTTAGGATCCGGATAGGACTTGACAGCCAAATTGCTGCTTTAAGTCAGAGCATCTGAAAAGAGAGAAAGGGAAAGGGCCACTGGGCCATGGTCCTTTCCAGTAAAACAACGACTGCAACAAACCAGCCTGACCTCCCAGGCCAGGCCACTCACTGGGCATCTGTCTGGCTCTTTTTATTCTGTTTGGAACCCAGTGAGTGACAGTTGCAGGATAAAAAGGAAAAAAGAAAAAGACAAGTCATGACATCTGTTCTTTTCCTTCCTTCTGTAATATAAGCCTCAAATCCTGCAGAAAGGCCAGAAGTTATACCATGACTCTTTGTACTGTCTGCTGTTAATGAGGCCTCCAGTGACATTTCCCCTCTAGACAGTGATGCAGGTAGTGATATTGTTTCCAAGAAAGGGTCACACCTGGGGCATCTCTGATTCTTTTCAGAAGCCTGCCCCAACCTTGGAAGGACCCTAGTCCTAGCAGGTACACTAATCATGGCACTGTGACAGGGATTTTTTAAGACCCTAGAATATTGCAATGGTGGCCATGCCAGCCATCAGAGCCTGTGTAGATATTCACCAAGGGGTTTTTTGAGTGAGCTGCCTGAGCAATGAGTGATCTCAGGCCCTGGGAGCCTCTGCATGCCTTCTCAGCACTTCAGCCACTTGCAGGGAAGAAAGTAAGTTGAAATCTCATCTCAGGCATTTGTTAACACTCAGTGTTGTCACAAGTGGGCTATGCCACCTTCATCGAGAATCTGAATTGTGTGCAAAACAAAACAATCATGTTTCCAAGACTGGTTTGTTTGGTATCTCAAGGCTGAGAAAACATAAATATTTTCAGCAAATGCTTCCTAAGAGATAGTGTTTACGGTTTCTTCTAGAATAGATTGATTTGTCTGAGTATACAATATGAACCTTTTATCCTTCTCACCATTCTTTCTTTGGGTAGCATCTCTACATGTTAATGTATGCAGTTTGGCCCCAATACCACAGATGTCCATTTGCATTACCCCTGAACTGGTTCTTTCACACATTACATTTTACACACTCTCTATACCCCCTCCCGCTTCAGCTCAGGATATCATTACATTCAGAGAGCAATTGCTACTTCCCTGACTGTGATTGATCCCCACTTATTTCATCCTGCATGCAAAGTATTTGATTTCAAGTGTGGTTCATTCTGCTTGGTGAACTCATTATAAAGTCAAGCTGAACATCTCACAGATGTGAAGCACCTTGCCTTTGAGGCTCAGCAATCTAATTTGGAATCTCATTATAGACCTTCTATTGGTGGTAGACACCCGGGCAACAACCTGGCCAGCATTTTCTGCCCATCTTCAATCCCATAAAGAAACTGTCATTTCAATATGGGCATGCCAGAATATTCTTCATTTTGGAAAATAGCTTTATTTATCTCTCCACCAATGACTATTGGCACTGATGAGAAAGTAATACTTCGTAGGCTATTTTATTAAGCATCTCAGGAGGTCAGTGCTGAAAGAGACAGCTCGCAGCTGTTCTGGCTCACATCTATTTAGTTAGACTTCTCTATGGATCTTATGTTACATTTTCTAAAGTTTACAATGTGGTTGTCATTTTTGCTAAGAATCTATATACCAAGAATCATTGCTCTGTGCCAAAATGTAGTTTAACTCAGGAAGGGATGGTTTCTGGTGTCTCTTTCGTGGATAAATAGGGAATGGGGTAGAAATGGAAAGTTAGGGTTTATTTGTAGAGAGACACATTGATTCTGAAAGATTGATGCATTCATTTTTTTTCCACCTATTTGGTGCTTTCAAAATCAATGAACATCTAAAGCTTAGTTCTGGCTGCTAATGAAGTTTTTATTTCTCTACTTTCTATTCTAAAACTTTGGTAAGGAAGAATATTTGCTTTTCCAATTGCAATTGCTTCTGTTCCCCCACAGGGAAAGCTGAACCTTGAAAAGAAGTGGAACTTGTTTCTTTGCTATAGAAGAATAAATAGGTTTCTACAATCACATGGAAAGAAAAGAGAGCAGATAGTGATTAAAATTATGAAGCACTAATAAAAAGAAATGCAAATCAAAACATTTAAATACCACCTCACCCCAGTTAGAATGGCTATAATCAAGAACTCTCATAACAACAGATGCTGGAGGGGATGTAGATAGAAGGGAACCCTACTGCATTGTTGGTGGGAGTGTAAACTTGTTCAACCTCTTTGGAAAGCAGTATGGAGGTTCCTCAAAAGACTCCACATAGAGCTCCCCCTATGACCCAGCAATCCCACTTTTGGGCATTCACCCAAATGTTCACAAACTAGACCATACTAAAGCTACCAGCACAACTATGTTTATTGCAGTATTATTTACCATAGCTAAGATATGGAACCAACCCAGATGCCCCTCATTACATGAATGGATCAAGAAAATGTGGTACATATACACAATGGAATTCTATGCCTCCATCAGATAGAATGACATTGCCCATTTGTTAGGAAGTGGAAAGATTTGGAAAAATCTATACTAAGGGAAGTAAGCCAGGCCCAAAGAAACATAGGCCCCATGGTTTCCCTTATTTGTAATAACAAGTATATGTCTGAGACAAGCAGAAAAGGTCAAATATGTTGATGTTAGGTGAAATGGACCCCAAGATAAGTATTCAACTGTTTTTTACTTTCATGCGATTGTTTCTAATATATTTATAAGATGATTTATTTGTTGCTTTGTATGTTCCTCCCCCACGATATAACCCCTATTTTCACTGTATTTGATGTTGGTATAATTTGTGGAAGGGAAGGGAAAAAACAAATCATTTAAATAGGGATACAGGTGGACCCATTGCAACAATGAGATATACATCGTTATGTTGAAAAATGAACTTTACAACTTTGGCGGGTGGGGGCGGGGGAGTGGAGGGATATGGGAAGGGATAGGAAGGGGAAACAAAGGAGGAAGCAACAATGCTTGATAAGAAATGTAGAAATGTATTCATTATCTTGCCCATGTAATTGTAACTCCTCTGTATGGTATTTTCATAATAAATTTTTTTTAAATTATGAAGGACTAGAGTTAGGGACCTGGGGAAAGGTTATGGCCTATGAATAGGTTAATGTAGCAATGAGCAACAACAAAAACAGATTTATTTTTCAGGATCACATACCATCTTTGGACTTCTCAGATCTAGAAAAAGTGTCAGGAAACTGAACCCATCTGGGGCCAAACCCATCTCCTTGCCTGTTTTTGAAATAATGTTATTTAGGACACAATTTATTCACGTACGTCCATTTCTGCTTTGGAAATGCCAACATAGAATTAAGTACCTGTAGAATTAAGTACCTGTGACAATAGCCATATATCTCTCAAACCTCATGTAATTCCTATCTTGCCCTTAATAAGAACAGTTTGATGGCTTCTGCTAGGAAAAGAAATCTTATATTTCCATTTAGTTCATAACTAACAAAGAAGGTATTTTGAACATAACTTCCAGAACAATAATTGCAATGAAGATTGTAATGAGGTTAGAATAAGAATCTGACCCCTCAGAATTCTCAATAAGCTTAAACTTATGAATCTTAAATTTCTGTAGCTTCTCTCCAAGAAAAGTTTTTGTATGAATGGTTAATTAATAACAAACCTGTGATACCATTTATTCATACTTTCAATTCATATTTTCAACTCCTCTTTTGATTTGCACTTATGGGCTGGAGAAATATTTAATTTTATATTTACTGTATCATATTTAGGTCAGACATTACTCAAGAAAGGTGAAATTAGGCATGAGTGATAGTAAAATTTTATAGCCTATCTATCCCATAAAATTATCTCATTGACAGTATTTCTCCACATTTGACCCTCCCTTCTGAAAGATTCACTCTAGTTCTTATGTCCTTTTAGAGAATGCCAGCAACCATCATGTTAGAGGACTATAAACTATGTTTATATAAACACATCACTGTATGGCTGGAAAGATGCCAGCCAGCCATCACTATTTTCTCTTGGAGTCTACTATAAGGAACTCTCAGGCCATGAGTTACACATTTCCATTCAAAAGGTACAATAAGGCAATGAGATGAATGGATAGTTAAAGGCAGACCTGGATGTTGAGTAGATAGGGAAAGGAATTGAGATAGATAGATAGATAGATAGATAGATAGATAGATAGATAGATAGATAGATAGATAGATAGATTGGTAAGTAGATAATAGACAGGCTGGACAAGAATAGAAATTATTTTCCAAAGTAGTTGAACAAGTTTACACTCCCACCAACAATGAAGTAAGGTTCCCTTCTGTCCACATCCCCTCCAGCATTTGTTGTTATTAGAGTTCTTGATTATAGCCATTCTAACTGGGGTGAGGTGGAATCTCAATGTTGTTTTGATTTGCATTTCTTTTATGGCTAGAAAGTTTGAGCATTCCTTCATGTGTCCATTGGCCATCTTCTTTCCTCTTCAGAGAAGTTTCTCTTTTAATTCGTTAGCCCACTTATTTATCGGGCAGTTGTTTCTTTGAGGATTTGTTGTTGGGAGATTTATTTTTTTGAGTTCCAAGTATATTTTAGATATGAGACCCTTGCCCATTGTATGGCTAGTGAAAATCTTCTCCCATCAGTGGAGGTTCCTCAACAAACACCACATAGAGCTCCCCTATGACCCAGCAAGTCCACTTTTGGGCATTTACCCAAATGATCACAAACAAGACCATACTAAAGCTACCAGCACAACTATGTTTATTGCAGCATTATTTACCATAGCTAAGATATGGAACCAACCCAGATGCCCCTTGGTAGATGAATGGATCGAGAAAATGTGGTATATACCAACATCAAATACAGTGAAAACTGTATTTGATGTTGGTATAATTTGTGGAGGGGAAGGGAAATACAAATTGTTTAAATAGGGATACAGGTGGACCCATTGCAACAATGAGATGTACAATTATGTCAAAAAAATGAACTTTACAACTTTGGCGTGGGGGGGATGAGAATGAGGGAAGGCGGGGTGGGGGGGGAGATGGGAAGGGATGGGAAGGAGAAACAAAGGAGGAAGCAACAATGCTTGATAAGAAATGTACTCATTACCTTGTTCATGTAATTGTAACCCCTCTGTACAGTATTTTCACAATTTAAAAAGATGTGGCATATGTATATATATATAGACACCCACACACACCACACACACACACACCACACACACACACACACACACACACACACACACACACACACACACACATAATGGAATTCTATGCCTCCATCAAAAAGAATGCTATCATCCCATTTGTTAGAAAATGGAAAGACTTGGAAAAAATTATATTAAGTGAAGTAAGTCAGACCCAAAGAAACATAGGTCCCATGGTTTCCCTTATTTGCAATAACTAGTATACGTCTGGGACAAGCAGAAAAGGTCAGATAAGATGACATTAAGCGAAATGAACCTCCAGATGGGGACACCCACAAGTGGTTTTTTTTTTCTTCCTTGCTATTGTTTCTAACATATTTATAAGGTACTATGTGATGTTTTTGGTGCCTTGTATGACCCTCCCCCACAGTATAACCCCTGTTTTCACTGTATTTGAAGTTGGTATAATTTGGGGAGGGGAAGGGGGGGGGGAAGTGTTTAAATAGGAATGCAGATTGACCCATTGCAACAATGAGATGTGCAAGGTGTTATGTCAAAAAACGAACTTCACAATTTAGGCAGGGGGTGAGGGTAGGGAGGATGTGGTGGGGGGGTGTAGCAGAGGAGGTGGGAGGGAAGGGATGGTAGGGGAAAAACAAAGGAGGAGACAACAATGCTGGATAAAAAATGTACTCATTACCTTGCTCATGTAACTGTAACCCCTCTGTACAGTATTTTCTCAATTAAAAAATTAAATAAATAAATAAATAAATAAGAAAAAATAATAGAAATTATAAGGGCCAGTGGAATATAATGAATCTTTAATATTCTCCAATGCCCAAGTGTTAAAAATTTGATTCTTAGGGTGGCACTGTTTGGATGTTGTGGAAACTTTTTGCTGTGGGGGCCTCGTCTTTAGGTGATTGGGGCATGCCCTTGAAGGAAGCAATAGGAACCCAGCCCCTTACCCTCCTTCTTTGTTCTCTGCTCACCAGCTGGGCAATGTTTCATCACTGGAATTCATGTTTACTTTTTATCTGCTATGTCTGTAAACAGTTCTTGGCATTCTTTTTTTTGTCTACATTTTTTATTGTAAAGATACTGTACAGAGGTTTATAGTTACATGAGTAAGATAATGAGTCCATTTCCTATCAAGCATTATTACCCTCTCCTTTGTTTTCCTCCTACCATCCCTTCCCTCCTCATCTGGGTATTCTTTGACCTAACTTCAATTTTTATCTACAGCTTTACATGACCTGTGTGTTTCTTTATCCTTTGTTTGTTTTTGTTTGTTTGTTTGTTGTAAAGATACTTGACATTGAATTCAGGGCCTGACCTAAATCCAGGATGATCTTATCTTGAGATCCTTAATAAAAGTACATTTACAGTTAAAAAAAAAAAGACTGTTTCTAAATAAGGTCATATTCATATCCTAGGTACTGGATTAGAATAGACATTTCTAAAGTACAGAACACATCATACCTGTGAAGGCACTGTGATTAATGGCCAATGAGACAATAGCCCCTGTACCCACTATACCAATTGTTAACATAATGAGTTTTCATCCATGTCTCTCAGAATCACAGACAAGTGTGTTGCCATTTAGGTTTCCAAGCTTTTGTTGATTTTGACTTAATAATGATATTTGGGAAGAGACTGTTGAAGACAGAGACTGTGATCTAATAAACTTCAATAGCTTCACCACTGTGACCTTGAGATAGTTCATCAATATTCTTAAGCTTTACTCTTCTCATCTATTAATTGTAACAGTAACAGTAACATTTACACTTAATTTGACAATTTTTACTATGTATAAAAGTGATTTGTAAATTATACTACAGTATTTTTATTACTAACCATTTCAAAGTCCAAGTATATAATTCAATTTTTTTTCTTCCTTGTCATAACCTTTTTCTTCCATTCTTTAAATATCAACATTATTCCCACTTTATTTTCTAAGGACTTGTTGTATGTGTCAGACCCTTGACACAACCTAAAATAGCTTTTTATATTTTACATTCACACTGAAATCATTTTGTGCAGGTGTGTATTTGAAAGCAGAGGTGACATTAACAACAGTTGGTTTATGAAATCACATACTTCATAAGTAAGAGAGATATCTAAATATTTCACTATGTTCATGACTCACAATATAGATTATTCCAATAGCAGACAAACAAGGAGAAAAAAAGAGAAAAGTTAAATGTCCTTGGCAAATAGCATGTTAACTTGTCCTTCTGAAGGCATGTTCATGATCACTTAAAAGGAAGTGAATAATATAATTCAGAAATATAAATAGATGATCATATTGGACTGCAATGAGAGCAGATGTTTTAAGTTATGTAAAAATCTTACCCCATCTGGTAAACAGTAAAAATGTCTCAACAACAACCCACAGATGAAATGTTGCCAATAAAAGTGAATATAGGGGAGGACTGGATAGAAGGCAGTTTTATTGGATTACTTCATAAAATGCTAAAAGGCTATTAATATGATTCTAATAATTTCACCTTGTATGGTGGTTATCATTACAAAACATATTTTCAAAATTTTGAGAAACTTCCCTAGGCAATTTCATGATACATTTCACCATTCATTCATCACACTTGTTAAATTAACTAGCTTATCCCCCACTCCCCACCCTGCCTGGAGCGGACCTTAAACCTAGAAATGCTAGAGTGCTAATATGTTAATTGAAGCATTTGCTCTTTCTCCACTCTAATCAAGATGTGTACCAATAAGATGAAATAAAATTAGAGATGGGTGAGAGTCCCACTGTTCAGATCTCACTCCATTTGTGAAGAGTAGGTGGATCTATCATGAACATTTGGTTTGTGTCAGTTTGCCTTATAGCTGGATTTCATTGTGTGAACTGTTTGTAGTCAGTCTTTTCAGCTACAAATAGGATGCCACTGACATAAACTTACTGCATTATTCCAACTGAAATTATTACTAGAAAAATTTTCCTAAAAGCAGTAGAGTTAAATATCTTACATAAAGGCTGTCCTTTATGCCCTCTCATACTTGGGTCTAAAAAGTTGTTATTGCTATCACATTTCTTGTCCATTCTTTTGAACTGCTTATGGAAGCCCTGTACCAATTGATTTATTTATTGTAACTGGAAAAAGACCAGGAAAGGTGCCCTGCAGTACAAAGAAATCAGAAAAAAAAAAAAGCTAAATTAATTACTCCTAGACTCTTGTTAGAACAATAAAAGAATTTCTTGCATCTATGAGGAAGTAACCCTGGATGAAGTGAGAAAGTAAAGGGAGAAGATTTTAATTACACAGACAAGTTTCTGCGCTATTATTTTTTTTAATGTGTTTGGTGGATTCGATTACAGGGGTACAACACTCATATAAACATACCACCCTCTTTCCTCAATATTCTGTTATACTAAAGATTGTTCAACAAATCCTTTTTCATAAATTAGTGGAAATGAAACAATTAAAATTAACTGGCTAGGACAAAAGACATGCATGTTTTTGAGTTATGTATTCCTTTATTTTTAATAGTTTCACAGTTTTACTCTCTGAATCCTCAAAGGTACTGCACATGTTTTATATGAAGAAGCAGAGATCATTAATATGCAACTATAGTAAATAAGGCTTTAAAGAAATGCTTTAAATCAAAACACACTATACTATATTTGAAAAATAGAAATTATGCAGAATCTCATTGTGCCCTCTAATGCTTCCTACTACATTTAGGATAGAATCCAGTCTTTCTCTGAAGGACCTAGCATCTGACTACCGGCCCAATTGTAATTAATTCTCCTCTATCTCACACAAAATCACTTCTGACTATGCATATACCAAACTCTGTCCTGCCTAGAATTTAATTGATCCTGCTCTCCAGAATATTTCATTGAGTCTTGATCCTCCTGCAATTTATTCCCTTGGTCACCATTACAAAGAAACCTGTTCCTCCCCCTTCTAAGGCAAACATTCCCTCCCAGGAACTCTCTCCATTTCCCAATACCCTGTTTGTATGCTTTATAGTGTGAATTAAAGTTTGTGACTATTTGTATGACTCCATTTTCTATTTATCATTATTCTATACCACACTAGAAGCTCCATGTAAATAGAGATTATTTCCCTTGCACCCATTAGGAAGTGCTCCATAAATATTCTTTTAGTGCTCCATAAATATTCTAGTTTCTGAAAGAGACATTAAGAAGAAAATGAGTCATCCTTCTCAGAGAACTTACTTTCTAAAGAGGAGAGGGACAAGAACAGAACCAGAATGTAGACAGGAATGTGAAAATGCAAAATGAAGGAATCGAAACAAAAGGTTAGGGGAACAGAAAATACATGGCAGAGATCTACATGAAAAAGAAAACATTTGAGTTGGGTCATTAAATGTATTAAGAAGAAATCAGGAACAAAGACCTTGGCAGAGCTAAATTACGAGAGTGGAGGCAAGATAATGGAGATTTGGGATTGTACAACAAGGTATGTATACTGATTGGGACTGAGGGAAGATCAGGGCTAGGAAAACAGTTGTAAGTGGATAGCATAGAATGTGCTGTACTGAGTGTTATACTGAGTGATCAGAGGGCACCCAGGAAACTGAGGCACTGTCTGAAGTACCTGAAATGCATGCTTTTTGAGATCCAGAGCCCAGGGAAGCCACCAGAAGGCCTCCCCAGAAGTATATGCTTGATGCCTTGACAAAACTCTTTCTCATCTCTTCATCTCTGCTCGCTTCAGCAGCTCAGACTCTTGATTGAATAAGCCCTCCTGAGATAATGCTTCTATCAACTGTGCCTGGAAAATGAAATCTAACATTTCCTTCTCTTTAAGTGCATTTCATTACAAGTAGTTACCTTCTTTCCCCCTCAACTCTCAAAGACTCTGGCGAACGATAAAGGAAAAGAAGTAAGGACTTAGGTATTTGAGGTTTACGTTTTTAAGTAATGTTTTCAAGCCCATGTCTAGTTTTATCAAGAGGAGAAATCGGGCAATTTTTCACAGGGGGAAGATAATGGCTTATGCCTGTGGCAGGTAAACTATCTCCAGTACCTTCCTCTTTTCCCAGCTTTAGTACTGGCTGCCTTAGCACTAAGTCCTGGCTAGACAAAGGGTGATATTTTCAGCAGACTGTTTTACCAAGATAAGAGGAAAAGGTGAAAATAAGTCTTTATGCCCTAGGCACATATGTTTTAGTCTATGATAGCAAAAAATACATCCATTAGAGCTTTAGTTTCACATTGATGTAATGGGGAGAGATTTTAAGTCATCAAAAACAACAACAAAAAATTCCCCTAAGAGCTGTCTGTGATCCTTGTAGATTCCTCTTCTGAAATCTGCTAGTAATTTAACTCTTTACTATTAGGTAATTTGAAATATGGAATTTGGATTACCTTGTCTCTCCCTACTACCTATGATGATATAATTTCTATGATGCTGTTTCTAAACAACTTTGGTAGAATTCAACACTCTATTAAAGTGACTCACACATCTTGATCAAGCAGGAACCCCATGGGAGATCCTTAAGGCAATTATTCTAATCAGCTTGCTTTGTCTGTACCACCCAGGTGCACAAGCACAAAGATGCTTCCTAACTTTTGCATTGTCTTATATAGGTGCTTTGTAACAATTTATCTGAAACACTTAAACTATCAAAATATATTAACTAATCTAGAATTCTAGAAAGTGAGCAACTTCTTTAAGCAATTTCTCAGGACCTTGAGGTTCAAGGACTTGTTGTCTTTGAACATCAGGCTCAGGAAACTTGAGTTTCCCATAGCTGTATGTTAACTGTAACTAATGTCAGATATTCATTCAATAAACAATAAAATGAATAGAACGAGAGATGGGAAAATAGCACTGGTTGTGTCAAGCCATGTTTCATGAGAGATACATCTAAAAATACAAAGAAAATATTCATGCTTTTCAAAATGCTAGTCAGATCATATGTCCATCTATAATAGACTGTGTGTAGCACATAGCATAAATCCAAATACCTTTCCACAACTAAGAAGTCCTTGTTATCCTATATTGTTCCTCTTTTCTTCTCCTACAAACTCTGCCCATCCAAGTACACTATCAGTGCTTAGAAAACTCATTCAGGACTTCCTCACTCCAGGTTTGCTGTCTCCTTTCCTCGGAAGGCTCTCACCTTTCCCTTTCCAATATTCTCAGTATTCGCCACTGTTATTTTATTATTTATTAATTCACTTAGTCTTTCGGTAGTTTTCTTTTGACCTCAGGTCCTCTTTCTCAGCTTGCTTGCTTATCTAGTGCTCTACCATTTGAGTCACAGCTTCAACCTACTTTTTGATAGTTCTTTTGAAATGGGGTCCAGAGAACGTTTCTGCTCTGGTTATCCTTTAACTGAGATTCTCCTATACTCTGAATTTCAAGTAACTAGAATTACAGATGTGAGCCACTGAGTGTCCTTTATTTCAGTTCTAAAAAGAAAAGAAAGAAAAGTTACTTCATTGAGATTTCTTCTCTTTACCTAAGTTAAGTCAAATATTCTATTTGCTACTTGATTATTTACTTGTCTTACAATTTCAGACTCTTCTTAATTTCTCCATAAGCCTTAAATAGAACTTTAGAACATTCTAACAATTTCTTTCTGTATGCCTTTCTGTTCATGTGTGTGCATGTGTGTCTGTACCCACTTCACAATGCCCCACAAAAACAAATGCCCCTTTCTGTGCTATTACCATTGTATCCCTAACAACTAATAGTATACTGGGAAAGCGCTGAATTTTTTTAACATTGAAGAGTAGGAGCCAAGCAAACAGAGCACTACTGTTTCCTGGTAAATTCCATCTCCAAAGGAACATTTTTAAGTAAAATGGTTTGAAACTATCTTCTGACCCATGTATTTTCAGACTATTCTTGGAGCATCGAGTCATTAACATCTGGAATAAGAGAGTCAAGTGAGGACTATTTGGATGGTTGAGCCAGTTAAGTGTAATCCATTTGTAACTCAGTTGGATGAGTATAAAATTGCATATTTAAAGGGATCACTCCTTTTTAGAAAGTTGGCTCATTAGTAACACTGGAGCATAATGGAGTGTGATCAAAGCATTGGTACCTTCTACCAAGAGAATAGCTCCTGGGGGCCCTAGTATAGTGACAAAGTCTATCTCATGGAAGCATGCATGCAGGCAGGCAAAAATGCAGCCATGTAGGTATGCACATTTCTTAGGTCCTCAGAAAACCTGCCTGAAGATAATAGCCATAGTCCTTGCTCCAGGCCTGCCTTGTTTCACATAACTCCAAACCTTTCTTTCTACTTCTGAAGCAGATTGTTGCTTATTTGGATAATAAAGAGAAATCTAAGTATCAACCACATAAAATGTTTAGTGCCAGATGCATGCTCTCAGCTGTCAAAAAAAATAAATCTCTTTATTATTAACGGATCTCCCTCTCTTATACATTCATGTTTCAGTTTTGTATAAGTTGATACATTTGGTTAAGGTTCATTTTCACTTCTTGACAGTTGTTTGCTTGTTTAAAATGCTCAGAAGCACACACAGCACGGAGATGAAATGCACAAAGTCCCTGGAAAATTTAACTGGAAAAATGGCTATGTCTGTCAGTTTTTATCAGAAGGCTTGCATCCTCTTCCTAGCTCTGTATGCCTTGCTTTGAGGAGTACATGAAAGGTCAGCTGGAATTCAAGTCTCATCAGGTTACCCCTCATCATAAAGAAGGCACACTTTAGATTTTGAACAACTAGCAAGTGTTTTGCCACTTCATGAATTTCTCACAAAGCAGGTCATATTTGTTGACAGTGTAATAACCACACAAAACATTTCAGTTGTCCAACTGAAATGCCCCTGAATTGATGGGTGTTTGAATCTACTCAATTCTATGAGAAAAGTTTCATATTGATAGAAAGTGCTAGTATAATTATAGCCATCAAAGAACATCCGTACATTTCCAACAACATTAGCAGCAGCAGCAGTGAAGCAACTCTGAACACTAGCTACAGGGAAATACATGCATTATCAAAGTTCAAAGACAAATGAGGTAAGAGCTCATATAAGTAAGTGAGAGTATATCCCTACCATTCTTTAAATGTTATGTTCTTATTCTATTGCATCTAGAGAAAGAAATTGAAGCTGATTCCCAGGGCCTATACAATCCCTTGTGCATATGCAATACATTTTCTCCATTCACATGACTTCTTACACCTGTTCCTGTTTTCTCTGTCTTGAGGTTTATTACCCCAGGTCATAGAACACATCACCATTCATAGGCAATCCACTTCCTTATGGAAGTGGATTGTTTAATTACCTTCAGCATGTTTTTAGTAATCTGAAATCATCACATTTACTTCTTTGCTTACTTGTTTAATATTTATGTCTCTACTTCATAATGTAAGTTCCATGAGGGTAGGGACTTTGTACCTGATGGAATCTGTAATACCTAGTAATCCCTCAGAATCTGTGAGGGTTTGGTTCTAGAATCCCATAAGGACACCAAAATACACAAATGCTTAGAGTGCTTTAGTTACAGTAGAGTTCTAGTCTCATATAATATGTACAGGCACCCTAACTCATGTATTTCAAGTCAGCTCTGATTATGCATAATACCTCCTGCTGGGATGTGAATGATGTGTAAGTGGTTGTTACACTGTACTGTTTAGGGGACAGTGACAAAAGTCTACACTCATTATTATAGATGCAATTTTTTTGAATGAAGTATTCTTTAACCTTCAGTTAGTGTGCAGATACAACACCCATGGATACAGATCACTGATGTATACACAATCTACATCTGCTACACTGTATATGTGGAGATATGTAGAATAGATAATAAGTATGAACAATAGTAACAAATACCTCAAGTCTTTGGTATTAATGACAAGCATTCAGCATGACTGCAAGGAAATCATGACATATCTGGAATAGGCATATGAGGTAGAGCAGCTCAAGAGAGACAAGCCTGTGAAAACACCCATCAGAAAATCACCCCTAAGTAGACCCAATATGAAGGATGGGTAGAATGGGGAACAGAAGACTGGGAGGAAGGAAGTAAAGAAAGAAACATTACATATAACAAAAACCAACCTGAAATTATAGGAGAAGAAAGGAAGAAACATTACATATAACAAAAACCAACCTGAAATTTTAGGAGAGGATTCAAGTCAGAAAGTGATGGAAAATAACATCAGAGCCACTATGGCAAAAGGCTATGAGTACATGGTAGGAAAAAGAGAAGAAGGGGTAAAAGAAGAGGACATGAAGAATATGAAGAAGGGAGGAAGAAGAGAAAGAAGAAAAGGGAGAGAGTAAAGGGAGTGATGGGAGGAGGAAAGTGCTGTTGAGGATTATTAGCAAAAATGATTATAGATGAGAAAGAGAATGGTTATTATATGCTAAAGATGAAACAGGATGAGTTTCATGTGTGACAGTTTAGGAGAATTTGAGATTTACTTACTGGAATTATTCACTCATGAAAGACAAAAATGATAGTCTAGCAAAAACCTTACCAATGCAACAAAAAAAGTATGGCTGTGAAAAATGCACTATTCAAACTTAATGAACATTGAAGTGGATGGGACTCAAGTCATTACAATACTCCTTGACAAAGGCTTTACTTCCTAAGGAAAGAATATAGAGGAAGATGATTGGTTCCTTCAGAACCATCAGAAGGCTCAGAGTCAGGAACAATACCATTTACTTATTCCTGTCCTGAAGAATAAAGCTGTGCCAAAGGTAGGAACAACATTCCCACATATAAGTCTGTGTGCACAAGTCCTGGACCAGGTGATGAGCTTCTTTCTGAGAAGTCTAATTTTCAAGATTTAATGATTTGGCTTTGGATTTTCTTATGCTTTTACAGTTTGCACTTTCTCTAATATCTCACCACTAAGGTCACCACTAAGGTCAGACATGAGAGAAAATTCTCAAACTTTCATAAATAAACATATACGAGATCTTAAAGAAATATATAGGACTTCAAGGAGTATCTAAAGTATTTTTTATTTATCTTCGAAGATCATGTGCTGGAAGTAAAAATAGGTCATGTTCACATCAGCAGTGAGCTCCCACTATTACTCAACTGAGACTTCCCAGGGGTGTTTTTGCATCATTCCAGGTCTTCCTACACATGTCAAGGAGAGATCATTTGTACTTATATCTCCAATTATTATTTTTAGAAAACTATGGAACCTGAGCAAAATGAAGATGGCTGCAGAGAACAGAAGTAGTAGTAGCATTACAAATTTTCTCCATTATTCCTTGCTTCCTCAAAGACATAGGAGGGATTACAACCTGCCAGAGTTAGTTAAGAAAGAAAAATTTTCAAGACCACTGTTCTTTTATACTGAGCCCACACCCTCCTTCTAAAGAACCACAATAATTACTTTTGTATTTCCAATTTTGTTAGGTTCTTATTGCTTTGCAATAACAATACCACAAAGTTGGTGGCTAAGAACAACAGGGATTTATTTTGGGTTTTTTTGTTGAATTATTTATTTTTTATTGTGAAAATACTGTACAGAGGGGTTACAATTACATGGGCAAGATAGTGAGTACATTTCTTATCAAGCATTGTAGTCTCCTCCTTTGATTCCTCTTCCCATCTTTTCCCATCCTACTCCCTCCACACAACCCTCCTCCCCCCCGCCCACCAAAGTTGTAAAGTTCGTTTTTCAACATAATGACTTGTACATCTCATTGTTGCAATGGGTCCACCTGTATCCCTATTTAAATGATTTGTTTTTTCCCTTTCCCTCCACAAATTATACCCACATCAAATACAGTGAAAACAGGGGTTATACCATGGGGGAGGGACATAAAAAACAACAAAGAAATCATCTTATAAATGTGTTAGAAACAATCACCTGAAAGAAAAAAAAAACATTTGAATACATATCTTAGGGTTCATTTCTCTAACATCAACTTATCTGACCTTAATGAGACAAGGTTGTCCACTGTCTCCACTGCTCTTCAATCTAGTATTAGAATGCCTAGCTAGAGCAATAAGAAAAGATGCAAACATAAACGGAATCCAAATAGGGAAAGAAGAAGTAAAACTCTCCCTCTTTGCAGATGACATGATCTTGTATTTAAAGAATCCCACAGACTCCACTCCCAAATTACTCAAGCTGATTCAAAACTTTGGCAAAGTAGCAGGGTATAAAATTAGCCCTCAAAAATCAATGGCTTATCTGTATGCCAACCATGAGAAAAGTTGTGGCTGAAATCAGGAAAGCAACTCCATTCATAATAGCCCTCAAAAAATAAAATACCTAGGAATTAACCAAAGAAGTGAAGGACCTCTATGATGAAAACTTTAAAAACTTGAAAAAGGAAATCAAAACAGAACTTAGAAAGTGGCAAAAACTCCCATGCTCCTGGATTGGAAAGATCAACATCATGAAAATGGCAATACTTCCCAAGGCTATCTACAAATTCAATGCAATACCAATCAATATTCCATCCTCATTCTTCAAGGAAATAGAAGAGGCAATCCAAAATTCATATGGAACAATAAAAGACCCCAAATAGCTAAAAGGATCCTCAACAGAAAGAACAGTGATGGAGGAATATCAATACCAAATTTCAAACTCTATTACAAAGTCATAATAATCAAAACAGCTTGGTACTGGCACAAGAACAGACCTCAGGACCAATGGAATACAATTGAAAACCCAGAAATGAACCTACAGACATATAGCCATCTAATCTTCAATAAGGGAGCTAAAAACATAGAATGGAAGAAAGACAGCCTCTTCAGTAAATGGTGCTGGCAAAATTGGTTAACTACTTGCAGAAAACTAAAGCTAGATCCTGTACCAGAATCAACTCCAAATGGATCAAAGACCTCGGAGTCAAAGCAGACACCCTGAAAACATTACAGGATGGAATAGGAGAAACCCTAGGACTCCTTGGCACAGGCTGAAATTTTCTTAATAGAGACCCAGAAACACAACAAATCAAAAAGGTTGGACAAATGGGATTGCATGAAATTGCAGAGCTTCTGTATGGCAAAGGACATAGCTAGCAAGAATAGAAAGCCCACAGATTGGAACAAGATCTTTACTAGCCTTACAACAGACAAGGGTCTCATATCTAAAATATACCTGGAACTCAAAAAATTAAATCCCCCAACAACAAATCTTCAAAGAAACAACTGCCCAATAAATAAGTGGGCTAAAGACTTACAGAGAAACTTCTCTGAAGAGGAAAGAAGGATGGCCAATAGACACATGAAGAAATGCTCAACCTCCCTAGCCATAAAAGAAATGCAAACCAAAACAACATTGAGATACCACCTCACCCCAGTTAGAATGGCTATCATCAAGAACTCTAATAACAACAGATGCTGGAGGGGATGTGGACAGAAGGGAACCTTACTGCATTGTTGGTGGGAGTGTAAACTTGTTCAACCACTTTGGAAAGCAGTATGGAGGTTCCTCAAAAGACTTCACATAGAGCTCCCCTATGACCCAGCAATCCCACTTTTGGGCATTTACCCGAATGATCACAAACAAGGCCACACTAAAGCTACCAGCACCACTATGTTTACTGCAGCATTATTTACCATAGCTAAGATATGGAACCAACCCAGATGCCCCTCAGTAGCTGAATGGATCAAGAAAATGTGGTATAAATACACAATGGAATTCTATGCCTCCATCAGAAAGAATGGCATTGCCCCATTCATTAGGAAATGGAAAGACTTGGGAAAAAAATTATCTTAAGTGAAGTAAGCCAGGCCCAAAGAAACTTAGGTCCCATGGTTTCCCTTATTTGCAATAACTAGTATATAACAACAATGATTTAATACTCTTGGTAACATATCTAACATTTATCACATTGAGCTAAAACCAAGATGTTATCAGAGCTAAATACATGTTATTCTGGTATCTTGGAGCTGTGTGTGTGTGTGTGTGTGTGTTTATTTTTCCACCTTTAATAAGCAGCCTGCATTCTTTGAATTGTGGCCCCTTCCTTTACTTTCAAGGCATTATACTCAAATCTCTGTTTCCATAGTCAAATCTTTCCTGAGTCTGGCCTTCATGTGTAACCCTTTTATACAGATTCTTGTGGTCACACACCCAGTCCAGGATAATCTTTCCAATCCAGGATAATCTTTCCATCTCAAGATTTTTACAGCAGTTATAGCTAAGAATACACACACACTCACACACACACATACACACACACACACACACACACACACACACACATGCTGAGGATTAAGAAATGGAAATCCAACCACACTGGTAAAAGAGCTCTTTACAAGGTTTGGGGTCTCCTGATTATGAATCAATCTTTAAGAAGAACATAGAAACCTGTAAAAGAGAACTTTTTAGACATTCCTGCACAGTATGCTGGTTTCCAACATTTATAGGCTTCAAAAACAGGCATTTTAAATAAGATACCATTTCCTTAAGGGAAGAAGGAAGATATTATCTCACTTATCAAAACTAAGCTTGTCTTTGAACTGATTTAAATTCAATGTAAATTTCTTACATTTTTTTCAATAAGCATAACAAAATTTCTTGTACATAGTAGCACTTTCTATTAATATTAATTAATTCTAATAATGTCAGAATAAAAATGTGACCAGTCTAATCCTATGTGTGGAGCTCTGTCATTGGCCTATTCAATATCTACTGAGGAAAACCAGTCCCAATAGTTTGAAGATTCTTGCTGTTGCTTAAACACAAGGGACAACCCCATAGACTCTATAGAGTATGTCCTTTTAGATAAGCTCCATAGTCATTGGCCTTTTCCATTGTGGGAGTCTCCATCACAAAAGTGGGCTACATCACCCTTTCCCTTAGATCCCACACACTCATATTACACTATATGCCCTCCCCATCACGTATCTTCAAAGTCCCTAATTCTGACTACTGAGCCTGAGCACAGTAGGTCTCTCTCACCTGTTATAAAAATAATTGTAATTTTACGTGTCAAAATTATTGTATTAAAGTATCTTAATTACTTTTATTTTTAATTATTTTATTTTATTTTCAATCTTGGGGCCTGAACTCTGGGCCTAAGCATTGTCCCTCAGCTCTTCAGCTCTACCACTTGAACCACAGTGCCATTTCTAGCTTTTTCTGCTTACCTGGTCCTGAGGAATTGAAACTAGGGCTTCATGCATGTGAGGTAAGCACATTCCCAGCCCCATAAAGTATCTTAATTACTTTTAAAAGGTTTTAGTAAGGTAGTAGAAACCCAACATTTATATTATTATTATTATTCAAATTTTTATTATTATTTTAATAAGTATCAAAGTTGAGGTCTCTCTTTGGTGAAACTTCTCAGAAAAAAAAGCAAACAGAAATATGTGTTTATAACAAATTCCTACTCTTTATTTGTGAGCATATTTTCCAACACATTTACTTGAATACTTGATCATTGGATTAAATTTCCATTAACCAGAAAATGATGACGGAGAGAATCAACTTATAAAGAGGGAAGGTTTATATTTGATTCATAACTTTAGAGGTCTCAGTACATGGTTGTTTGGCCCTATTTCTTTGGGCCTCTGGCACAGTAGTATACCATGACACAGGAAAACTACTCCCCTCATGAAGCAGGGAAGCAGAAAGAAGAAGGGACCAACCAAAGCCAATACTTCACTCTAGGGCATACTCCCAATGACCTAACATCCTTCTATTAGTCCTCACCTTCTAAATGTTCTCCCATCTAATAGCACCATAGGGCCGGCAACCAAATCTTTAGCATATATACCTCTAAGGGATTTAGATTTGAGATTCAAACCAAAATCATAATAGCAAAGTGAAAACAAAATAAATTAAGTAGTTTAGCTCTCTTTCCTGGCAGTATATAATCTGTGAAACTATTAACTCAATGTTAATCATATAATATGTTTTATATTTTCTTGCTATGTCTTCCCATTCTTCACAACTTAAATATGTCAGCTGTACCTTGTTCATTGTGTTTCATTTTCTATGAAAACCAATTCTCATTTGTATGTCCTCAGCCATTGAATTATTTGTAGGTCTGGTTATAGACAGGAGTAAACTAATTTCCAATCACATACCTTACAGACTTTTTTCTCCCACAAATCAATATTAATAAAAACAGTAATAAAATAAAGGTTCACCATTTCTCGGCCTATCCATCTCATGTCATCTGAGGAAGCAGTAACCACTTTCATGGACACTGGGCACTACTGAGTTTAATGACCTCTTAGTTCTGTAATCTCAAAGAAGAAAATACGTTTTCTTATACACTTTAAAAAATTAATAGTCTGTGATACATTCTCTTTCTGAGGGTGAGAATTGAATATGAAAATCTAGGCTTATTTGTTCACTCTGCTGAAAATATCTCCTGTTAGAAGAAACTTTGGTTTCCACTGAAAATATTGGCTTCCCCATTAGCCATCTGCTAGATGGTGCAAATGTTCTATGTGGTTTTCTCAGCTGGAACATTTGGAAAATAAATACATTGTTGCAAAAATTCACATGGTTGGCCATAATGTTTGTGATAATGTTGTTGACTTACCAGATGTCCTGGAAATTCCTGGGGTAGAAGTAAATCCAGTAGGTCCAAACCTCTCTGTCATGTTGTAGACTGACGTTTGGTATATCTGATTGTAGCTATTGCTCCTGGTTTACAGTGGTATTGCTTCACTTCACCAGTCATTCTGGAAAGTAAAACAAAAAGGGAATTGAACTGCTTGTTACCCCAGCTACCCTAATGCCTGATATATAAAAAAAATCTATTGTTTGTTATTTTTCCAAATGATTGCTTTTCCAAACTGTACACAACTATCTGTAGGTAAGCTTAAATACTGTGACCTTCCTAGTGCTTGTCTACAGCTGGTAAAGAAGCAACAAAGTATAACAGTTGGGTGCTTCATTCAATTCATTATGCCTAAGGAATTTGTTTGAAATGTGCATAACCTCTGTTTTTAGTCTAAGTTTTTCTCTTTTGAAATTGTATTAATGGAATGATGAAAAGTATTCTATGCTTTAGTATGCCAATAAATTAGACTTCTCTTGCAAGTGGAGTTATCTCTTAGTAGTGTGCTTCTCTAGCTGTTTTCATTTGAAGTACTAGAATTATCTGAGCAGAATGAAGACATTTTGCAAATGGGAATTCATTTTATTACTCCATACACTTTTTTAATATGTATTTTTTATGGTAAGGATACTGTACAGAGGGGTTGCACTTACATGAGAAAGGTAATGAGTGCATTTCCTATCAAGCATTATTATCTCTCCTTTGTTTATCCTCTAGTACCCCTTCCCTCCCAGCCTCCCCAACTCTTCCTCCCACCACAAGTTATAAAGTTCATTTTCAACATAGTGTCTTGTACATCTCATTATTGCAATGGGCCAATATGTATACTTATTTCAGCTTTTTGTTATTTCCCGTCCCCTCCCAAAATTAGAAAAATGTATATACAAGATGCAGGGCACTAGAATTAAATATAGTGAAAACAGGGGTGATACCATGGGGGAAGATCATATAAGAGAAACAAAAAAATCACATAGTACATTTAAAACAACAGAAACAAAAACAAAATTTCTGTGTCCCTATTTTGGGGTATTTCTCTTAGCATCATCTTATATGGTCATATGCACATAGCTTTTGACTTTTTCTACTTGTCTTAGACATATCCTAGTTATTGCAGATAAGGGAAAGCATGGGACCTATGTTTCTTTGGGCCTGGCTTACTTCACTTAATATAATTTTTTCCAAGTCTTTCCATTTCCTAACAAATGAGGCAATGTCATTCTTTCTGATGGAGGTGTAGAATTCCTTTGTGTGGAATTCCATTCTTGATCCATTCCATTCTTGATCCATTCATCTACTGAGGGGCATATGGGTACTTCCATCTTAGCTATTGTAAATAATGCTGCAATAAACATAGTTGTGCTGGTAGCTTTAGTATGGCCTTGTTTGTTTTCATTTGGGTAAATGCCCCAAAAGTGGGCTTTCTGGGTCATAAGGGAGCTCTATGTGGAGTCTTTCGAGGAAACTTCATACTACTATCCAGAGTGATTGAACAAGCTCACACCCCACCAACAATGCAGTAGGGTTCTCTTCTGGCCACATCCCCTCCAGCATTTGTTGTTATTAGAGTTCTTGATTATAGCCATTCTAACTGGGGTGAAGTGGTATCTCAATGTTGTTTTGATTTGCATTTCTTTCATGGCTAGGGAGGTTGAGCATTTCTTCATGTGTCAATGGCCATCCTTCTTTCCTCTTCAGAGAAGTTTCTCTTTAAGTCTTTAGCCCACTTATTAATTAGGTGGTTGTTTCTTTGAAGATTTGTTGTTGGGGTATTTAATCTTTTGAGTTCTAAGTATATTTTAGATATGAGACCCTTGTCAGTTGTATCACTGGTTAAGATCTTCTCCCAACCCATGGACTTTCTATTGATCTTGCTAGCTATGTTCTTTGCCATGCAGAAGCTCTGCAGTTTCATGCAATTCCATTTGTCCAACTTTCCTTGATATGTTGTGTTTCTGGGTCTTTATTAAGAACATTTTGACCTGTGCCAAGGAGCCCTAGAGTTTCTCCTATTCCTTTCTGTGATATTTTCAGGGTGTCTTCTTTGACTTTGAGATCTTTGATCCATTTTACTCCATAGACATTTAACTACCAGGCAGTCTTATGTGATATTGTGGACTACTACTCTTCCATATTCATTATTTATCTTTAACTCCTATCAGAAATGAGATGCCACATAAGGGTTAAAATTCTGAAAAATTTTTAAACAGTGATTTCATTTGTATTTGAGATTCCTGTAATACCAAACAATTGCAGTTTACTTGTTTTCTTGGTGTTTACATAGTGTAAGAGCAAAGGGGTGGCCAGTCCACTTTTACATCACACATCTTTCCCTGTCCTGGTGCTCTGCCATCAACCTACACAATAGCTATTGACACAATCTTATCCCAACAGTTTGAGGAACTTTGCTGTTGGTTAATACCTAATAGGTTCTTTGTGGCATGTCCTCTTTAGACAGACTATGTAGCCATTGTCAGGGTCTCCATCTCAGAAGTGGCCTTTGATGGGAATCATCATTGTTCTCATAACCCAATGCTGCCCTCCTGGCCCACTTGACCCACCCCCACAGGACCATTCTTGGAAATCCCCACCTTGAAGAAATTCTCTCAGGAACCTCATCTGTCGGAAAAGTGTGCATTAGCCTAGACAAGACCTTTTGCCACAATTGCCTGATACTTAAACACTGGACCCCCACTTTCCATGCTCCTTGTATCTCCAATTCAGTAAGGTGTTCCATGGAGCACCTCTTCAGCCATAAAAATCCTGATCTGATCTGTTGAGATGCTGTCTTCTTTCTTTCTGTGTGCTTGATCTTTCCTAAAAGTTTTAACCAACTTTTCTCTTAATATCACACATTCCTCTTGAGTTTTGTCCCCTCCTCATCACTTACACTGCAAATAAAACTCAAGACCTTGTCTCATGGATCCATTGAGGTCTCTGTTCTTACTTCCCTTTTCTTCCTCTTTACTCCATTTCTTCATTCCCTTTCACTCTCTTTAAAGGAATCAGATTTGGGGAACCAGAACTTATGTACAGTTTTATTCCATCATTCCCCTAAAGTGAAAATTATAAAGATAATTACCTACTTGAATGGAGGAATAAGAGATATTTTATTTTTTTTAATTTATTTTATTTTATTTGTGAACATACTGTACAGAGGGGTTACAATTACATGGGCAGGATAATGCGTACATTTCTTACCAAGCATTGCAGTTT
>NW_012267217.1:19917809-19933060 GCF_000151885.1 Dipodomys ordii
CCAATACCAAGCTGTTTTGATTACTATGGCTTTATAGTAGAGTTTGAAATTTGGTATTGATATTCCTCCAGCAGTGTTCTTTCCGTTGAGGAGCATTTTTGCTATTCGGTGTCTTTTATTGTTCCATATGAATTTTTGGTTTGCCTCTGAATAAGAGATATTTTAAATAATCTATTAGTTTCTCAAAAATTGTATGTCTAATCAGAACAGAAAAACAAGCAGAAAAGTATGCCCAAATGGAGAGATGGAAAATCAATAAATTTATCAGCAATTTTTTTGATGGAAGAACTCTGTTACAACTACCTATTGTAAAGGTTTTATCCATATAATACTCTATATTTAAGGTCCTCATTATACCTTGTTCATGTAAACCCAGTCATCCTTGCTATAATTTTGAAAAAAATAAAGATTCATAGTTACCCAATCTATGGGCAAGTGCATTTAAAAATAGAAGTTAATGGCAGGACAAATATTGACTACTGTATGGTTGTGTTTCAATGCCTTGTGTTGTTCTGATAGAAAGGTTTTGCTTCCTAATAAGTGTCCTCTACTTTAGGAATATCTCCATAACAATGAAAACTCTTAGAAATGTAGAGCTGAAGTACATTAGAAATTACCTAATGCAGTGGATCTCCATTTTGAGTACATCCCAATTACCTGAGGAGATTTCACATCATATATGCATACCCATTCCTGCCTCAAGCTAATTGGATAACAGTCTCAAGTAAAATGCCAACCCATGGTATGTCTTAAAGCTCCCTAGTTGTTTGCAACACAACGAAGATAAAGACTTATCATGCTTGCCTACTTGTACCATCTAGGTTGTACTGGTTGTGGTTTCTCCAAGGTAATCACCCTAAGTGAAAGAGCAATGGTTCAGGACTAATCCTTCTGGTCCTTCGCTACACATCCTTATCATCTTACTCACATAGTCTTGACATTGAAAATTCACTTTAGAGTCTCCACACAAGAAAAGCTCTACTCCAGCTTATTTTAATGTTGAAAACAACACATTGCAATCACATATTTTCCATTCTAAAACAATAATGAGTGTTCCTATTCCCACCCCCCACCCCGCAAATAACTCCACAGCCTCCAACCCCACTCTGTTTAATAAATGTTAAACAGCACATTTTGAGATGACATTCCACTCCAGAATGACATTTAAAAGCTCTGGAGTTTAATTGCTGTGGATAACCATCAATCATTGCTGGGATGCTCCTGAGACAGTGGACTTTGAGGAATGCCATCCATCTCGTGGAGATATTGTGGCTGGCTGTCTTTCCCTACTCATCACTGGTTGATGGGGCTGATGGAGATCGGCTGCTGCACTTTCAAACTATCTCCCACTCTCTCACCTGCTCAGCATGACTACTGAACTGAGACGTGTTATGACAGTCTGCCTGCTCTTCCCTGTTCAGATTAATGAATACAGCTTTAGCTGTTAATTCAAAGCTAGTCAAGCTTATATCCAACAATTAGAGACCAATTTTCATATTCAGTTTGAGTGTATATGTGGAAGGTTGTGGGAGAGGAATGCAATTTGGCGTGATTCTTTTCTATATAGAGGGAACACAAAGAAGAAAGAAGAGTAAGGGATCCTGAAGCCAGTATCTGAATCCTCCGTTGGGTCTACCTACAATAAAATGTTTTAAGCCTCTACATCTTACAAGCTACAACATTATCCTGGGGGGGGGGGAAGGGGGCGGTGAGCTTCCTGCCCTGCAGTTAGACTGCAATCCATCAAAAATAACAAGCACAAGGCAGGCCTCAGTGCACCTCTGCCTTCCAGGAGGGTCAGTAGCTAAGCCAGCATTCTAAGACGCTTCAGAGTCAGAACCCTGACTCTTATTTTCTTTTCTCCTTCCACAATAAGAAATGGAATGTTTACTTGTCCACAGAATTATGTAAGTGACCTTATATGCTCCTGTACAGGAGCCTTGGGACAAAGAAAACTTAATGTTTCATTCTCAACACTGCATGTAATTCCCTAATTTTAAAGTTAGGATAAAATAAGGCCCCGTCTTATGTAGAAAAGCCCAATATGGACCCTAGATGCCAGATACTGTCAAAATATACTCTTATCTGAAATCATATCTTCAGAAAGGGGAAAACAAGCGGGGCCAGAGGATTGCTGTCTCTCTATGCTAAGGGCAGGGGTGCTTCTTGGAACACATGTCCACCTGGAGTAAGCAGTAGGTTTACTTTGGTGTTAGAAATTTCTCCATACTCATTTAAGCTGATCTTATTTTTAAACTACATGGTACATGTTGGGGTCACAAAACATATCAACTGATGGTGGTTTGGGAAGTGTTGATGACTTGATTTTCATTACTGCATTTCTTCCTGTTTTTCCTTAGTATTAGCAACTGAGTTTCATGTCAGGTTACCTCATCTGTTAAGTGAAGGCTCAAGGAGTGGAAGAGACATCCTTAGTTGGAGAAGACTGTACATATGACAGACACATGGGGATGATAGTGGTCAGACTCATGTGAACATGTTTACTCAGGGGATAAAACAACCAACAAAGGGCTGGGAATGTGGCTTAGGCAAGCTTAGAGTGCTTGCCTAGCATGCATGAAGCCCGTGTTGATTCCTCAGTACCACATAAACAGAAAACATGGAAGTAACACTGTGGCTCAAGTGGTAGAGTGCTAGCCTTGAGCAAAAGAAACTCAGGGATAATTCCCAGGCCCTAAGTTCAAGCCCCAGGACTGACAAAAAGAAAAAGAAAAAAGAAAAGACAGAAAAAGAAAGGAGGAAGGAAGGAAGGGACAGAGAGAAAGAAAGAAAGAGAGAGAGAGAGAAAGAGAAAGAAAAACCGAGAGAAAGAAAGGAAGAATGAAAGAGATTGAGAGAGAGAGAGAGAGAGAGAGAGGCAAAGTGTCCAGAGTTACAAATGCAATAATCATTTTGGTGGATCTCTATTCTGCTTAAGTCTTTGATGATTGGTTAAAATGCCTGATTATGTTGTCTATAAACTATATGCACAACCCTATTGTCTATGAGATGATGATTAACAAGGCTGAACTTACCAAACTGATACTAATAATATATGAAACAAATAGAATGTAGTTGATATAGTGTCTACTTCATAACAGAATTTAATAGTAGAAAATATATCAGCAATGATTTTCTAGGAATTTATATCTAATTAGGGGCACATATATTAAAACAATTGAATAAATAATGGTTATTGACCAATTTAATGAAATATGCTATACATTGGAAATACAAGTCATTTAACAGAAAATAATCAGAAATAAGGAATGATAAGCTAATTGGGCAGCCACTCTGAAGAGGAGATACTCAATGATAAGAAATGGATGAAAGCTGGGCACTGGTGATTCATGCCTCTAATCTAGTTACTCAGGAGCCAGAGATCTGAAGATTGTAATTTGAAGCCTGTCTAGGCAGGAAAGTCTGTGAAACTCTTATTTCAAATGAAATATCCCCACAAAAAAAACCCTGGAGTGGAGCCATGGCTCAATTGGTAGAAAACTAGCCACCATCACAAAAGCTCAGGGACAGCTCCCAGGCCTTGAGTTCAAGCCCCAAGACAGGCAGACAAAAGAAAGAAAGAAAGAAAGAAAGAAAGAAAGAAAGAAAGAAAGAAAGAAAGAAAGAAAGAAAGAAAGAAAGAAAGAAAGAAAGAAAGAAGAAAGAAAGAAAGAAAGAAAGAAAGAAAGAAAGAAAGAAAGAAAGAAAGAAAGGAAGGAAGGAAGAAAGAGAAAGAAAAAAAGAAAGAAAGAGAGAAAGAAAGAAAGAAAGAGAGAGAGAAAGGAAAGAAAGAAAGAGAGAGAAAGGAAGGAAAGAAAGAAAGAGAGAGAAAGAAAGAAAGAGAGAAACAAAGAAAGAGAGAAAGGGAGAGAGAAAGGAAAAGAAAAAAATACCAGTGAAGTGAAACTAGAGAGAGTATTGATGTACGCAAGATTCAAATTTCTTAAAATGTGGTCCTGACACCATCTGGAAATTTGTTGGAAATGCAAAACCTCAGGTTCCAGCCCACCAGATCACAATCCACATCTTGACAAGATCATTGGCAACTCCCTTGGCATTTCTGAGATTGAGAAATTTCAGTTTAGGAAGCCACTGAAAGGTGTGAAGAACACAATGGTGTGGTCCAGTTTATATGCTTTAAAAGATCATTCCAGATGTCACCATAATGAGCATGGACAAGAGGAAAATGTCCTTTTATTTGTTGGTTTGTTCATTTAGCCCACTTTGATTTTTTTTTTACTTTTTGTTGTTGTTGTTGGTGGTGGTGGTGGTGGTGGTAGTGGTTAGTTGAAGTTAGGAGTCTCCTGAGCTTTCCTGCCTCCTAAGTTGTTAGGATGACTGGCTTGAGCCTTCAGAACCAAACTAGGATTTCAGGTATGAACCTCCAGAACCTGGATAGAGAAGGAAAGTGTTTGCAATGCTATTTTTTTTCTTTATTATGTGGGAAGTTTCTACAGGTTTCCTGCTTCTTCTTTCAAGACTAAGTCCTGTTATAATGTGTCCATTTTCCACCTGAAGCACAGCCAGATGTATTGCTTCAGCACGGCTTGTCTGTCTATGCTTTGTCTTCTACCACTGCTCACCTGTCTAATACTTTCATGTGTCACCTGTTCCTATATTCCCCAGAACAGAGCTCTAAGCACATCAGGAAGCCACACCCACTTACATCCTAGTGAACTTCTCTGCGGCTCTATGCTAGAAACAGCATCTGCCTTTGATGTTGAACCCCATGCTTTCAGCTGGTTCTTCCCGACCTGCCTCTGCCAGGAGGTGGTAATATGCTTCAGCCATCTGTTCCCACTGAGTGCCCCTTCCATGCCCCAGTATTTCAATGACCAAGTGAAAAATGAGCAATCCATATAATTAGATTCCAAAATGAGAAAAAATAGTTCACGTATAAATGCCAGCCACATTCACATTAAAAAAATAAAACTTTTTAATCAATTGTTGGGGGGGGAGCTGTTAATTAGCTAACCACTTTTAATTCAATATTTGACAGTAATTGCAGCAGAATTACGTTTAACAAGACAAGAACCTCTACGGGTTTTTAGCAGGCAAATGATGTAACAGCAAACTTCCTGCTAAGAAACAGAATGATAATGAAAGAAGCCTCCATGCCTGTTGCAGAATCTGAATGACAAGACTACTATCAGCAACCCACAAAGGCAGATGCCACTGGTGGTCTGGAATAAGAAATAAAATACAAGATTTCCTCAGTGCTTAGCATAAAATAGTCTGAATGCTGGGGTCTGCTAGAGAATGCAGATTGTCAGGGCTAGGTAGAGATTTTGCTCAGCTAAAGCTCTCATGGAGGCTTGGAACAAAAGAGGAAAAGACAGTGCTTAATAGATTCTAATAGACATTAACAGGTAACTTTTGCAATGATGCCAGGAGTGGCTATAATTTCTCTCTATTATGTGGCAATAGTAAAGGCTACTCTGTGCTGTGCTTTGTCAAAAAAAAAAAAAGCAGTTCATAATCTGGCTCAGTATCCTCTCAAAACAGCATCCTGAAACTTAACGTCTTTATGTTAGCAGCATTCAATCAGATCCAAAAAATGAAGGCAGCATTTTAAAAGAGGTGGGTATATGCAGTATAAAAGAGGGTTAGCGGGAGCATTTTAGAAGACTTTAATCAGGTCACACTACATTTAATCCTTAAGCTGTTCTGGGAGGTCTTAGTTAGGAAGCTGGGAAGACCACAGAGGCCTGGCTCCAAAATTGTCTTCATTATGCTCTTTCTTACAACCCTCTGAAGAATCTCACCTTTCTCACCTCAAATGGCTATGTCATCACCTTTATTTCTGCTCTAACTCTGGCTTTAATGGATTTTTCTGTGCTTCCAGCTTTGAAACCACATAGAAAGAACAACCTCAACTGAGTACCAAGGCTGTTACGCAGATCAAATGTCATCAGTCCTCAGGGACAGCTTTAACCTCAGACTGATGTTCAAATTTGAGTGTTTTAAAGCTAAGCAAATAGATTCTATATATTTTCACTGGTCCCTAAAATAGGCTCCAGGAAGAAGATTCTTCCTTTTATCCGAGTTTAATACTGTATGTGTTATAAAATAAACAAAGGAATTCAAAATGCCATTTTTATACAATTTTCTGGTAAGGGAAAGAATGAAAGAAAGAAAAATAGCTAGCAAAACATTCACATTGCTTTATAGGGCAAAAGAACCTTTGGATACAAAGTGCATCTCTGACAGGTAATGTGACAATAAAAGGGGAAAAACATGAATTAAAATGCAATGAAAAGTTCATACTCTCCATACTCACAGAAACAAGCCCTTAAATTGATCAGCTATCCACTTGGAAGAAGGCTTGAGGTGATTGATGAATGCATGTTGCTTTTTCTTAGTGATATATGTTGAACTATAGTGATGAGATCAATCTGAATCACTTTTTTAAAAGAATATATCTAAATTCATGCATAGAGTACTCTGCATGACATACAGTAAGAAATTAAAAGTGCCTTAAATATTAAATCAACACCAAGAAATAAGCTGGGCACCATTGTCTTGAACTTGTAATCCTTGCTAATTGAGAAGATTGATTAAAAGATTGAGTTCAGCTGGGGCAGTAAAGTTGGAGATGCCATAGCTAAGTGTAGGGGTCTATGCCTATTATCCTAAACTGTGTGACAGATTGATATTGGAAGACATGGTTCCAGGTCAGCCCAGAGAAAAGTCCACCAGACTATCTCCACAAAGGGATGATGGATGCAGTGACTAGGTATCCCAGTGACCAGTAATTACTGGATGTCTAAAATACACAAATCACTCTGGCACATGCTCAGGTAGGAAGTAAGACTGTCTTAAAAGTAATTAGTAAATAACAAGGTTATATGTACAGCTCAGCAGTATTGGTTCAGCATAGAAAACTTTAGGCCCCAAACTCCAAAACCTCAGAAACTGTTAAGAAAATGAAAGGCAGGAAGGAAAGAAGGCAGGAAGGGAGAAAGGGATGGAAGGAGGAAGGAAGGAAGAAAAGAAGCTGATGGTCAATTACCAAGTCTTCAAGTTACGTTTAGCTCAGTGATGGGGAAACATTGACATAGAACATAAACATCACAAAGAAAGGAAGTCTTCTCATGATAGTTTTTTGGGGGTTTTGTTGTTTTAAATCAGGCCCTAAACATACATAATGGGTGATCAATCACAAAACATTCATTCAAGCCAGATGTCCTAGTGGCTTGTACTTGTATTCTAGCTACTCAAGAGGCTGAGATTTGAGGATCAAAGTTCAAAGCCAGCCTGGGCAAGAAATTCTATGAGACTCTTATCTCCAACAAACAATCAAAAAGCTAGATGTGGACCTGTGGCTTAAGTGGTAGAGTTCCACCCTTGAGTGAAAAAGCTAGTAGACAGTTCCTGGAGATTCAAGCCCTACTGCTGGCCAAAAAAAAAATCAGCGAATTAAAACTTTCACATTTCCTACCTGTTGACCCGCCCCCCCCCCATCTGAGGATTTAGGAATGCCACATCTGGTGGTAATTGAAAGGGGAATCAGAATACGAAGTCCTTCATATCCAAATTTTGTAATTTGCTGAACATCTGGAGCCAGGAAGCCTGCCAACATTCACCTTTAAGAGCTATGTGAGCACTCAGCTTTGTATCATCCCCTGGGCTTATAACAATGAAAAACTCACAGGAGGTGTACAATATAGCATTCACTGAACTAATCAATGCATCCACTTTTACAGTCATTAAGACAATTCAGTTTCATTAGTTACAAGGACAAATTTTATAATGGATCTCTTTTATCTTTTTTTAAATAAATGAACAGTAAAAAAGAATCTATGACCTATAACCAAGTGATGTGAATGTCACATTGATTCACACAATTCACAGTTCAAAAGATAATTGTTTTTAGTTTCTGAAATGGCCTAACGTTTAAATATTGTCTCAATCCTTTATTAAATCCATAAAAATGAATTCTCAAGGAGCTTTCATCTGTGTCCCATGAGACGTAGCATGTTTTACCTATTTTTGTAGGTTTGCCAACCAGTCAGGATAAGAAGTAGAATCATATCTTGGGACAACCCCTCTCTACCCTTGTGACAGAGCTTGAGCCATGAGAATATGAGCATATTGTTACAGCCAAGTCCTTTACATCATCATAAAAAGGAAGCTGACTGTCCTTGCCTTCCCCTCTTTTCCCTTCCTACTGGACAGCATCCAGACTTAGCAATCACCCAGTTTCAACTAAACAGGTTGATATGGCTGACCCCCTGGAGGAAATGGAACCATAGGCCACAAAGAACGTGTATCCCCAAACACCTGCATGTCTTCCCTCCCATCCAGAAGTGCTCATCTATGGACTGCTATTTGAGAAAGAATTAATCTTCTCCCTTGACCAAGTATTTGGGCATTTTTTCTCAGTAGCTTATGTCTAAATATTATAGTTTCTATTCCAAGGTTCTATGATTCCATATATAACCAATAAGCCAACCATCAAATGTTTCCTTGGCAAGGAGTTTACTGTTGGCCAGTTTCTCCCAAAGGTGATTGCATTGGGTTAAAGTAAGTATTCTATTTTATCATGTACACTGTCAACACCAACAGAAAATGTTCTCAGGACAATTGGGCCAAATAATGAAAAAAGTGAGAAAAAGAAGCTAAAAATATTATGATACACAATATTTTTTGACCTGGATATATCATCTATAGGTGCATCTGGCTTGAATGTATTGTAAACACATTCTCAGTGACAAGAAACAATATTTGTGAGTCTATTTCTGGGCATGTGCATAGAGTTAATTAGCAAACTCCCAACTTACTGTGCATGCAAATTCCAAAGTTCAAGAAGTGGCAATTTGCCCACATAAACCTTATGTAGCTTTTATTGTTTTGTCAGATCTGCTTACTTAAATGCATAAATTAAGTACTATGTGTTGCACCTACTTAAAAATATGGCAGGGTTCCTTGGGAGAAGTGAAAATAAAAATGTCAAGAATTAAAAAAGCTTTGCCATCTTACCCTCCAAGCTGTACTGAGGGATGAAAGTTAGTTTGGGAGATCTGTTGGCTGCCAGGCTAATTGTGGCAACAAAGTCTGATTGGTGCCTCTCGTAGCTCATACTTCACTCCAACACTCACACACACACACACACTCACACACACACACACACACACACACACACACGAGAGTCATACACATACATACACACTGGTCATTCAGGAGACACGTGCTTCATGGATATAACTGAGCAGAGGGCTTCCCTCTCCTTTTTCAGTTTGCAGAACCAGTAACAGATCAAAGATTCTCAAGTGAAGAGCAACTTTCTGTGTTGTTCTCTATAAAAGTAGCCATTTCATTCTAATGCATTGTCTGATTTTTGTCTATGGATCCCTGCTGGGACATTACATTGGCCATTGCCCCTCCTCCTTCATATCAGAGATTATATATTATTAAACAACAAAAACAACAACATCCAGGTACTAGTGGTGCAGGCCTGCAATCCTAGCTACTCAGGAAGCTGAGATCTGAGGACGGAGTCTGAAGCCAGCCAAGACTGGAAATAAACTACGCAGACAAAACCAGAAGTGGTGCTGTGCCTCAGTGTTAGAGCTCTAGCCTTGAGGAAAAGAAGCTCAGGGAGAGTACCCAGGCACTGAGTTTAAGCCCCACCAAAGAGAGAGAGAGAGAGAGATTTGGCACCCCAGCCCTCTGTAAAAATGCTTAATATCACACTTATCCATGCAATTTTTTTTAATCTTTGGTTAAGACTACCTATTCCTAGAGTGAGTAATGAATGCTTAGTCATATGGATTTAAAGCCACATAGACATGCTTCAAAGTGGTTAAGAGATTTTTCCTAGTCTATTTGGCATTGGGCTTGCATACAAATGCACATGCACACAAATATATACCCACATGAACATTACTTTTGATAAAGCTGCATACATTAACAGATCTCAATGTATTTCCATTAGGCTGGAATTGTTTTAATTACTTTAATTTAATTAATTAAATTCAGTTGACCACAATGATTATCTTGTTACAAGCTAGAAAGAAGCTCTTGTCCACAAATATGTACGTAGTGAAATATTTGAAATATTTCAATATTCAAATATATAAATATAGTTCACATACTGATACAAGAGGATGAGTTATTACTTAATGCACTTTCTTTGGGGTATATGCTTTCTTAAACAATACCCCTTCCAGAAAGTAGAAAGTAAAAAAAATTCCCAGTGATTAAACATAAAGACAATATATCACTTTCTCTGGAGATTTAAAAATTCTGTCCCAAAGTAATTTAAAGAATTTCTTCCTAATCCTGTCAAACCATCAAATATGATATTCATGAAAAATGTGCTTGTCTTTCACCCATCGCTACTTAATTTTGCTATTAGAGTAGATGACACCACCTTATCATCAGCCGCCAAAAAAAAAAAATCAAGAAATCCCTCCCATGTCCTATCATTTACTGTTCAGAAAATTATCAAAACAGAACTTATGTCAATTTTGTTCTGCTGACATTTTCCTGTATAGAAAGAAAGATCCTCATTACTTCCTAGTCCAGGCTCCCTCTTCCCACCTCCCTGTTTCAATTTTTAAAAGTTCAAAGTACATATTTGAGTAAATAATTCCCACTCCATCCCCATTTCCAGAGGCAGTTTAAAGGGACATGAAAGCAAGAGAAAGCAGGGTTGTACTGTCTTGCAACTGTGTTTCTCTGCTCTCAGCTCAGCCATCTGAAAGATTCACATCTCTAGGTCTCATGTCGAGTGTTTACTTTTTTTTTTATCACTTCAAAGTGTTTCTTCCTGATAGCACCTCTGTCAAATTTATGAATAAGTCTAGAAATTTTCGAGATAAGCTGAAATCAGTCTTATTTGTTGGCTTCTGACTCAAATTCTCTCTACTTCATGGAAGAAGCTTCTGATTTTAGAAACCAACTGCTATATGTTTCTTTGCCCCAACTCGAGCTGTAAATCACACTTGGTTTCACAGATTTGATAACGCCTGTGAGCTTATAATGTCCCTGTCAGAACTAGCCAAGAGTTACTTCCTGGGGAACGAAGTCCATCTCATCCCTTCTTGTCACATGAATATGACCCTATTAGGTAGAAGTTAGTGGGCCTAACGGTAGAGATTTGCCCAAACAACTTTACAAAGTAGTATGATCAAAGTGATTTTTTTAAAAAAGAAATTTCTTGAAATGACAGAAGGAAAAGAGAAACAATGAAAAGATTCTGTCTTGACATTGTCCTCTGCCCTCCAGCTCTGCTTGGCTCCCACAGCAAGAAGCATTCCCTGCTAATACATGACCTGTTTCTGTGTAAGAATGAATATGTAGGAATCAAGACAGACCGTTGCTCACACTTCAGCTGCCACATCATAGCACAAGCTGCACAGAGCCTTTGTAGGTTTTGACTGTGGTAGGAGAGGGGCTGGATGTTACAAAGAGGCAGATAGCAATCTTGTGCATATCTGCTCCATATAAAGATAGACCCATTGATGGGGTGTGTACAGACCCCACAGTAATGGCAGAGAGAAATTTTCCTGTCATGTTAGCATATATTTTAATCCATGGATCAAAAGGGCAGGAGAGAGCTGATAATGCTTTGCCATCACAAGGTCTGCATTGCTCTCTTGGCTCTTATTTGACTCCATCAAAGACCATCTGCTAACATGGAAATATGTGGTTTGAATATTCATTCATCATCTAATTCACTGCCTATGTCTACTATATACACACAAGTATTTGCCTGAGGATTTATTTTTCTTTTCTTGTTTGGGTTTGGTTTGAAATTGTAGTGAATCTATATGTTAAATTGGGAATGTATTAGAGTTCTAGGACTGTTAGAACAAAATGGACTGGTGGGTTAACAATAGAGATTCTAGGTTTGGACTCTAAGATCAAGTTGTCAGGATGTTTGGCTTGGCTTCTTCAGTATGATCTCTCTTTGGCTTGTAAATGGCTACCTGCTGTCTGTGTCTTCAGCTGGTCATGCCTTATTTGGTATCTTAATCTCCTCATCTCTTTAATGACAATTATTAGATTAGACAACAGTTGACCTATATGGCCATATCATTCCTCAAGTAGGACTTTAAATATTCTATCCTCAAACACAGGGAAAATCTAGTTCCTTATCAACAGCTTTTCAGTATTGGAGTTTGGCCTCCATTGAACACAGTATTTTACAATGTTTAGTATTGTTTAATATGATTTTATGCCTTTTATCTTTCAGTGTAGAAGTACAAAATATCATACTGAATATTTTCCATTTGCTTCACCAACTTTCTTGGCATTATTCACAGAAACATATACATGTGTGATTTGGAAGAAGACAAGGAAATACTAATGAGGCATTCAAATTCTGAAAGACAAAATCAAAGTCTGGGTTCTTCCCCATTGTTAATTCACATTGTTTCATGCAGAAATTCACATTGTTCTATGTGTGAATTAAAGTTTATGTGTTCAAAAATAATGTCTGAAAGTAAGGAACTTTATACAAAAGTATTAAAGATATTAATGTCAGGAAAAAATCAGATTGACTTAATGATAATGATTATATTGTTCCATTATCCAATATCAAGCTTTGTGAAATATTTTAAAAAGTAAAGGAGTAGGGCATAGTGGTTCAAACCTGTAATCCTATCTACTTGGAAATCAGATTTAGGATGATCAAGGATTGAGGATTCCAGGGACAAGTGAAGTAGGAGGTATAGGTAGAATTGTGATCTGAATCAGCTCCAGAAAAAAGGCACAAGAGCCTGTCTAAACAGTAAAGAAGGGCAAATGAGTTTGACTTAAGTTGTAGAAAGCCTGCTTAATAAGCATGAGGTCCTAAGTTCAAAACCCCAGTACTCCAAAAGGAGGAAGGGTAGAGGGAGAGAGAATGAGAGAGAGAGAGAGAGAGAGAGAGAGAGAGAACACAGAGAGAGAAAAGAGAAAGAGGAGACAGGAAGAGAAAGACAGAGAAAGAGGAGATGGGAAGATAGAGAGGCCAAAGAAGGGGAGCAACAAAGGAAGGGAAGAAGAGGGTAAGAGAGGGAAGGAAAAGGAAGAGAAGGGAAGGGAAATGAAGGAAGGTTAAAGATCAAATTATTATTTTATAGCTAAGCAAACTGAGATCAACATGGCTTGAGTTTCTGAACACCGTACAAACAACGATAGAATACAGAAATAATTCACTATATACAAAGATTTAAATTGCATCCAGCTGGGCATGTTGCTCTCTGAACTAAGAATTACTATTCAAACTTCTGCATGTGCTATAGGTCTCTTTCTTCAGGTGCTTGGAGAAAGTGAAGATGTGATTAAGATAGATTTTTCTGTGAGGCTTTGAAAGGGTTTTCTTGACAGGGAGAACTTACTTTCAAATGTCTCTCTCAACATGGTCTTGACAAATTAATGGATGAAACTAAGATTAAAATATCTCAAATTAGACACTAAATTCTATGAATTGTTTTCACTATGTAATTAGAACAAAAATCAAAATTGGGAACCTGCCAGTTCTCAGAGCTTTTCAGGTCTCTACAAAGTGGGAGTTCACTCTCTCTTCACCTTTCTATTAGGGACAAAACTCACTGGAAAACTCATTTCCAGCCTTGGGTAGACAGTAATGGGTTATATTTCATGATATGTAGGGCCCCTTCAAAGACACCAATCATCTACCCACTGTAAGGATAAACTATTAAAAAAATTAATCAGGCATTAGTGGAGCGAAGGCCACTCATCTATCCTCAGAAAGCTGATGGATGTGACTGTGGCACTTGACAGGCTGCTTTGTGCAGAGTTGTCTGATATAGGAAAGGCCATTTGAAGCTGTCATTTAAGGCACATCTACTCTGGCAGAACATTGTAGGAGGTGTTCACTACACAGAAAGACCTCTCTAGTAGAAAATATAAACCTATTGCATGTGAAAAGAGCCATGTCATTCCGAGGAACAAATGCAAATGGAGATATAGTGCCTTGCTGCTTTCTTCCCATATACATGCCAAGTAAAATTCTGAAGACAGGAACCAGTGAAAGATTTCCAAGTATATCATGTTAATAGTGTTAGGTGAATCACATGACAAAAGTGGTCTAAGGATGCCTCTGTAGAGATTTGTATTCTCCAGTGACTTCATAGGTCAGCATGCCCTGAAATACTTCATTGTATTACCACTCTGAATTCAGTTCCAAGTACTTCACTCCAGTGGCTTCATTGAAGAATTGGGTAACACTAATTCATGTCCCTTCCATTAAATCACTGGTAAAGGAGAAAAATCATTCCATCAGTGACTATACCAAATCAGTTTTTAGATCTCACCAAGTCATGAGATTTGTACTACTATCTTCTATTTATATTGCGAGAGGGTGCAATAAGATTCTGAAATGGTCTGTTGGAGACATTTGAAATTAGTTTATGGAATCCTCAGAGATTGAAGAAGTATTTCTTAGTTAATTGTTATTTCTATGTGTTTGTAGCATTTTTCAGCTTCCAAAGAGTCTTTATACTTATCCCTTTGCCTAATATGAACAGGCACCAGTGGCTCATATCTATAATCCTAGCTATTCTGAAGATCGCAGCTCAAAGCTAGCCCCACCAGAAAAGACAATGATACTTGGATCTCCAATTATCCATCTAAAAAAGCAAGAAGTGTAACTGTGGCTCCAGTGATACAATGCTAGCTTGAGCAAAAGAAGGTCAGGGACAGAGCCCAGACCAAAATTCAAGCCCCCCAAATTCAAACCCCAGGACTGGCACCCAAAGGGGGGAAGAGGAGGAGAGGGGAGGGTAAGGGAGAGGAGAGGATAGGAGGGGAGGGGAGGGGAGGAGAGAGGAGGGGAAGAGATGAGAGGGGAGGGAAAGAAGAAAGAAAAAAGAATAAAGAAAGGAGAAAAGGACAATGAAATTCAGAAAAAAACATATGGTTCTACACAGCTGGGCAACAAGAGGCATTCAACCCACATACCAATGGATTTATACTTTGTTTTTCTCATTCCAAGCCATCTCTAACTAGGAAAATGTGCTTTGTGTGTCTCTTGGTAAATGACCCCAATTCCCCAAATTTGGGACAGGAAATAGAGTCAGTAAGCATCTTCTTTTTATTCCTGCCCTATCTTTTTTTTTTTAATTTTATTTTATTTTATTTGTGAACAAACTGTACAGAGGGGTTACAATTGCATGGGCAGGATAATGCGTACATTTCTTACCGAGCATTGCAGCCTCCTCCTTTGTTTACCCTTCCCATCCCTTCCCAGCCTCCCCCCTCCCCCCCATCCCAATCCTTCTCCTTCCCCCCTCCCC
>NW_012267217.1:19934700-19969700 GCF_000151885.1 Dipodomys ordii
TGTGTTGATTTCCTTTTTCAAGATTTTAAAGTTTTCATCATAGAGGTCCTTCACTTCTTTAGTTAAGTTAATTCCTAGGTATTTTATTTTTTGTGGATGCCCTATCTTTTTAAATTATCTTTAAGTAGTTGTACCAAGGGACTGCCACTTAACAAATCAGTTTATATATACAAGGCATCTTCTATGTACAAATGCACCATAAATAAGGATTCTAGTGATCCAACATCCTCTTTATTCCTATCCTCGTGAACTACCTCTTTCTCTTCCAAAGCTTAGCCACAATTTATTAAATAAATGTTGGTAGTCAAAGATGTCAAGGAAAAGGGTGTTTAATATCTCTCTCCCAACTGGTATATAAAACAGGACAAGCCAAACAGAAACTCAATGTCAGAAACTTGAGGAATGAATACAATGCAGAGAGCCTGACCTACTCTTCAGAGCAGAGATGGAGCAATCAAATGCCCTGCATAGCAGTAATAGGTATCTAGCAGAAATACAAATGCGTCTTTCACATTTCTTCTTTGCTCTTAGTCCAATCTTAGATTCTCTTATTTGTAATCAAGAACCTCATATGCCACATCAAATTCCCTCATGTTAATAAGTGTGGTTTTCTCAATACACTCAGCTGCTGCTAATAATTAAAGTTGATAATTGAGAAAATTCTAAATACTTAATGAATCTTTTATTGAAAAATCTAAGATCTTGTTAGATCCACAAAGCTAACCTGGAGTGAGTGCATATTAATTTTCATCCTTTGTCCTGGCATAGTATAGAGTTTATTTACAGTTATAAGGGTTAGGACCAGGGTAATGTTGTTTTTTGTGTTTTGTTTTGTTTTCTACTAACATTGCCCAAGTAGTCTGCAGAATCCTGTAAGTATTTCCTCTCCAGAATGCACAGCATTAAATATGTAGCATTACTGGTGAGCAGTTACTGTTTTAAACTATGCTTGCATTAGTGTTTATATATTTAATATATTCTAAAATCTGCTTGTTTAGTCTTCTTTGTAGACTGTCAACTAGTTTTCCTATGGTAAACTAAGAGGTAGAGATTGGGTGCAGAATATTTTGTATTGTCTACCAATCACACTGTAGAGATCAAGTGCCTTTGCTTATAAAAGGTACCTACTATTTTGCACATCTTATATAAAAATGTTCTAATTTGAGGCTCATGAACTATTCTCTTTATTTCTATATCTTATAGCTCCCCTTTTTATTTTCCAATCTGTTATTACAATGACTTACATAGAGATGACAAGTAAATATTTTAAATCAATGGTTGCTTTAGAAAAAGATTGTTAACATCTATGACTGCCAAGTATTATTTAAGCAATAGTTGACATGAAATGACCAGGGAGAAGTATGTTGAGAAAGAATCGCAATTATTATAGATTGGATATAGAAATCTAATAATAGGATTTTATGAAATATAAAAACACATGCAGTGTATTTGTGCATTTTTGGTGCTCTATAACTTCACAATCTGCATGATAGATCTCCTCCATTTTCTTGTCTCCTTGCCCCTGCTCAGAAGAATAAACCTCTGACAAACAGTTCTTGATAATTATCATTTTTTTTATCAGAGACACAGTCTTGTCTATCCTATTTCCAACAAAACAAAACAAAACAAAAATGCCTTTGGTGAACTCAGTAAAATGAAGAAAGAACTGCTAGTGGGAAATTGCTGATGGTACATGCATATTTTAAAAACACTTCTTTCAACTGCCAGTCGCCTTGTCTAATCAGGGCACCTCTATTCTGAAGGAGCAAATATCAAAGTCAAGATGAAATGTAAATGTAGCATTATAATATATGGCATGTAGAATGAAGATATGGCAAAGGTTGACATTGATGATGATTAAACCATTTGGGATTTGGTCTTAGAGGCATGAGGACAGAATCTTTAATCACCAGCCCTCTTCTCATCATTATACAGTACCTGCTAATAATATATACCAGCTTCATAATTGCCTACTAAAACATAGGTGGGGAGTTCATTAACCACACTAATTACAAGAACAATTTATGCTAAATCATCAGCAGGAATGTTTAAAACACTCCTTGAAAGCCAAAACAATGTAAAACCAACCTTTAGTGGATGCAAAACATCTGTTCTTTGGGCCAGGATTAAAGGTGTGGTGGTGGTGGGGGGGGTTGCGGGGCAGGGGGGAGTCTGTATCACAAGAACCCAAGTAGCTGGAAACAGAAAAATATTTTTCTTTGTCATTCCCAATGGAATGACAGGTGCAAGTCTATTAGTGAGGAACACAGTGGGCTTTAAAGACAATGACCTCCCAGGGGAAGGGGTGGCTAGCATCTGCTAGTTCCTCAAGGCATTGTCACTTGTCACCCAGCAGTCCAATTGTTATTATTCAGAAGAATCCCATCTCCTGCCTCCGTGTATCGGAGTGAGTCAGCCAGAGAGTGATATTCTAAAAGTTTTTGAGATGTGTTTGAAATGTCATGTCCATTTTTACTTAACTCTGTCAGATTGTCACCAGCCAAAGATCAAAAGATGAGGGCTGACTAATGACTAGATGGTGCATGATAAAGAAGTTTAATTGTGAAATTAACAGAGAAACATCACAAATTTTATTTTAAGACCATTTAGTAAGTATGTATAAGCAGCAAGAACTAATTTTTACTGAAGGGTTTCTTTGAAACTTTCAGTTTTAGGGCTATTATTATTTCACAATTATGAAATAATTCCTTGTGATTAGGCAGTGTCAACTAAGGAACTTTTTTATTTTAACAAAAGCCAACCATATCAAAATGCATTATAATTACCTTTTTCCCTGCAGGAATAGAGTTTTTAAAGGAGCTAATACAGGTAATGTTTTAAGATCTCTTTAAAATGGAAATGATTCTTTGGAAAATTTCCACACATTTGGCCTCAGCGGTGTCCTCTGTTCTCGCTGCACTAATTAGGGGCAAACACGTGGAAGTTGCCATGTAAGGTAAAGCCAAAGGAACATTAATGACCCTGGCTGTGATAACATTTGTGAGAACTTCTTTCCACTGATCTGACACCAATTGAAGTTCAGCTTTCAATTCTGTCTTTGAAGCCCAGATCAAGCATTAGCATGGACACATGTCTTTTGTATTGCAGTCATGTGTTGTGTTTTGTTTTTTCCTAACTCATAATGGACTACCAATAAAGAAAACATCTATGTTGGCAGCAGGCAATGTTTCAAACTAATTTTTCATTTGGGATAAATTCTACCATGGTAACTCTTATGGTTTCTTAGTACCTGGGGACATGGCTACATACATAAGGGGGATTCATACTGCTTAGGAAACCAGAAAGAGTGACTAAAGATATTCATTTCTACCAAATCTCCTTTCTTTCCCCAATTCATGGTCAGCTTGTGAAACCATCCAGCTGATAAGCCTAAGATTGGTAACTTCCACTAAGCAATCTGGGTGATTTCAAGGACAACTCATCGGAAAATTTCATTAGGGCATTAAGTTTCTACTATTTTTTATGCTTCTGATACACAGAACTGGTAAGTCCTGGAAAAATAGAATTGTTAGTCATTGGCAATACCTGTCCTTAGTTGGCACAACCGTTCTCCATTTCAACTTGCACCTGAGGCCCAGGTCCTTTTCAAAGCCCTCCCCGCCTGTCTCTGCCTATTTCAGTAGATGACCACTGAGGAAGAGCAGATGGTCCCATATACCTCAGATGGAGTCTGAGCATTAACCATTTTTTCCTTTCAAGATGTGGCCAGGAGATTTTAAGCACACCAAAACCTTGTTGCTCAGACCAACCATAGTGACATCACCTGAGAACCTATCGGATCTTCAGAGTGTCTGGCCCATCACCAACTCGCTGCTTCTGAACCTGCCTCTAATGCAAGAAGTACAACTTCTTGCAGAGCAAAGGGTTTTATTAAAGTTCGTTACATACAAGACTTCAAAGAAACTGTGATCAGAATACTATATGTTTGTGTTCATCATCTTTTCCAAGGCAGTGTCCAGTCATTTTTATGATACTCTTCAAAGGCTCTGTGACCCAAATAAGATGAAATACCAGCACTGGAAACTAGACCAGTTCTCATAAACTGAGGTGCTTGTAAGACACAAGCAAATAAAACAGTGAAGAATGAATAGGGTGAGGAACTGCCAGGTAATTTTGTGAAAGTATTCTGCACAAAAGCAGTGTTCTTCCTTATTTTCTGAAACCTACTGCCTCTTTTGCTTTGTAATTTTAACACTTTGGTAGAGGCATACATTCAAAAAATAACCCTTTACTGTAAGGGGAAATATATACCTTTATATTGGTGCATGATCATTGACATAAGTACAAAAGGGAGCAGGATAAGGTAAAGATGGAGTAAGTTAGCCCGGCCTCTAGCCAACTGCTAGGATGGAGGAATATAGGCACCATTGATTTTTTTTTATGGTGCCAGGATTTGAACTCAGAGCCTTGTACTTGCTAGGCAAGCACTCGGTCACTTAAGCCATACCCCCAGTCTTTTGACGTTTTAGTTCATACTTGGATAGGGTCTAGTGCTTTTGCCCAGACTGGATATCCTCCCACCTTCGCCACTCAAACATCTAGACTTTGAAAATGTGCCATTGTACCCAGCCCAGATCTTCTGATTTTTAAAGATAGTCCAAAACTGCAACTTCTTTTATAAAGTCAACTATTTGTGCATTTGTGTGTCTGTTCATCTGTGTTTGTGTGTGCTATGTGTGTATCGATTCTGGAGTGTGTGTGTATGTGTATGTGTGTGTGTGTGTCTGTCTGTCTGTCTGTCTGCATCTAAGTGTGTGTCTATGTGCCAGTTTTCTGGCTTGAATTTACACTCTCACTTGACTTTTTTCTCTTCAAGTTGGTGCTCAGCCACTTGAATCATGTTTGTACTTCACCACTTGAGTCATGTTTGTACTTCCTGTCTTTTCCCTGTTAATTGGCAATAAGAGTATGAAGGATTTTTCTGACCAGACTGGCTTCAAAAACCCAATCCTCACATATCAGCTTGTGGGGTAGCTAGGATTGCAGGCATAAACCAACAGTACCCAGCAATAAATCAATATGGCACTAATATTTTCTATATTGAGACTGACTAGGTTAAATAATATTCCTAAGTAAGGATATCTGAGAAGTCAACAGGTGCTGGTGCAAATTATTCTGTCCTCTTTTACTTCTCAGGAAATGCCTTTCTAGAAAAAGTGGGTTATGTGAACCCTTCTTTTCTTTTTAAAAATGAGAAGCCAGGATGTTTGAGGAATCTTTAAAAAGTTCATTGTTAATTAATCTTGATTAATGTCAGCTACTGGAGTTTGGTCAGCAAAGTCAGAAGTATTTTAAGCTTTGGAAGCAAGCAGAGATTTAATACAGGGAAGTGACCAGTGAAAAGGATGCAAGAATGAAGTTTGGAAAAGCTGCTTCCACTTCTCAGATATACTACTACACCTTGGAGTTGGAAAACTTCCTGGAACAGTGAAAAACTGCTAAGAGGGAGAGCAGCCACCTGCAGCAAGGTGAGGAATACACAGAGAAATGCCCAGAGGCATTTCTACCCACTAGTCTTCTACTGCATGAGAAGTAATAGGATATTTTCAGCATATTATTAACTGAAATTTATTTTTTTAATTTATTTGCATATGTTGAACCATCCTGTGTCTCTGGAAAGAAGACAACTTAGTCATGGTGGATGATTTTTAATATATGTTTTTTATTGTAAAGATACTGTACAAAGAGGTGACACTTACATGAGTAAAGTATTGAGTACATTTCCTATCAAGCATTGTTACCCCTCCTTTGTTTTTCCCCTACTATCCCTTCCCTCCCCACCTCTCCAACTCCTCCCTTCTCTCCCCCCCCCCGCCACCAAAGTTGTAAAGTTTGTTTTCAACATAGTGTCTTGTATTTCTCATTGTTACAGTGGGTCAACCTGTATCCTTATTTTAGCATTTTGTTATTTCCCTTCCCCTCCCAAAAGTAGAAACATGTATATACAAGATGCAGGGCACAGGGATCAAATGCAGTGAAAACAGGGGTTGTACTGTCGGGGAATAACATACAAGATAAACAAAAAAATCATATAGTACATTATAAGTATATTAAAAAACAACAGCAACAAAGATAAAGCCTCTTGTGTCCCTATCTTGGGGTTCATTTTGCTTAGCATCATCTTATATGGTCATATGTACATAGCTTTTGACCTTCTCTGCTTGTCCTAGACATATACTAGTTATTGAAAATAAGGGAAACCATGGAACCTATGTTTCCTTAAGCCTGGCTTATTTCACTTAATATGATTTTTTCCCCAAGTCTTTCCATTTCCTAACAAATGGGACAGTGTAATTCTCTCTGATGAAGGCAGAGAATTCCATTGTGTGTGTGTGTGTGTGTGTGTGTGTGTGTGTGTGTGTCTGTGTGTGTGTCTGTGTGTGTGTATCACTTTTTTTTGGATCAATTCACCTACTGAGGGCCTTCAGGGTTGGTTCCATCTTAGCTATGGTGAATAATGCTGTGATAAACATAGTTGTACTGGTAGCTTTAGTGTGACCTTGTTTGTGATCCTTTGGGTAAATGCCCCAAAGTGGGATTGCTGGGTCATAGGAGTCATAGGGGAGCTCCCAAAAAATTAAATGCCAGGATGGGAAGGGATGGGAAGGGGAAACAAAGGAGGAGGCTGCAATGCTTGATAAGAAATGTGCTCATTATCTTGCCCATGTAATTGTAACCCCTCTGTACAGTATTTTCACAATAAAAAAATATTAAATCCCCTAAAAACAAATTCTCAAAGAAGCAACCACCCAATTAATAAGTGAGCTAAAGACTTAGAGAGAAACTACTCTGAAGAGTAGAATAATCAAGAAATAATAACAACAGATGCTGGAGAGGATGTGGTCAAATTGAAACCTTACTGCATTGTTGGTGGGAGTGTAAACTTGTTCAACCACTTTGGAAAGCAGTATGGATGTTCCTCAAAAGACTACACATAGAGCTCCCTTATTAACTGAAATTTTGCACTCCTGCATTTCATTGGCAAAATTATTCTAGAACACATTATTGATATGGGACTATATATATATATATATATATATATATATATACATATATATGAAATATATACATAGATTTCACAGGCTTTGAACCTCTGCCATGCAGAGCAAGGCACAGAAGAGCAGGGATCGTTCTGAGTCAACAACTGAAAACCAGCCAACTAACCCAATATTTAACCTATGTTGATGTCTGACTTGGTTGAACTTGGTACACATTGATTGCAACATGGGCTTTTTTGTTGTTGTAGTTCAGGTAGTAGGTGTTATCCCTGATCGTTTTTGCTCAAGAATAGTGCTCTACCACTTGAGCCACAGTTATACTTTTCACTTTTTGATGCTTAATTGAAGACAAAAATCTCATGGACTTTCCTGCCCAGCCTGGCTTCAAACCATGTTTCTCAGATCTTAGCCTCCTGAGTAACTAGGATTATAGTTGTGAACTACCACAGCCAGCAACATGGGCTTTCTTGTGGTAGCTTCAGGTCATAACCATGGGAAAACTAACAGATCTATTGTCAAGAACAAACCTTCTTCTACTGGAAAAAAACACTCAGGAAGGAAAAAAGAAACAACTTCTATTTACCTAAATAGAAAGTAATATAAAATAAGAAATAGATGGTAATATTCAATTTAACTCTATAAAACTCTGAGCATGCATACTATGTCTACCTTAATGTTAGCCTTTTCACTGTTTCCCCTTATTGACAGCATTGCTTTATGTCAAAAGAATAAATCAAAATTTAAAAACATTAATGTTAAGGAGGTACAAACAAGAGCACAAATGTTGAGATCCATAGTAGATAACAATTTCTACCTACTCTGACTGAAACTAGTCAAAACAGGGAAGCAGCTTCTGAATTTCTTAATGTTTCCTTTTTCCTTCATAACTTAAATCTGTTATATAAAAGCAATACATCTTCCCCTTATTACCTTCTTCCAAAATATGGAGCAACAATTTAGAGAGAAAACAGTTGATAACTTGATTTGTTTCCTGGAAAAATTCCTAAATCATCTAAAAGATGTTGGACTTGATTGGATGGAAAAACACCAAAAGTAGTAGAAGAGATAAGGGGCAAAGCAGCTATTCCTTAAAGATCACCAGATAGCAGAGATGTCTCACTGCTGAGTCAAAGTTCCTTTCTCAGTTCTGTCATTGGTTCACTTGTATCTCTGAGCTTTACTTCCCCACAGATTAAAAAAAGAAGGTTTCTCTACAGCTAGGTTATAATATCATAAAATACGTTGGTTTGATGAAGAGATAATAGGTATTGTTTCATTCACAAGCATCCCACTGGGTGTAAGTCAACAGAAATCTCTGTCAAGAGAGTTGTATTTTGTCCTGCACCAAATGAGAGTTTTGCTGAGTTGTACACATTTGAGAGCAAATAGCATGGGGACAGCTCATGGTGTTACATGAATGGCTACAAAGTTTTCTTGTTGATGTAGTCTTTTCTCACTGAATCTGGGCCCAGATAATAAGTGAAGATGAAGAATATTTCCACCTAATGTCAATCAGACATAGTGGGGCTACTGAGTTAGTAAGAGCTAACATTTTATGCAGTTCCTCCTAGTATTTATTCTGAGAGTCATTCACAGAACATAAGTGCATGTATTAACCCATTTAAACTTTTACAGTCAGCTTGTGAAGGAGAGTTTATTAGGACCTTCATTTTCTAGGTCAGTACTTAGAGACATCTCTAAGAGCTTAAATGAGCTGTCTAAGATACCCAGCAGGGCAGTGACAAATCAGGTTTTTCACCAAGCATGTGTGTATTTTTAACCATTTAGCAAAATATTTGTAGGCCAGTTGTACTAGTTTTGTCTAATAGTAGAATTTTACACATTTTGGCAAATGTGAATCTTAGTGTAGCTCTTTCAATGAGAAACCAGTTTAAGAAGGAAATCATTGTTTATACTGTATGCATATGGTCCAACAAAAACCTCTGGCATCTCTTATTCCCTGCAGTGGTTTACACCTCCCTTCAAATTGACACGCATACCTTACCAACAGATACAGCTACAGACTCAATCAGACACAGAATGAAATAACATATTTCATAGGGATTTTATAAGGCCTCTGCTGTGACTCAAATAGCCCTTTGTTTATAGAAACAAGTAATTACTTATACAAATCTCGACAGGAGAATACAAGGAATAACTTGGGAACCTAAGTTCCATTGGCAGTACCCAAGACAAAAGATATCCAGACAGAAATAAAAGGATCTATGAGATGATAGGGATATCAATTCACATTCTCAGATCTCAGATTCTCTGATTCTCAGATAAACTTATACCTACAAGCATTTTCAAAGTGGGAAGATAAGAACTCTTCACTGTTTTTCATCTTCTTTCTAAACTAATGTCATCCTGGTTTTCAGATATATTTCAAACTTGTGTATGCTTTAAGTCAAAGTTCTTCTCAGTGTTTGGCTACTGGCTCATCCAAGATTTTTTTTAATTAACTATATATATATATATATATATTCTTATATAGTTAAATTATAAATATATAATTTATATACCAACGTATCTCATATGGTTAGCATATATTTAGTAGGAAGCTCATTTATTCACATTTATAAGAAAATTCGGAGGTTGTCTAGCTCCTGGAGTTCAGCAAGATGTTGCTTTCTACTGGCATTTCAAGCATTGTACATGTTTTGTCAGAACAGTTGCTGAGGATTTCAAGACTTTCTGGTCACTCACAGGAAACTGCTCCTTTTGTCTACCAAGTGGGAATCTTCTAAATAAAAGATATATTACAAGGTAAGAGGCAGATTTTTTTTTTCTAATCCTTATGCCATGTACTTTCAAAATAACATTCTTCAAGGACCCTTTCTTCAGCATTGAATCCTCATTCAGAAAGAGAGAGGAAGGTAATTTGTGTTTGGAAGGCTCTTCTCCCAAGACCACACAAGTAAAAGCCACTTTAATCTTTCCACTGGCTTTCAAACCATTCTGCCAAAACTCATTAGGAAAGTCTGAGAGACAGCATACATAACACCTTACTTTGAAGGGTACTTTTTCTCTCTGCTTCCAAAATCAGTAATGCAAAGGACATAGAAATGTGTCATGAGTAAATGCAGTTAACTTAAATTATAAATCTCAAAATTTACGAATCCTGTGGACTGTGGATAACAGTCCTAATATTGAGAACAAGTAGAAACACAGTTTAGTGGGGACTATTGTGGTCACATGGCTGTCAAGGAATGCACTATTTTCATTTTCACTAATTGAAGGCAAAGATTGTGTGCATGTAGCAATAAAGTGGGTAGATCATGTTAATCTTGTATAAAGAAGCAAAAAAAAAATGATGGAAAAACAACACCAAAATTGATCTATTGCTATCAGTGGTGAAACTAGTGGTTCATGTCTGTATTCCTAGCAACTCATGGTGCTGGAATTTGAGGATCATAGTTCAAAGCCAGACAAAACAGAAAAATTCATGAGACTTATCTTCCAATTAATCACTAAAAATCTGGAAACAGAGCTGTGGCTCAAGTGGTAGGGCAGTAGCCTTGCACAAAAATAATCAGGGACAGTTCCCAGGGCCTGAGTTCAAGCCCCAAGATACACACACACACATACACACACACACACACACACAAACACAGATACCAAATAGTCTTTAAAAAGCATATTTTAAAGGAAACAGTTAATATAGACTCATTAAGGAACCTCAAAGAAATAGATAGCTATTTTATAATGTGAGAGTTTGCTAAACACTTGATCTTGAATAACATTCTGGGAACATTTTTACACTGACATATGTGTATGTGTATATATACATGTGTGTATATATATATACATGTATGTGTGTATATATGTTTATATATATGTATTGTATGAATATTCCTGTGTATATATGCATATAAAATATGCACATATATGCATCTATATATGGATCTATAAATATATGCCACTTTAAGTTGCCTAAACAAAAGAAGTAAAGCAAAAAATAAAATAGATTAATAAAGAATAAAAGCAATAAAGAAAAATATCTGTTGGAATATCTAAGCTAGCTCTTATTTCTAACAAAGCTTGTGAACTATCTACTTTAACATATCTATATTCACCACCCAACAAAATAATTCCATTATAAACTTAAAAGTACCCCAAATTTTATTTGCATCAAGGTTATTTCTATTAAGCTGAAATATGATTTGTTGGGGTTACACCAAGAGAGGGATAGAGAAATGGAGAGGGGAAGGATGAGAAATAGAGTCATTATGTTCAATGTCCTTATAACTTGATGGTATGGGTGGGATTAGGAAAGATGGGGAAAAACCATGGAAGGGGTGATGCCTTGTACTCATCTGACTTTTACATGTACTTAAAGATTCTTCATATTACCTATTTACAATTAGCAAATTACAAAATAACTAAACTACATCATCACATTCTATTTGCATGATATCAAAAGAATGAATTGAATGACTATCTGGAAACTAAGTTTGACACACAATGCACTTAAGATCCTATGTGCAGGCATTATTTTCTTTAGGAGGATTCAGAGCCAACTCTATAGCGACAAAAGTACAGTCAGTGCCCTGTATAAGGTCACAGCAATACTGGAAAGTAATTCTGCTTTACATAATCAAATTTTGAGAAATGAAAGGATTTTTTTTGGTTTTGTTTTGTCTTGTTTTTGTATAATTGTCTTAAGTCTTCCAGCTGGCCATTATGAACTACAAATATTGGTCATGGAATTGAGGGGCCAACATGGAATCATTAAAGTTTCTATGGAAATTTTCTTCTGAAATGAGCTGAAATGTGGTTGAACAGGTTTTTTATTCTTTATTCTTCTAAGAGAAAAATATTTAATTTTATGTTTCAACTCTAGCTTAAGAGATAGGAAAAATAGCTTATTGATCAATTGTTAATGAATATTTATCACAGACTTGAACCTATCAAGCAGAATGATTAAAATTCTACTGTCCTCAATTGGCTCTGATTCTTTTGTTTGAAACTACTGATTTTCTTCCTAAAAACATAGTCAGTTTTGAAAGAAATTTCCTGGATTTGGAGAGTGAGCTTTGCATATTGGTCTTTTCTATCACTCATAATGTAATTCTTGAGTGCACTAATGTTGCCAGGGCATCCGTTCATTGCCAAGTTGTGGCCACTCATCAGTACACAATTCCACACCTGGTTCCCTCTTAGCTGTATTTGAGTGCTTTGTTTTCCTTCTGGGGAAAAAAGAAAGCAAAATTAATTCTGTAACAGAGATTTTCACCAATAAGGAAAGATAAATCTTGTTTTCTATTACCTGAGATTCAAAGTAGATACCTAGCTATACCTAGGGATAAGATCCTGGTCACCTAGGTACATTCAAGGAAACCCATTAAAATCCTGCTATTAAACACCCTTATGTATTCCCTGGAATATAAGGTCTTTCTCTAGCTCTATAGAAACTTGCTTAATAGACACATTTATCATTCAGTACTCTAGAGCAGCTACCACTCCTGGGGGTAATCTTCTACAAATGAGAACAGTTTTACCCTTCTAGAAGAAAATTCTATGACAATTCCTCTTAAAGGGCCCTCAAGAGACTGAGTATCATTTGCCCAAGTGGTTAACTTACTTCTAATAAATGCTCTATTGACTTTTATCTCTTCTCTGATTAACCCATTTTCATCTAAATCTTAGTCTTGGGGTCTATTTTGGAAATAAATCTGTTCAGATATTGTGACAGCCTAATCAAATTCTATCTCTATACCTTAACCAAGATTTTAGTTCCGGTATGGCTATATACATTCAAGATCCAAGTTGACTAAACATAAGAAGCCCAGTGATAGAACAATTTAAATGGAGGATTTGATTATTAGAAACTCAATATGTGACTGTCACCATCCTTAAATCTGACCATAGTTCTGAACTACATCTTTTATTTTTCAAAAATAATTTTACTGAGACAGTTTTCATATAGCATACAATTTATATATTTACCTTGTACAGTTCAATGACTTTTAGCTATGCTTAGTAATACATTCATCACCACAATCAATATTTTAGTATTTCATTACCCTTAAAAGTAATCTGGTACCTTTTAATCATCTCCCCCTGCCCCAATCCTTTTCCTTAAGCCCAGATGGAGTTTTCTGCCTCTTACAGATGTGTCCATTTCTGGATATTTCAGATAAGTACAATCATATTTGTAGTCTTCTCTAGTTTCCTATATTTGCAAACAACATTATGTTCCATGTTGTTCCATATATCAGTGCCTCACTTTATTTTATTGCCAAATATTTCTTCTTATGTATGTAACACATGTTTGTTTTCCCACTAAGCAGCTGATGGGTGGCTGGGTTGGTTGAACTTTTTGGCTACTAGGAATAATTCTGCCATGAAAATTCAGGTAAAGTCCTCCTGCTTCTATTTCTCTGGTATTGACAGAGAAGTTGCTGACTCTTGTGAAAACTCTGTGTTTAACCATTTGAGTAATTGTCCAACTGTTTTCTGAATCATGGCTCCAGTTTACATTTTGGCCTACAGTGTTGAAGACTTCAAATTTCTTTACTAACACCTGTCACTTTATTTTTAGTTATAGTCATCTTTAGGAATGTGAATTCATTTCTTATGGGTCTTGATTTGCTTTTCCTTAATTACTCAAGTACTGAACATCTCATGTGCTTATTGGCCGTTTGTACATCTTTTTATGGCTACTCTGATATCCTACCCATTTTATTGGGTTATTTTTCTATTACAGAGTTGTAGCTATAAGTACCTTATCAGCTATGTAATTTGCAAAAATTTTCTTCTATTTTATTGGGGCCATTTTTTCATTTTCTTGGTGTATTTCTTATAACACAAAAACCCTAAAAATCTTGTTGATGTTTCATCTATCTGTTCTTTCATTGCTGCTGATTTTGATAACAGATTGAAAAATAAAACTAAAAACATTACCAAACTGCTAAGAGTATATCACCAAAGCAGAATGAAGCAAAGTCTAAATAATCTTTGCTTCTCTTCTTTGAGAGCCAGCTCATTTTCTCAGTCAGACTTTGTGAACAGGAGCGATCTTCTTATTTGCCCAGCAAACAGGGACCTATACCTCTCTATGAGGCCTAAAGAGCTATCCCACATGATGACTATATAAAGATGAAAGTTGGAGCTATCTATCCAGACTTTCCAAATAAATTAAACTTTAATTCAGTGATATCACAATGAGACATGACTCTGTGGTTCAATAATCCAACAGTGAATCATTATTTTCCTTAATATCAAGGCTCACTTCTTCATATCCTGGGCTAGTGGTTTTGACTAAAGCAGAAGGTTTCAAAGACAAGTGCTGTTCTGAATCCAGTGATTCATTAGGACATCATTCTAAGAATCAGTTCTTTTTCAATTGTGTCTCTCAAGGAAATGAATATTTTACGTTTTTTGAAATAATTGTCTTTGGATTACTGAACTTAGGTATGTAACATCCTCCTGCCACAAGGCTGGAAAGATTTTCATGTTATAGAAGGAACTGGTGGCAGTGGTAAAGTTAATAGGGTCCTACTTAAAAAATAACTGGACATTTCTCTTGTTTTATGAGATACTACTTTTACTCTCTAGTGAATACAGATTGGAGAAAAAAATGGATTATTGCCAAAGGCATAGCCTGCACCATTTCCAACACTGCCAGTTGCATCTTCTAAACTGCCTCTGTATGTCATGGGGATGCTTACAGGGAAACGTTTCTAATTTATTTTGAAAAAAAAGAAAAAATCACATTTAACAAATGCCAGCCTAACAATGCAAAGTTACAGGACTCAGTCTTTTGTACATGACGCATGTAGCTAAGGTTCTACCTTCCATCTCCTACTAGTTCTAATATACCATCCTATATCATCTGCCTCTTATGTAAATAATCTGGGCACCATTAAGTCCCATCATTGTTTATAAGTACTAACTCAGGATGCCTATGGAGAAGCTTAGGATTCTTGGCTGGAAAAAGGCAAACTTCCATCCAAAGAAAGGGATGACTGTATATTTTCTTTCATCTGTTCAACATGAATAAATAGTAAAAAGAAATATTTCAAAAGGAAGTAGTGAATTAAGTACATTAGCAAATACATTGCCTATCCAAATGCAGGTCCTAGGAGAATCCTTGTGGGAAATCAGCTGTGGGATACATTTCTACTTATCTAACTGAAAAGTGTTAGTTTACTCACATGAGAAATAAACTTATAACCCATAAACAGGGCTTAACAAAAATATACAGCAGAGTGACATGATCTAATAAAGCTGGAAGCCATCTCAGCTTCCTGGAAGAACAGTTATTTGTATTCTCCAATTACAAATTACACCTTGGAGACCTCCACAGTCACTAATTTAAGTTTTCTAATTTAAATGGTTGACCCTGACCTAAGAAAAATAGACACCAAGTTTGGAAAATATTTTAAAAAATCCATCTCTAAGGGAATCTACCTTATACATAAGTAACTCATCAGCCTCTGAATGGAGAAATCAATTCATTTGAACCAGGCTATAACTGAGATTAAAATAAGTGCTAAAATTTTTCAATATGCATTAATTTTGCCCACAAGGATATTCTACAGGTAATCATGAGTTTCTAATTATAGTGCTGTACTTGAAATTTGCTGATTGACGTGGATTTAAAATCTTATCATCGTTTAAACTCATTTGCCCTATTTAATAGGCTGGGGGGTTGATGTTATTATCCTCCCACATGTCTAAATACCTGGTACAGCTAAAAGGTTAAGCAACTTCACCACCAAGACCTGAGAAACCCTTCTGTTTCATTCAAGCCCTTCTCCTAATACTGAGGAGACTGTTTCTCTGTCACTCATTCTCAGTCTACATGCAGTGAGGACCTTGGGTATAAGTTCACAGTGCTATACTAGATACAGATATCAGGAAGGATCTGGACATGTCTTAGAGCTCACTGAAGATGCTCCCAAAGAACACAACAGGCCTAGCTTTACTCATACCTCTACTTTGTATTAGGGAAGCACACAGAAGGGGCCATTCATTCTTGGGTCTTTTCCTTCCTACCACTGTGCTAACTGTGGTGATAACAGAGAGAGTTTGGCAGAGCTAAGCCAAAACAGAAAGGTGACCTTGTTTCCTTCTCTGCTGTCATCACCTTCTAAATCATTTTCTTGAAGTTTTTAGTTATCTGTTTATTTTTAAGAGTTTGTAAAACTAAGATCTTGACTCTGATGTAGAAGAAGATTTCTGGTTTCCTGAAGAACTCTGTTCCTTTTTCCACATAGGAAAAGAGTGGAAGTGGAAAGCCTAATGACTCGTAGGTCAGTTTGAGTGTGCTATGGTGTTCAATTGGGTAGTACAATACTTGCCTGGATGTTGCAGTGAAGGTATTTTAAAGATATGATTGGAATCTAGAATCAGTTGACTTTGTATAAAGGTGCCAACCTTATGAGAAATTAGATGAGCCTTGTGTAATCAGTTGAAGGCATTGTGATTAAGAAAAAAAATAAAAAGTCTGAGATTTCCTAAGGTAAGAGAAATCTGACCAAAGACTATAACAAAGCTTAGAACTCTACCTGAATATCCAGGCTGAAGTTTGTTCTACAGATCTCAGATTCAAGTCTTCCATATAAGCTCTTATCCGTACTTCTAGTATGCTAGACTACCTTGAAAATGTTAAACATGCTTCTCCATTATTACTTGATCCAGTTCTCAATTCCTTAAATTGCTTGTGCATATACATTCATGTTAAGATACTGTTGGTTCTAGTCTCATGAAAATCCTAATTGATACAGGAGGCAGCTATCTATATTAGGTGTCTACCATGTGTCACAAACCATGCTAAGCAAGATATAACATTTTCCATAACAAAACATACAATAGGTTCTACTGTATAGTTTCCAGTTATCCTTCTAAGTAGAATATTCCAAATATTTGTAACTTCTCCATCCTTTTTCACTAAAAGCCAGACAACATGTTGAACAATCATAAGTGCTTTATTTGCCCTAGGGGGGAGAGTCCACCACAGCTGCTAAATGAATGAAACAAACACCAGAGTTTGAAGTTCACTATAAAAATGAAAAAGAAAACTCCCTGAGAGTCTTCTATAAAACACAATATTCAAGAATGAAACATAAAAAGTAAACACTGTATACTGCTAAATATTTAAAAAGATAAAAAACTGCTACACAGATTCCATTTTAAGATATGTAATTTCACACTTTCTAGTGGGAATAAAAACTGGAATAATGTAAAATGTTACATAAAAAAGAAAGCACTTTGTAATTTATGTATTCTCTGAGGTCAATTCCCATAATTTCCAAGAAAAGGATGAATCCCAGTGCCTAGTTAGAGAGAAAACTAAAGAGTTGGAATGGTTTGCATGCCATTAAGTATTTGCCTGAAGCACAAACCACATTTGATTTTATTCCAGAGAGAATAGGGCCTGGAAAAAAGGATGCAGATGAAAGATTAAAAAATCAACAGCATAATTGGGATATGCTTTGGTGTGTTTTTCCTGGAGAAATACAGATACATTTTATCTACTGATGAGCTCTAGCAGAAGCTATTGGACCTCAGGCAGTGGTGACTTGGTAGTTTCTTCCTAAATAAGAAACAGCACCTAGAAGCAGACACCATAACATCAGCAATCACAGCCACACAAACAACAACAGCATCAAGAATCATGAGACCACTCACCACAGGATTAGGGATTGTTTTATGTGTTCTATCACATGTTATAAAGTAATGTCTGTGACTCAGTAAAATATAAATGGAAATTTGAGGGAATACATTAAAAATGGCATCAAGAAATAAACAACTAGCAATAAAATGGGAAAGGGGGAGATAAAGTTGAAAATTTCTCATACAGTAATATGAATTAATACAAGTTGCATTTATTCTGTTGTTTTTTATTATGAAAATATCATAAAGAAGGGTTACAATTACATGAGCAAGGTAATGAGTACATTTCTTATCAAGCATTGTTGCCTCCTCCTTTGTTTCCCCTTCCCATCTCCCCCTGCCACTGCCCTCCTCCCAACCTCCTCCTCAGTAGATGAATGGATCAAGAAAACATGATATATATACACAATGGAATTCTATGCCTTCATTAGAAAGAATGACATTGCCCCATTTGTTAAGAACTGGAAAGACTTGGAAAAATTATATTAAGTGAAGTAAGCAAGGTTGCTTTTAATAGCATCTGTTAATAAAAATACCCAGTATAGGTGAGGGTGGAGGGAACAGATGTCCTCATCTTGTAGTAAGCAATGAGAACTGGTGAGATATACTTCCTTCCAGAAGATGATTGTGCATGTTTGTTTTGATTTAAAAAAAAGCTCCTCTCTTCAAATAAGTCCTCAAGAATGATAAACATGTACAAAGACTTTTGTATCAAGATAGTTATTACAGTTCCTGTTGAAGGGAGAGCAAGCATATTAAAAGCATGAATGTATCTTAAATGCACTAAATAGGTATTTCAGTCAAATAATTTTGTCACATTCAAAAGACAGAATACTGTGCAGGTCAAAACAAACAACATTCTCTAGCAAAATATTTAGCAATAGAGAAATATATTAAAATGTCTTCAAGTGAAAAAATTCAAAATGATATGTTATTATACCAATGAATGTGGCTGAGTGCAGCACACTTAACTTCTGTTGGACCTCTATTTCATTATCTTTGAGATAAAGAAGCTGAGCTAAGCGGTGGTTGAGCTCTCATTCCAATCCCCAGTTTCTAGGTTCTGCCACAGAAAAGCTTCCCATATTTAATAGTTTCTGACATTTTGAGCTCTTCAACATATCTACAATTGTTACTCCATCAGTAGATACTCTTGCTTCAAATTATGAGCACTAGTTTGAACACATGGTGCTAGGAAGCCCTTTGAGCTACATCATCAAGGCAAACTTAAGTTTCCCTTAAATTCACTTTACAAGAGGCAATGACACTACAACCTGTCAGACAATACCTTCATGGTACAAATAATATTAAAGAAATAGTGTCAGTCAGAGTTCTCTAGAAACATAGCCGGTAGGCAACAGTGTGATAATGATGACGATGATGACCATAACCATGACAATAGATTCAACAGATATAAATATAGATTCATGTAGCTAGCCAGCTAGCTAGCTTGCTAGATAGAGAAAGTAGATAGTAGATAGGTAAATAGATGATAGAGATACATTATAGAAAAAGATGACATGTAAATAGATGTAGATACATGATAAACTGATAGGTAAAAGATTGATATAGATACATGACAGAAGACGGAACGAAAATAAAATAAGGAAGCAGGAAGAAAGGAAAGAAGGAGAAGGAAGGAAGGAAGGAAAGAAATAGAAGAAGGGGAAAATGAAGGAAGAAAAGAAAGAGGGAGTGGGAGATCCCACACACATGTGAGGACTGATAAGTTAAAAACCTATTCACTTTCTGACAGGCTGGACACTATATACAGTAGGAGCTAATGTTGGAGTCTTCAGGCAGAATTTTTCTTCCTCTTCCAGGAAATTGAAGTTTTTGCTCTTAAGACTTTCAAATAATTAAATAAGGCCTTCTCATATTACCTATGATAATCTTCTTGATATAAAGTCAGGTGAGTCTAAATTCTTGCCACATCTACAAAAATATCTCACACAACATGCAAATTAGTGCCTTATGAAATAATCAGGTAGTATGGACTAGCCAAATATATATATATATATATATATATATATATATATATATATATATGAGTGATTTGATCTTGATACTAAGTTGCAATCAGTCCCTTTGGTGCAGACTTACAAGTGAAGAAGAAAGAGTGCTACAGAGGAATAGAAAGAAAAGTGATTTTAACAAAAAAGTAGATGTTAATGAAGGCAACAAAGGAAAATTTAGTCAAATTTAGTTTAGGGTTGCTAAACAGAATTAGAAGGGATAGGAATAGTGATAGAACACTTGAAGAAGCGAGAAAGCAATATAATGTGTATGGACAAAGGGAATAGACAGGCATCATGAAGAAAGAACAAATAAAACCTGGAGGAAGGAAAAAGAAAGGCAAAAAGCTTACTACATTCTCTTTGATAGTTAGAATGATAACCCACTAGCCTTCACTAGAACTTCAGCCCTCTGTAGGCAGTCAACATTTTCCCTGAAGTTGTATGCCACTGACCCACTCACAGAAGAGTCAGAAATTCTTTCGCAATTAAATTACCAGCCTAATAAGAAGAAATCATCTGCCATAGGCACCATTTAGACATTCCGCACACAGATTAGTCATTGGAGGTTTGCATATTAGGGCTGATTAGGAATATGCTTTCTAGGATACTTTCAATATTAAATGACTTAGGATATCAGTAAGATATTTTTGCTTCCTCTGTATCTAAAACTCTGGTGGTAGAAATCCTTTATCCATCAGCCTTTTTTAACCCCTGAGGGAAGGCTTACCATTTCACTAGACAGTAAATCCTTAACATCTAAGACCCTCTCCTTACTTTCCCTTCCTGTCCACTGTAGCACATAGAGAATCTGACTTTGCATTCACTACCAAAGTGGTCAGTTATGGGTGAGTGTGTTTTCTATTTTGTGTCTAACTTCTCAATCTCCCCTTTCCAAATCCTCCTATGTTCTGTATTAGGAAACTTCAGAAAGCACAGTACACACATTTCACTAGCCCACTAAAATATTTGCCACTATTCCTCATTTTATATAAAATAAAATCCAGTCCTTAGGAAATTCAAAGTCGTCACTCTACACCTACCTCTCATCTTTCCACTTAATTCACACTCCAGTTTAAACAAAGTCTGAGATTTTTCTCTCTACATGCTTTGCTCAAGCTGTTTCCCATCCGAATGGCTCTTCAGTTTGTGAACAAGTCAGCCATTTTTTCCATGCAAATGAAAATAATTCAGCTCCCTCTAGCCTTATCAAACCAGGAAAAATAACTGATTCAACAATGGAAAATTTCAGAAGCACAGAACAGTTTCAGCTCTTATAAAGGATCTTGTCCTAGGTTCTCAAGCTACCAAAACAGATTTGGTACTCCATACATCATCTTTATTTTCTGTAGTGTTTTACTTTTAGGCACATTCTCTCTGTGTGTGGTGACTTATTCATATAATTCTTTTGCATGGGAGAAGATACAACTGGAAACACTAAAAATGGAAACATTCATTTGCTTGTGTTGGTGGTCATTTTGCAGGGTCTACAGGCCATTTTCCACTCTATTTCCCTTCTGAATAATCTATTTTGTCTAAAGAGCTTTGCCCCAACTGTGGCACACCAGGCCCATGCATTTGCTCTGACCTTTCCTTTTTTCTCCTAATCCATATACCTGAGTGTGAGAGCCAATGTGTTTATTTTCAGAAGCCAGCCTTTAAGGAGTGTGTGTGTAGCTTTTCAAGTGCAATTTAAAATGAGAATGGTCTGGATTCTGGAAACACAACTCACAAAGCCACTGTTATCACTTATGTCTGTAGTTTTCTAATTCGATGGATAGAAAGTTATTTCAGTTTTGAAAAAGTCCCATACAGTTACTTTGCTACTTGATGCAAGACATTTGTAATAATCATAACCATAGTGTGCAAATGATAAAACATAAAATATAATCCCTAGATATATTTCACTCACATCTTTCAAAAAAAATAAAGTACTTCAGTTTTGAAGTTAGTGATTTCAAGTCTTTCTTTGGAGATTGTGTGTGTGTGTGTGTGTGTGTGTGCGCGCGCGCGCGTGCATGTTTGTGTTTGTGTCTGTGTGTATGGAGAGAGAGAGATTTACCTAAGACTCAATGAATGATCAAAAATTAAAAATATAATGAAAAGATCCATTTTTCCACTATTTTTTACCTGCCTCTGTTTTCTTGGGTTAGAGCCTAAATTCTTCCTCAGTCATTTATCCTTAATATCTGCTCCAGCTCAGCACAGTGTCCCACAACTGCTTATCTCTCCATTGCCAGATTATGTCTCCTCAGCCTCATATGGCCTATGTTACCTGACTGGACAGTGCAAGATAATCAAACAGAAGGATTTATTTTGCCTTCTCAGAAAGTTGTATCATGTTTCATTTGGCAGTTCTCTTAAAGATTTTCTAATCCAAGTCCTTATTTTATAGTTGATAAAATCAAGTCCTGAGAGGTCAAGGAATTTATCAGACAACAAACACTCAGCTCACTAGAGGCAGGGTAGAGACTAGTACAATCCATACTAGAAAATAAAGTTACCCATAGCTGAGGATGAAAGAATTAACAGCTGATAGGAGAAGAAACAGATCAGTGAACAGTAAAGTGACATCACATGAATTACAGGAAATAAACCTTATCCCTACTGTAGTTTTCATGTTTCGTATGGTTATCATGTTAGAAATTATAATATATCTACAGTACTATGGAGATCTTGTGCTTTAAAGACAAAATGTTTAATCCTTTCATACTATGGCTTTTTTTAAGCAAGGGGTCTCACTATGATCCACAGACTAGATTTAAATTTGTTAATTCATAATCCTTAATCCTCAACCCCCAGAGCTGTTGGGACTGCAAAACTACAGCACCATTCTTGGTTCATATATTCTTAAACCAAATTCATCCTCACAATGATTTAACATCTAATACATAATTCTACCCATATTTATCCCTAAATTATTGAGGATGGAGGAGGAAACTAGTTTTTTCTTCATTCACACATCTTGTGAGATTTCCATGAGCACACAGAAATGGATCCATAGCAAAACCAATCAGGATTTCAGCTTCACTTGATTGGACTTTCTGATGGCTTCCCTACTGCAAATGCAAGATGCAAATATGTCATAATTTCTTGCTCCACCTTTTTGCATTGCTTCCTCAAAATTGCCAATTGGCAGGAAAGCTTTTCTGGAGGTTTACTCACTATACTCAGGTTATCTCTATCCACTAGGCCCAATTCTTTCTGTACATCGACCACACAGCTTTCTTCCTTTCACTTGTATTGCTGTTCAATACTTGTGAATGTAACAAAAATTTCCCAAATAAAATATAGTTCTGGAAATGTTAACATGTTCTTTGGAGAGAGAAAGAAAGAGAGAGGTTGTTTTTGAAACTTGGGGAAAGATTAGGTTAAAGATTTTCAACTGTCTCTATTGAAGATCTTTGCAAGAGTCTTTAAATTGTAATATGCACTGTAAAACCATAAATACCACAACTCCATATGCTTGGTTTTCTTTGCTTAATTACAGTAAGTCAGAATATCAATTACAACAGCAGTTAACTTGGGTGTACTAAGTAACACTCTAAAAGTAGTCCCTTTAATGGTCTGCATGACTGGTCTCTGGTAAAAGTATTATATTTATTTATATTATTCTCTATAGCAAAAGTGATTTATTATAGCTTCAAAATTATTTAAAATAGCATTAAGAACACATGAAAAACTAGTAAATTCAATCTTAAATGAAAGCTATGGAAGCTTAATATTGGCTCTAAGCTTACTAATAGTCAAACAACACAGGGAAGAACAAGTACTTATAAATGTGTAAAGTCCTCATGATCAAATTGTAGAAGTTTCTCTGGAAAGGGATAACCTCTGACACTGCTAAGTAAACCACAAAGTTACTGGTGTGTTATTTTGAAACTGGTCCTTATGTGCTTTATTAACCAACCTAGAAGTACAGAAACCAAGAACTGCCATTTTGATGACACCATCTTTAAAAAATGGCAAGGGAATATTTGTCACACAATTTGAGTTATAAGTTCCTAAACAGGTTAAGCAGAAAATGTTTGAGGCCTCCTTTGTTTATGATTGGAAATAAACATTATTGCATCTTCCTGTTTTGCATTATCCAGAGCAAGTCATCTACCATTGAGCCTGGAAGTATACTCCTTCCAGGAGCTAGGTATAAGGGTAAACAATGTTATACCTTATACCAATAAAAATTAATAAAATTGATCAGCTAAATATTTTTTAAATGCCCATGTTAGAATTGCTTGAGCAGTTAGCTTAACTCAGCCATTAAGATTCATAGGAAACACACACTTGGTCAGTTACTTGAAAATATTCTTTTAATATAATTTTATGTATCCCAATATTCAATATCAGAGGAATTTCTTTATTTTTATTTTTATTATTAATAAGGTTTTATATTGTGAAAATACCATACAGAGGGGTTACAATTACATGAGCAAGGTAATGAGTACATTTCTTATCAAGCATTGTTTCCTCCTCCTTTGTTTCCCCTTCCCATCCCTGCCCTCCCATCCCCGCCTTGCGTTCCCCCCTCCAAGTTGTAAAGTTCTTTTTTCGACAAAACATTGTTTTTGCAATGGGTCCACATGTATCCCTATTTAAACAATTTACAAATAAATTTTTATACTGGTTTCACTTCTCTGAAAGTCAGTGTTTCCATTACCCAATTGAAGCATTTAATAAAAGCTAGTGAATATTTACTTGGAAAATATCAGCTACAATAAAATACAACTTAGGAGCAAAAAAACTTTCATTTGTACGCACACTCCCATCTCTCTAACTCAAAAACATCAACATTAATTGGTGACAGATTCTCCACTTCTGAAAGCAATATAAACAAACACAGATGTCAAACAAGAAACAAATTGATAGGATACACAAAATTATCTCAGTTTCCTTACAAGGTGACACTGAATATATTAAACAAAAGTTGGAAAGAAAATTTAATTTACAAATCTCACAAGAATCTTGGTGTTCATAGTATAACAGTAAGTTCTTATCCTATGAATTTTCCCCCAACAAGGAAATATCAATGAAGGGTAATCTCTAGAAATTTTCACACTCTCATACAAAACAATAAACAGATCAGAAATTATCTAATCAATGTTGGAAGAAATGTCAAAATAAAAGCACAAATTTGCATTCATTCCAAGGCTTCTTAGAATAGCTTATTGAAAGTGAAATTGAGTATTTTTCAAGGATATACTCAATAAAAAGAAATAAGATTATGATGAGTTCAAAGTATGGCATGAGGTCTACAACTTAGAGGCAGGAAGTCTGCTTTTTAGAAACTACTGCTGCTGAGCAAAACTGAAGATTTATAAGTATTTATTATTATTATTATTGTCTTTAAATAATTGTATAGAGGAGTTTTGATTTCACAAAGCAGTTTATGGATATAATGCATCTTGATGAATGTCATCTTTTTCAACATTCTCACCCCACTTCTGACCAACTCTTTCTCTTACTTTTCTTAATTTTGTAATATATATAATGAATTCTTGATTTCATTCTCCTCCTCTTCATTTGTCTATCCCTCTCTACTTGGCCCTACCCCATTTTGCAAGAACCCCCATTTCCTGGTACTTATTTTGTTGTTTTTTGAAAAGTTTATTTTATTGTAAAGATGCTATACAGAGGGGTTTCAGTTAAATGAGTGTATTTCTTGTCAAACATTGTTACTCCCTCCTTTGTTTTTCTCCTACTATCTCTTCCCTCCCCCATTTAAAAAATTTTATTGTAAAGTGGCTGTACAGAGAGGTTACAGTTTCATGAGTAAGGCAATGAGTACATTACTTATCGATCATTGTTACCCCTTCCCTTGTTCTTGTCCCACTATCCCTTCCCCCCCACCTCCCACACTCCTTCCCCCCCTTTTCCACTCCCCACCCAAAGTTATAAAATTTGTTTCCAATATACTGTCCTGTGGGTATCATTGTAGCAATGGGTCATCCTGTGTCCTTGTTTGACTGTTTTGTTATTCCCTTTCCCCTCCCCAGACTAGACAAATGTATATGCAAGATGCAGGGTACCAAAATCAAGTACAGCGACAACAGGGGATATACCATAGGGGGAAGAACCATTGGGCTTTGACTTTATCTTTCTAAGGAATTACACTATTTAAGTTGCCCTTAAAATCTTCCATAATTCAGTGAATACATTTATAATGACTTGCATACTACCTAATGTGTTTACTTATAGATTTAGAAGCTGATTCTAGTTACCATAAATTAAAAAACCATGCAACCTTTGTGGCTCTGGGTCTGAATTACTTAAGTTAATATCATTTTTTCCAAGTCTTCCTTTTTCTTAAGAACGCTAATATCATTTTTTCAAGTCTTCCTTTTCCTTATGAATGCTACAATGTATTCTTTCTAATGGATGAGTAAAAATTCATTGTGTATATATACCTGTTCTCTGATCCATTTTCCATTGAGGGACATGTGGGCTGCTTCCATATCTTGGTTACGGTAGACAGTGCTGCAATAGTCATGGTTGTGCTTGTGGCTTTATTGTATGACTATTGTTTTTCCTAGTTATCTCAGATCCAAAAAGATCAAAGAAAGAAAATCCACCAATAGTCAGTAGAAAGGAAAATACAACATAGTTCAATCAAAGGGAAAACTCTGTAACAATTAGACACAAAATTGCATTTCCTGAACATAGAAATCTCTAAAAGAGAGCAGGAGAGAATTTGCCTGGGATATTGTATGGCAATAGATCTCAAAATGCAGTATGAACCTGAATCATTGAAAAGCTTAAGGAAACAGTTGGCTAAGTTGTAGATTCAAAGTATCAGATTCAATGGTCTGGAGAGATGACCTAGAATTTATACTTCTAACAAATTCCCAGGCAATGCTAATTTGTTGGTATTAGATGGCACTTCGAGAATCTTGGTTATAGAGTGTGATGACACATTCAAAGGGCTATTTTAATCTAGATAGGATTCCTAAACTGAATCTGATGAATATGCAGGCTAGCAAATAAGAATTCCAAAGTTTTATGCGAAATCACTTAAATTTTATTTTTTTTCATTTTTTTAATTGTGAAAATACTGTACAGAGGGGTTACAATTACATGGGCAAGATAATGAGTACATTTCTTATCAAGCATTGAAATCACTTAAATTTTAAGTACTAGCAACTATTATTTTTTTCCTGAGTGTGTAAACATCCGTCAATCTGATAAGTCATAGGAACTCAGAACTTCATGTCTCATGTTGGAGGATTCATTCATCAGATGGAGCTTGTCTACAGAATTAGAGATTGACTGGTACCCAAAAAGGTTGAACTCTAAAGCTCAGCGTGTCAGTAACAATGATGACATGTCAAATAATAAAACATAACAATATTTTTTCAACTTACTAACTATTCTTATGTGTTACTGCATTTTGTCCTTGAATTCATAAAAACAAAATAAGGATTTTGCTATCAATGCTATTTCTCAATTACTCAAGACTCAGAGAAGTTAAATTCCCAAAGTTTAAAGACTCTACTATGTAAACTTGTACTACTTTTCTGAATCAATAATGTTATACTTTTAAAGATTATTTGTAGCCATATCTAAACTATCTACTTTCAGCAATTGGGAAAAAACCTATGAAATTTCTAGCAAACATAGATGTAAGTTGGGATCCAGGTTGACCTTAGTGCCAGAGGGTTAAGCAATCACCAAGGTAACTATCATAAACAACCAGTAATTGCTGGTCAGTGCTAAGTTCCAAGTATAGTGCTTCTCAAAATATATGTTCTCTCTGTATATTACCTTAACAGTAAATTTTTTTAAGAAATGCAAATAAATTTTTTTAAAATACACATTCTTGTTGAACTCTGAGAAAATACAAGCTCCCAGACCTCACTCTTGAGGATTCTAATTCTAGAATTTCAGATGCCAACTCAAAGAAGTGATTATTTTTTCTGTCACTTTCCATTTGTTCTTAAGAATGCCCAAATTGGCTGAATTTTGATGACAATTATTCACTCTACTCTTTTCTAGTTGGCCAAAAATTGTAACTGTAAACAGAATAAAAACACAAACATGATTCATTATAGGGAACTTCAAGGAAGAAAGTGAAGAAAGTTCATCCTCTAAATTATCCCAGTGAATGAAAGTCTATTTTAGTCTTCGGGACAGCCTGAGAAAAAAAAAAAAAAAGATGAGCCAGTTCTTTTGATAAGACATTCTTATGCTCAATAATTTTCAGTACAGGAGCTTAATCTTCTCTAGCTCAAGTCTTCTATCTGAAGAATCTGTCACCAATACATTCTTAATTCATAACCAATGGCACAGTGACCTCTGTCTAAATACCTAATGTAATATATCACACACCACAGCCCAAGGTCTAGGTGATTGGTGAAGTTTCTTAAATATAATTCTTTTCAAAGATAGATTTTTTTAAAGGGCCATTTTTTTCACAGTAAACAAAAGTCTTCAAAATGTAAAGTTAAACAACTTAGAAATATTTGGTCACTTAATTATATGACATAATATGATCATATAACCTTTGTATAAACCAATTAACAAAACAGCATTCCAGCCTCTACTCTTCCTACTCTGATACTCTAATCGAATGGTATCTTCCTAACCTATGGAGGGGAATTAAGAAAATTATGGGCTTTAAAATTACTCTCATCAGAGTGAAATTATTTAAAACTATATATATATACAAACAACATACATATGTATATATAGGTAACATAGATGTATATACATATATATGTAGAGGGAGAGAAAGCAAGAGAAGGGGGAGGGGAGGGAGAAAGAGATCTCACTTAACTCTGCATCTTTGATTCTTCCTTTGTCTAACTAGATGAAAAATTAAACTTTGAACAATCATGTTTATTTAAAAGCAGTTTAGTGATGAGTATTCAGTGAAAGAAATTATATAGATGAACATATTTGTCAGTTCTGCAATGATTTCCCATTTCATTTCTACTTTCTTCCCTTCTCTCCTACTGCCACTGCCTTTTCCATTAGCTACTCAATGTGGTTGGCATACAAGAGGGTTTCTTGAACACTAATGACTTTAGAATAATGAAATCTTTTGTTGTGGGTACTATCCTGGGCATAGTGAGGCATTTGGTAGCATCTCCATTCTCTTCTCCTGCATACAGTTGTGACAACCAAAGATGTCTCCAATCATTCATTGCTAAATGTCCCTTGTAGGGAATGAAGATGACTTGTCCCTAGTTGTGAACTCCTCCTCCAATTACAGGAACACCACTCAGAAATAGACTCAACTATCTCTTGCAATCATAAAGTCATCTGAAATGGCAGAAATAAGTGAGCAGCTTCAAATATATCTTTAATTCTTAGTGTTAAAGGGTATTAAGTAAATCATCCAGGAAATGGATGACCTCGTCACTCAAATGGCATACGAAAAGGACAAAGACAGATATAAAAGAGGAGATCACATTGCTGAAATACTTTTGTCCTCAAGCAGACTTTTAGATTATAACTTTATTAAAAACTAATTAGTTTTCTGTCCTTCCCTCTTTCCCTCCCTCCCCTTTTGTCTCTTCTCCACCATTCCTTTTTGTTTTCTTGTCCCTCCTTGCATTAAGTATGCTTTGGTCTCAGTAAGTTAATTTTGACCTATATAAATTAGTGTACTGAAACAATACTTAAAGGTGCTTCATTGAAAACATTTCTGAGATATAGTAGTAAAGACAGAGTACTTGGAATGAGGAGATTGTTGTTTTAAACTGAATTCATGATGCTGTTAAGTTTTCCACCTCCTAGTCTGGAGACAAGCATTTCAAAGATAAACTATCTTGATATTTTCATTCCAAAGACAGGTAATAAGTGGAATACAATTTTCAGGGAACTCTGGACAGGCATAATCTACTTTATACAGCCAGTCACCATTCTGAGACTTCTGAAAAAGGCTGACTTCAGAGTCATTGAGAGAAGCCACAGGATTTGTGTTGTGGGCACAGCCTACACTGTGAAGATGGATGAGGTGGTTAATAAATTCACAGGAATTGGATAAGAGAAGAGGACCAGGTAAAGGATAGAACTAAAATGAAACGATAAAACAGGTAAGAAGAAACACAGCCAGGTGGGGAGAGAAGATGAAACAAAAGCAGATTAAATGCTCACTTTTCTTACATTGGCTACTTGGATATACGCTTTCTGAAAAACAAATGTGATTGTGAAAATATGAAATATTTCCCCTATTCAGTATCTATTGTTCCTCCTTTTCATATTTTACCTTATCAGTAACAAATGCCTTCAAAGATACACAGCACTGATCTACTCTGCCTACTGTTTATGAGGCACTTGTCTTTCAGCACCAGCAAGAAGAAAATGTCCCTGTGTCAAGGGAACTCTGTGTAATAGGAAAGAAGAATGTTTCCATCACTCCCGTATGGATAAGAAAATTGAAGATTAAACAGAGCACTGCTTGTGCTCTGGAACTTGTGGTTAATTTAATCAGACACTCCTGTGGTTCATGGTCTTAATGAGAAAAAAAGCAAGTTCCCTTGATAGCTGAACTTACTTTTTTTTTAAGTTAGAGAATTATAGGCCAGAAAAATACAAAAAGGAGATGTGCTTCTTATGGAAGAGAGAATATTGTGTGAAGAGGTTGCAGCAGTAAATCAAGAGTCTTCAAAAGCCTTCCCAAGTTTATAGATTGTGCAGCTTCTTCACATGGTAAAAAATACACATGCAAGCAAACAAGAGGACATATCCTTGTAAAAACTCTATCTCAGTATCCAGGAAAGATAGGATTCCTTTCTTCCATTTACCTTAGAGGCAGAAAACATATCTGTTCACCCATTCAAGCCCATCCTGTTCAGTGTTCCCAGAAAGGAAAAATAAATGAGCAATGTATGGACTCAAGGGCCCTGCACTTGGTTTGCAAGTAGAGATTAGGGAAAGTCAGCTGGAGAAAAGCTTCCTTGGCTCTGGGCTACTCTACAAGACAGAAGTTCTCTGTGACTTCCATGATTCTCTTTACCTCTTTCTTCCCTCTAGGCTTGGGCTTCTGTCTTGTCAATCAAATGCTTCTAAGATTTGGCCTTTCACTGCCTGTCCTGTATATGAAGAATGGTATTTGAGTTAAAGAACTATGTGAGGAGCAAAGAGCACATGCCTCAGTCACAACTGTGCCTCCAGACTCTGAAAATAAAACACTTCTCTCCTGACTTTCTGTCTGCTTGGAACTCTCTGCCCTTTGCTCTCCAGTCAAGTCTTACAGAGTCCCATGTGGAAAAGTATGGTTAACAACCAAGTTTGTCAGAGTAACATCTGCACCTCCACAAAAGAGACAACTGATTTGATATTCAACACAAACAAGCAGACCTAAAGTGAAGGGCCTCGAGTCAGTGCCCTTTTGCTTAGATTCTCATCCCCCATGTCTTTGATAAGCCAGAAAATGCAGATTCATACTGTCCTGATGACCCTCAGACAAGTTCAATTTGCTGAAGTGTCGAGACTTGCTGTCTGCTGAAATACAGGCCACACCACATGGGCTTTCTTTAAATCTCAATCTAAGTTAGGTTCTGTATGTAAAGCATCTTGAATGCCTTCAATTATGCATTACAATATGAAACCATCTTTTCTTGAAAAATGACCATTGTGTACGCTTCATCTGAGGAATTTTCCCTAGAACTTGCCTTAGAAATGAAATGATAAGTCCTAAGAGAGATATAAAGCCTGAAGTGCTGAGAAGTAGCCAAAGATGCGAACCAGCACAAACAAGTATGAGATGACCAGCCATGACAGTGACATGAACAAGGGACTAAGAATCCCTTCAGGATGAGAATATAAAGGGACTGAGAATATAAAAGCCCCAGAGAACCTTTATATTCTAAGAAGCCTTAATAGTAACTATGTCATGCCCAGATCCATGTCCCTGCAAAATATCTCCAGTAACAAAATGATGACCTGATTTGTCCAAACTCATCCAAGTTATGTCATCTTTCTTTTTTCACTGGCAAGAACATAGATGTCACTTTTTACTCATTTGAAAGCTAACAAGGTCGCCTGCTTGTTATCATGCTGGCTTGATAATGAATCATGAATGCTGATAGAAGACATAAAACTCCCCTGTCAGAGGCAAAGGTCTTTTTTGATTATCCACAGTAATAACTGTAGCTAGAGTATCAACATTTTCTGTGCAAGTTCCCCAGGTACCAGTTTCTCCAGAAATACCTGAAGAAGACAAATGACATCTGAATACACAGCAGATTGAGTTGTATAGAAGAGGAGCTCTGAGTTTGGGGGAATCTAACTTTTTTTATGGTGGACACTAAGCATAACTGTTCTTTATTCCAGAAAGGTCATCCAAAAAGAGGAATTGCTCCCATAGTCCAGAACAAAAGTATTCAGTGTCTCTCCTTACAAGTTACACAAACTACCAGAAATTCAGTGAGAACTGCTTCCAGTAATACCCACTCTCCTTTCTATGACTTTTTTTGTTTCTGACAATTTTTTACACCATTTGATCTCTCATTGATAAAGCTTAATAATCTAGAGTGAGACTGAATCCATCAATTCACCCCAACCAACATTAGCACTCTTTACTAAAGCTATTATCAATAGGACTACGGACAGTAGAGAGGAAGTCGGCCTCTAGGATACCTCACCCAGATCTTTCCATTTTTACCCCAGACTCAAATAGCTGAACAAACCCCATAAACTATCAGGGTCTTCTTTTAAAAATAAGGTTGATTTTATTTTTATGTGTTTGTCTATCCCTCTCTAGGGGAGACGGTGAAAAGCCGAGCAAAAATGAGGACACTGCTAGAAGATAACTGGGTCCACAAGTCACCTAACTCAAGAGAATACTCATGGGTACCCAAAGAAACATGGGTACCCAAAGAATATGAATTTTAGGAAAGAGAAATTATAAAGACCTTTGAGCTACCATGTGCAAGCTGAACACAGAGGAAGAAGACTGGTAGAGTCTGGAAATCTGGAAGGTGGAGAGCCCATAGTATAGATTCCAGTCTCAGTCTAAAGACCTGGGAATCAAAAGCAATGAGGGAAATAAAGAAAAAAGATCTTCCTCTGCAGAAGCTATCAGCAAAGAGCCAGCAAATTCTCCCTTTCTCCACTCAGTCTTGGATGAGGTATACTGAGGAGAGCTATTTGATTTGGTTAGTTCTCCAATACAAGTACAGATATCTTCCATTGTCACTCTCATGGACCTACAAATTGCTGGAAATCCTGTGACTCAAGTCAGGTTCACATGTCACTATCACATTCCCATTGACAAGAATACATGCTCTGGCTTATAATGGGAGTTTCTGAAATTTATGATGGCATAAAGAAGTTTGTTTCCTGCTCCCATAATAGTTCTTTCTCTCCCAAAGAACCTTGCACACGTGCAAAAGAAGCCTCAGTGATGGCAAACAGATGGTGCATTTGAAAACTGCATAATTAAAATAATAATTCAATAATAATTAAGTATTCGTTTAAAGCAATATTGGGATATTTATGTATTCCCAGAAGTCTGTCACTATGAACTCCTACAGTTTATCTTATCCACTTGTATGAGAAAATCTCTAAAGGAAAAGAGACATAATTTGACTAACAGCAAGACGTTATAGAATTTTTCCTCTCTAGAGAAATAATACCCAGTAACTGCCTCAGACACATAGTCAACAGGGAATCTCCCAATTTTCCTCATCGTCAGCAAATGTTAAGAACCATAGGGAAAACTTAACACTGATGCCAGGTTGAAAAACCATGACATTCCCTGGAGGTCTTCAAGTACATGAAATAATTAAAGAACTAAGCTCACCCATAACTAATTCTCTCATCTCTAAAAGAACATACAGAAAATTAGTTTCATTTCATAACTAACCAGATATAATACAATACAGATTTATTTTTGTCTTACATCTTTTTTTATTCCAGTCCTGGAGCTAGAGCTTAGGACTTCACATTCTTGCTTGACTTTTTCACTCAAAGCTAGTGCTCTAACACTAGACTCACACCTCTACTTCCCTTTTTTAACCTTTTCTTTAAAACATGTTAGACCACTGTTCAACTAGCGTACTATAAATGGATTGAAACTGTGTGTGGCTGATCAGATACAGTAATGAAGTTGTTAATGTTACAGAAGGGGAGGTTGATTCTAATCAAAGCCTTCCTTGATCAATTGAGTCCCTAGAAAATAGAAAGCTCCACTTCTAACTTATTAAATAAGATAATAAGCCTACTCTCAGTTTCTACTTATGTGATTAACAAACATAAACGTATTCTTTTCTAATTTCTTAACTTTTTAAATTGTTGTACATTTTAATGGGCTTAATCATGCTATTTCCATACATGCATATAATCAGTTTAATGCATGTGATCAAAGCTGTACAGTTTTAATTAATCATATATGCTTATTTCAAAAATGTCCCTTTAGTAGCATTTTGTAAAATCTTTACACAGATTAGATGGAAAAGTATTTTTTTCAGATTCCATATATTGGCAAAACACAATTCAAATTTGATTTCAAGTTTAAGTGATTTATTCCTTGTTATAAAACCCTATCTTCCAACCAAACATTTAGCCTGTGGCATGTGACCAATGCCTTCTTATAATACAAACAAATAAATGATTAAATAACTCCAAATGTTTTACACAATTCAAGAATAAAGAAATACAGTCTTCTGTTTCAAATGATGGAGTTAGAGGTAGAAATTGATCATTCTTTCCTTTAATCTTCTCTTCCTTTTTGTCTATTGCTTCTACAATGAAAACAGGTTGATTGTTTGCTAACTGCACATCAGCAAAAATACTCCTTCCTAAACTGGATACTTGATGTGAAAGAAGGTTTTGAAAAGGCTTGTCTAAAAAACAAATTTCCTCCTTTACCTGAAAGAGAAAACATGCACTCAGGATATACCTTAGTAACAAGTATAGGAAATGTTATGTATCATCTCAAAATAATGTTACCACCATCCACAGTGAATAAGCATTTTTCAGATAGTAGTGACATATCTATTCTGACATACTCATTAGTATCCATTGACAAAATAATAAACCACAGCAGAAACTGAAGAGCTATTACCCCTGGACCAAAAAGCAAATCATGCACAGGGGACATCTAAACATAGCCAAATTCAGAATGTGCTCTATCACCATCTCACCAGCAAGCAAACATTGCCCATGTTAAATGAGAACTCGGATCATACACAATAGGTTGAGTACATACATGAAATTGTGAATTTTAACCAAACTTACACTTTCTTCTCTCTACAAAGAAGATGCCCAAATTTTGCAACTGTGTTATTATAGATTGGAAAATGACATTTCACTCTTTAGAAATCATCAGTGGTTTCCTTGAGCCTATGAAAAAATCTTCATACTCCTTAGAAAAAGCACTAGATGTTCTTTATTTTCA